>NC_139220.1:192991362-193496362 GCF_055691185.1 Crinia signifera
ACAAGTGGTGATATGCATAATTGGCATCCATGTCTGATTGTGCTGCAGTTACTGTACTCATCCTGCACTTGTCAAGCATTGCCTCCCATGCATAGAGGGGGGGTGGATCATTGGATTGACTGCATATAGGTCAACCCATATGATCCACATGCAATAAGTTGACTTGGTCAAATGGTCAACAGGGATAATAGTTCATGACTCACGACATGTAAAAGTAGACACTTGAAAAGGTTGACAAAAACAAACGGTCAACACATTCAAAATATCGATGTGTTGTGATAGACACAGAAAAGGTTAACACAGGTTTTTTTTTTATATTTAACTGATATATACCATTTTAAACTACATGTGACTCCAATTAGTGTACCACCCGCCTCCCCTTGTGTGAAGAGCGAGGTAAGGTGCCTCACTGCACTCAGCACAAGTTACTGTTCCCAATTGTGGATGGAAAATGATAAAATAGTAAGGAAAAAAAAAAAAGACTAAAAACATTTGTCAACCATTGTCATGTCGACCTTCTGACCATGCCAACCTTTTATACCTGTGGACCTAATGCATTTTGACCATATGGGGACAACCTATTTAATGTGGACCTTTCACCTGGAACCCATGTAAACAATATTGGTGCACACTGCAGTACAACAGTGTGTATTTATACAAAAAAGATTGATCTAGATATCTAGTCTCCTGGTGTGTAACAAACAATTTAAGGCAAAAGAGAGAACCAAAATTATTAATCTTCATATTACATAAAATTGTGGGTGCCTAGCGATTCTTAATGAATTGGCGTTTTGGTGGGAAGAGCGGCTGATCACAATGGTTCTATGGAGATTAGAGCCACTTTTTATATTCTGCCTCCAAGGCCAGCTGGGCTACACTGTTGTCAGCTACTGAGCACACTTACTGTCCGATTACTAAATGCAAGATGACAAATCATTATTGTTAGCCTCCAAGGGTGAGAAAAGAGGTTATATAGAAAATGAGGGACAGTTCAGTGCCTTGTTAGACACAGGTCTTTTAGCATTATACTGTCACCCATCAAGGGGCATTCAGCTATAATCTTCACATAAGATTACACATTGGTTGAACCCATCTTAGACTTGTCAGAAAAGTTTTCACTCAGCTTTAAGGAAAAGTATATAAACATCTTAATCTATCAGGACTAACACATACAGTAGCATTTGTAAAGTGTTTACATTGACTAATACATGGTAGAATCAGACCAACAGGGCAATAAGTTTTGTTATACCTTGTATAAAAAGAAATAAACCACATGACCTTGCTCCCGTACTTACTGCAATTCCAGGAAGCCCAGGTTCACCAGGATCACCCTGTTGCAAGAAAATTGAAAGACACTGTAATGGTGGCCAAGCATGCAACAACCTGGTTGTTGAGGTGGATATCTAGTCATTGTGGAAACCCTGAGAATGCTTAATTGGAACCCTACATATAAAATGTAGGGTCTGAGTTTGCCGAAGATGTGGGATACCAGCTGATCTCAGACTTTTTTTTAAAGCGGCAATTAGTTACAAGGAATGGTTTTGCCTTATAAATCATTGCCACCTTAAGAACCATCCAAGATCGGCCAGCATCCTGCACCTCTGGAAAAGTTGGACCCTATTACATTCCCCGATCACACCTGTTTGTTTTTGAGGTACTTGTGTATTATCACGGCGCCAGCACGCGCAATGTAGTTGGCGTAGTCAGAGTAGTCAGAGCTATGTAGTCAGCGTTAGCCAGCGTAGCAAGCATAGTTAGCATAGTGTAAAGTAACGAGTAAAGCTGCCGGCGTACACAGGGTCAGGTGCGCTGGCAGACGCCGAAACAGCATCGGATGGACGCGCTTCACATACAGCGCCGGGAACCGCCAGATCCCCAACCCTGGCGGACACCAGCAGAGAGGCGCTCCATGTTAGTTGAACGTGTGAGCGTCCCAGACACTCTGTGGCTATGGATGTAAACCCTGCCTGTCTCCGCTTCAGTGAGACGCACAGGGCTAGGGGGTGTGGCGCACGTGCACAAAAAAATATGCATTTGCCAGTGCTCCATTTCAAATTCTGGCAAATGCCTCCATTTCAAACCCCCAATATCCACGTCAGCCCAAAGAGTGGCAAGCGCACACATTGCGCGTCCTTCCGACCTGTTCATACCCCCACTATCTACGTCAGTTTTGAGTTGATTTTAAGTGTGGTGAGCCCAAAGTGTGGTGAGCGCAGTGAGCCCCCCGGGCAGGGTTTAATGCATCTGCTTGCCATGCTTTGGGCTGACATGGATAGTGTGGGTGTTTAAAGAAAACATTCACACCTGGCATATCTTCCATCTGAAACAGTAATGACTACATCTGTTAACTGGCAACTGGATTTTATTGAACAATAAAGAAGAAAGAAGAAAACCAATGAACAATGTTCAATAATAGCATATAACAAGTCCAAGAAACTCTAAAAACAGACATTCTTCTCTTTCTACATTCCCTTCAGATGCAGCTGATGTTGACGCAGCCGCGTCAACATTTGTGTCGGCTGGTTTGTCGGCCGTTCGGACCAGAGTTAGTGCGTGTAAAATGTGCAGGAAAGCGTTCTCTGCACCAATGGTTTTGCACCAAATAAACTCCTGCAGGTAGGAGTCAAGGTATTGGTGTGCAGTGCCCCTCTGTCTCTTGTTCTTCCACTTGCATAAGCCCCAGAGCCTTTCAATATTTTGGGTATGAACTCCAGTGTCTGGGTCCACAAAATTTTAGCAGTGGTTGGCACGCGCATGATGGTACCCTGCCTACTCAAGTTGTTGTGTGTTGTACACGTGCGAACAGTCTGAGTATATGGTGGTACCCGATCCTATATGCGTATGGATGGCGGACATCAGGGTGCTGGCATCATGGCTGGCCACTGGTGTTATGCAATATTCACCTGTCTCGCGGGACATGTCACCAAAGAGCCACTGCTGAGGTAGGACACGTCCAACATGATTCTTGCACTGGACAAATAGACTTTCGTCCACCTCTACAATTTTTCCGGGTCCGCCAATCCGGCATTGGGGCTTGGACATCAAATTAATGGTGCAGGCCTCACGCATCACTTTGTTATACAAAATGGTGGTTTTGTTTGATAACTTCAGGTGTCGCTCACAAAATAAAATGCTTGTAAGCTCCTGTACCCACAAAAAAATAAAACGCAGAAGGGTCAGAAACGTGATGCGGCAGCCACGAAACCAATGTGCCACACGGAGACCGACATGTACTCCTTTATGCTCAAATGCATTGGGTGGGCATTGTGACAGGTTTGTGTCGGTGGCAGCAAGTGGTGCACTTGAAAAAGTGCCACCGACTCCTCCTCTGTCTGCGGCAGGTTAAATATTGTCAGTGGTTCAGCAGCCATTGCAAATTTAAATTTAACAAGGAGTTTCCGAAATACAGCCGCATTCACAGTTGCTTCACCTTCACCTCTGACTGACTACGCTGACTGCGTACGCATTATGACTGACTACGCTGAATGCGTAAAGCTCCGCTTCGAAGCGTACGTACACACAGTTGCTGTTTCGCTATTCCGCTTATTGGGGGACGTACACACAGTCGCAGTCACAGTCATACTACACAAATAACGCTTACACTACGCTGGAGGGACACTACGCTGAATATGACAGTACGTTAACTACTTAATGGGCGCCGTGATAATACACAAGTACCATTTTTTATTCATCACAATAACATTGTGTAGGTTGTATGATTTGTATGTTTTGTGTTTATATGATTGTTTTATGTTTGTATTGGTCTTTGTATGATTGTTTTGTGTTTTATGGGTTAAACCCTGGTGCTTTCACACACTCCTTACACCAGGCATGTCCAAACTTTGGCCCTCCAGCTGTTGTCAAACTACACATCCCATGCCTTGCCTTAGTTTTAGCATTACCTAATAGCAAACCTGTGACAAGGCATGATGGGACTTGTAGTTTCACAACAGCTGGAGGGCCATAGTTTGGACATGCCTGCCTTACACCATCTGTGTAGCCAGCATGAAATCCATTTGCTCAGGTGACCCCGCAGCATAAAATTAATATTTTTTTTCCCAAAATCAACCATTTGTAAATCCCACTCTCAAAATCCTGTGCTTTCCCCTGGCATGTATGCAGACACACCTGTACCGGGGATAAAAATTACTGTAGTACATTGCAATATATAAATACTACAGCTCTTCATGACAGCTCAACAATGAAGGCTACACGCCAACTCCAACTGTTTAAAATGCCATTTGCTGTGATATTGTCGATTGTGGAAATAAATATAATTATTCGCATTAAAAAAAAAATACTTATGACAAGTCTTTTGTCTTCAAAAAATGTTACTTGTGTTAGTTATTTAGTTCTCATCTTATTAAAATTATTCTACTGACCTTCTGTCCTACGGGGCCCCGTGTTCCAAACAGTCCCATAGATCCTTTGAAGCCAGCTTCACCTTTCACACCCTGTATAGAATCAATGACATGAATAAGGTATTATACATATTGTACAAAACAGGAATGAATGACAGCTGAACACTTTGGAAATATTACAGTATATAAAGTGAAGACTATAAGACTTACTGCAATTGATGATTTTCTTCCACACAATTTAGAAATCATCAGATTTTCTATTACATAATACAATTTAGAAAGTGTTTTTTAATAATATATATATAAAAAATGAATCCCCACACAAGGGTGTGGTGTGGCGGTCTGACAATCGGGATCCCGATGTTCAGAATCTCCACATTGGAATCCGGACTGCCGGTGCTCTGACAGGAGGGCGAGCGCAAGGAAGCCCCTTGTGGGCTCGCTGCACTCGCCATGCTGTGGGCTTGGTGAGTCGCTTTGCTTGCCACAGGTTCTATTTTCCCTCTATGGGGGTCATGGAATATTCCCTATCAGTCGGGATCCCGACTGTCGGGCATTTAAACAGTCGGGATTTCGAGAACTGATCATCAGTGATAAAAACCAGACACTTTATCACTTCACCGAGCTTAATAAATCTACCCCATAATTCTTTATATTGTGTCACATATTTCAGCCAGTTTGTAGTTGCTACATACATACTTTCTCTCCTGGTGGTCCATCTTCTCCCTTTTCGCCTTTGTCTCCATCAAAACCTGGATGACCTCTGTCACCCTAGAAATAGAAATGATCTTTGTTAGAGAGCTGTCGCAGTACATCAAAATGTATTTGACTGTGGGGTGGGTGCGAGGGCCTATGAGAACCTTGGCTCCTGTCACCTCATCACCTACAGCCATAGGTGTGCGCACATTGAGTGTTAGGGGTGCACAGGCACACCCTAATGCTGTGCCCACCCTTATGAACACCTCCCTGCCTCTCGCAATACCAGCAATACCCTTTACCAAAGACTTTGCTTTTTAGAACTGTATTCCATTAAAAGAAGTGCCCATCAATCAATTATGTGTGTTTTTCATTGTTAATTGCACTAGACCAGGCATGTCCAACGTTGGCCCTCCAGATGTTGTGAAACTACACATCCCAGCATGCTTTGCCACGGTTTTGCTATTAGAGAATGCTAAAACTATTGCAAAGCATGCTGGGATGTGTAGTTTCACAACATCTGGAGGGCCAACGTTGGACATGCCTGCACTAGACCATTGTCATAGCTGCATCATCGATATATGTTTGTGACTTTATTTGCCTGTACTGTTACACAGAGTAATTATAAGATTAAAACTGAAATAGGCAGGAGATTATCGTGTCGCTAAGAGAGACCTTTTGTATCGAGTGCCAATAGAGGATGGTAGACACGCCTGATTGGCGGTGTGAGACACACCCAATGGGCGGTGTTAGACATGCCCAATAGGTGGAGTTAGGGACACCCCTTTGACGGTGCACCCTCAAATAAAATGTGCTGCACACGTCTATGCCTACAGCACATTAAAAGAAAAGGTAACTGTTCATTTAGCCACCTTACAAATAATGCTAATATATGCATCATTTCCAGTTTAATATCAGTAAAATCGGTTTAATTAATCAGTGCTTACTGGAACACCGATTATAAGTAATAATGCAGCCTCTACTGCTTAATTATAACAAGGTCAATTTGTCCCAATAATTCTCAGACACCCTATCTGAAAATGTCATCAGTTCCTTCTTGCAAACTCCAAAAACTTTCAGTTTCATAAATCTAAATCATAAATCAGGATCATAGAGTAATATATTTAAACAGTGGTTATATACAGTATGTTGACATTGTTTTGACTTCCTTTGGGTTTTTGAACTTACTGGAGATACAAAGTATAATAGTGATTGCCCACGCACAGCTGTCTAATCCCATGCCAACACATCTTCCTTCTCTGTCAGCCACCTCTTTATCTCTGCTTACAAATGTTGTTCTTAAAAGGCCCTAACATAAGAAGGAAACAGTTTCCTATTTTGTTTACCAAGTACAATAATAACCTTATAAGGTGGCTTCAAGTATCGCATCAATGTCGACAACCATATGTGGCAGCTGTTCTGACAGTATACATGGTACAAGCCACGGTTATTGATATTTTTAAGATCACTGTTGAGAATCTCCCACTACGTTACTAGAACTGAGCTTATTTGACTTCATACTGTACAATAAATACATCATTTGATTTGTTCTAAACCTACATTATGTACTACATTGGCTCCTGGAAACATACAATTATTTTCATTTGTAAGTGAACAACGGGACTTGAACTGATTAGGAAGCCAGTTATTAATGCTTTCGCAGCCTGTATACATGGCACATGTACACATGGCAATTATGATAACCTATTATCATTTCTTTATTTTGTTAAATAAAGATTTCCTGTGGGGAAACTTTACTGAATAGAAAGCATTTACAGTCTTCAGCTGTCTCTGCAAGCTCATGCAAATAAAATGTGATGTTGTGGTCGTCAACACAGTCTAGATTAATTAGACAATTCATAGTCCATAAAAAGCTCAAAATACAACATATTAGAGTATTTGTGTATAAGCAGAAGTGAAGTTTTGTATGGAGCTCTACCCTGTTCTTTGTAAATAATCTAACCATAATTCTGTGGCATGTTCAGAATATAAAGCATTACAAAAAATAAAATTGGACAGCTCAATGACCAGTACAGAGCTCGCTTATTTTGTAGCATATATTTTCATGCATGGTACCTCCAGAATGATTTTGTAATTCAGTTTAAATTTACCTTTAAATATTTTCCATCTACTAAAGATAGTAGGAATCAGCCACTGTTACGCTGTTCACAGTATAAATCTTACATCCTTAGAGAGGAGCTACGCCTATGAGAGAAGTCTACTCATATCAAGGGTGAAATTTAATAGTTTGATTTTGCAGTGTAAATGATTGCTGCTTTAAAAAATAACTGGAGATTTCTTATTAAATCTCTCACTTTCTGAAACTCTCATTAAATTTCACCCCAACTGCTTGTTAACATTTTTATTCATTGATATAGTTAATATTTATATTGTAGCTTAATTGGTGTTTCACATAGAATATTTTTCCGTCGACATCAGTCACTACAATCTACTGTACTGTATTTTCCATAAAAGATGTATACGCGTGTACACTAGGGTTATTTCTTTCTTTATTTTTTCTCAGAAGCCAATGACCCTACTAGTATGTTTTGAGGTTGTGAGAGGAAATCAGAGCACCTAGAGGAAACCCACAAATACAGTATATGGTATTGTAGGGGGTGGAGGCATACAAGCTCTTCACAAATAAAGCTGTTCTATGAGGCAGCAAAGCTAATTAATGAGACACTGGGGCAGATTTGTTAAGCTTGGTGAAGTGATAAATTGGCCGGTGATAATGCACCAGCCAATCAGCTCCTTACTTCAAGTAACAGGTTGAGTTTCTAAAATGACAGGAGCTGATTGGCTGATGAATTATTACCGGCCGATTTTATCACTTCACCAAGCTTAATAAATCTGCCCCACTTTGCTATACATCAACTCCTTTTTTAAACATTTGCAACATTATACAGATACATTTAAATTGTATTTCCATATTTGAAGGGCTGTTGCAGAACTAATATATTTGAAATATCAGCACTACCATAAATTGTAAAATTGTTTTGACATACAGGTTGAGTATCCCGTATCCAAAATGCTCGGGACCAGGAGAATTTTGGATAACGGATTATTCCGTATTTCGGAATATTTTAATATTTCAATGATGTATTTTGAAGTATCTTGCATTTATGCTGTATAAACACATAATATACACACAAATATATTTTATTACCACATAAAATACACACAAATATATTTTAATTGTTCAAAAAACAAGGTTTCAAAACGTGAAACAAAATTTGTGTACTATCTCAGCACTGAATTTGAATGCCAAGCAATCATTGTCTTGCACATATATAGTGCCAGTTACATATCATGTCCCCAGTGATGCTGTTACAAATGTCCCCAGTGAGTTTTTAGCAAAAAAAAATTTTTTTTCACTTTCTGGAATGTCCGTATTTCGGAATAATTCGGATAACGGATATTTGGATATGGGATACTCGACCTGTACTATGAATTTAGAAAGGTAAGATTTAGTATTGGATAATGCTTCTATACAGTAGCTTACCGATTCCCCTTTACTTCCTTTATAGCCCGGAGCTCCAAATATAGTCATGGGGTCGCCCTGTTTAATGGAAATAGAGAAAATGATGCATACAGGATAGATGAAAAACAGACTCATGCGTCCAAATGTGGGATGCTGGACGAATTCAGAAGTTTTTAAGGGACAGTCATTTTCAAAGCAATGTTTTGCCTTGTAAATGATTGCCCCTTTAAAAAACCAACAGAGTTTGTCCGGTATCCCACACGACCACCAAACTCAGAGGCTACTACATTTGGCCAATGGTTACTGTTGTCATACAGTTTGGACAGAGGATCATAACCTGTCTGATTGTATCCCAGAATATGCCTGTGAATCACCATCATAATCCATGGCTCAGGTTTTAGCAATGTAGAGTCTTTCATTTATTTTTACGATTTATAAATGTTCGTTCATCACTATTAGCACCAGTCCTGCCACTGGCATATTTATAATGGGTGCAGTGTGTGAAGTACACACAAGCCCCTGGGGTCCAGGGAGGCCCACACCACACACCCTGCTCCCAATTTTTAATACTTTCCCTCAAAGTCCTGTGATGGCATCATCAGCACTGCAGAACCACGGGGGAAAATTTGGCAGTGCCCATTTTCCTGGTGTTCCACTCATGCGCAATAGAGTCTGGGACATCGCTAGGGTCTCCTAGTGCCCAGAGTCTACCGCGTTGTCAGCTAGAAAGGAGGTGGCTTAGACAGAGTATGCACACAGCCCTCTTCTCTAGAAGCTCCCCTGACTCCCACCCTTGTTGTTAGAAAGCCATCTGAAATCAGACAGTTTTCAAAAAATTGCCAAATCCGTCAACATGCATCATGAATCAGTCCATATACTGTATATTCCATGAAATGCAAAATTTACATATACTGTGCAGAGATGCCACAGATGGCGAAATTCAACATGCCGACTTTCAGAGTACAGACAGACGCATCTCATTTAGCTGGGCTCACACTAGATGATGGGTATTCCCAGCAACATTGGCAGAGACAGGACCTGCTAGGGTGCCAGCGTCAGTAAAGTGCATACACACTTGCTGATGATGTCAGCGAGTGACAGCTGCAGCGATGCTGCATTTGGCAGCATGGCTCTTACTGGTAATGTCTTCCATCAGTCCTTCACGTAGGGGCGATGGTGATCGTTGCTGATGACACATAGTAGCATGCATCATCAGCAACATAGCGGGTACACACTGGATGATGTGTCCAATAGGTCAGTCCAATCAGCAGGATAGGACGAAATATTGTCTAGTGTGTACACTGTTTTAGTCATCATTCCAACTGGCAGAATGCCAATGGTAAGTGCTCCGGTTATGGTTAGGAACTAGAGGGAGGTTTAAAGTAGGGATTAGGCGGCGGGGGTGTGTTATGGTCAGTTTTAGGCTGCAGGGGGTGAGGTGTAGTTAGGATTAAGATGCAGGTGGGAGGTTAGATTTAAGCTGTGAGGGGAGAGGTTAGGTTTAGTCTGTGGGAGGTACGGGATATAGTTAGGCTGTGGAGGGGTGGATGGGATAGGCTGCGGGAGGGGACAGTTATTGTTAGGCTGTGGGAGGGGTGGGTTAGAGTTAGGCTGTGAGGAGTTAGGGTTATGCTGCGGAGGGAACAGATAGGGATAGACTGTGGGAGGGATGGGTTAGGGTTAGGCTGCGGGTAGGGATAGCGAGGGATAGGCTGTGGGAGGGAACAGAGAGGGTTAGGCTGTGGGGAGGGATAGCAAGGGTTAGGCTGTAGGAAGGAACTGATAGGGTTAGGTTGTGGGAGGGATGGGTTAGGGTTAGGCTGCGGGTAGGGATAGCGAGGTAGGCTGTGAGAGGGAACAGATAGGGTTATTGGCTGTGGAAGGTGTGGGTTAGGGTTAGGCTGCGGGAAGGGATAGTCATGGTTAGGCTGTGGGAGGGAACAGATAGGGTTAGGCTGTGGGAGTGGTGGTTTAGGCTTCGGGAGGGAACAGATAGGGTTATGCTGTGGGAGGGGTGGGTTAAGGTCAGGATGTGGGAGGAGTGGGTTAGGAATAGGCTGTAATAGCTTGTACTTACCGAGATTCATCAGGATATAGAATATCGGAATGCATCTCTCAGCTTTCTGACTGTCGGGATGGTGACTGCTGGGATTCACTTTAAGTTCCCATAGCTCAACTTAAACTCTATTACAAATATTTTTGCAATTTTGTTTAGTCCTATTTCTTATCATCATGTAGTAATGGATAACTGCAGCATTGAACAAAAGGGGTGTACAATACGCTTTTTACCTTGTCTCCTTTGAAACCAGACATTCCTCGGTCACCCTAAATATGAATAAAATGTACAATTCTAGTTAATTATACAATTTTGACAGAAAAACACAATTCATTATACAGCTGTGCTGATACTGATTGAAGTTAATGCTACAGTATATTGTTGTTTGTTCTTGTGTAAAATGGAGAACTGATAACACGAGTAAGCTGTCTTGCTCATCTAGTACTGGTGCTTTGACACCAGTAATACGAGGAACTGTCTGCAGGTGAAAAATCTAATTTCCCATCCTTCTCCCTGCATTAGTATAGCTTGTAATCTACATCTTATACCTCATTTTAAGCAGACCGTAAATATACTTATATAGCAAGTGGTGGGATCTGGAACAGACTGGACTTGTTCTTCTTTTCTATATTCACGTGATGTAAAAGAGCTATCTCGCTTGACTACAATTTGGAGCGGCAGAATGCTCTATTCCTGGACTTCCCTACTCAGTTATGATTATCACCATACACCTGTGTGGAAACACCTTTCTTATCAATTAACCTATTTAAAATGGCAATCATACATTGAAAGGAAAGACCAGGAACAGAGCATTGTGTCCCTCGAGGAGAGGGTCATGTTGGGAGGTATGGTGAAACCATTGTTAGGTATTATTGAAATTCCGTTAATACGAGTAACAAAGGGCCAGATTCATAGCTGATCGCAAGTGTAAAATCTTTCTCAAATGAGCAAATGGGGCAAATGTAACATACTGTATGCAGATAGAGTAAAAGTGCTACACACTGGTCGACCGATCGATTTAGTGGTGTAGTTCACAGATAAATCACGCCGGTTGTGCAACACAGGCAATGCCTAATATATCTAAAGAAATACTGATGCATCGTGCTGTGTGTACTGACGATACGGTAAGTTGCGCTTCTAGGGAAGAGGTTAATGTGCTTTAGCGAACCTAATGATTATACATGTATAAGAAACAATTATAATTTGGCATTTTCTTCATATGGTCCTACTAAATCACATTACTGCACTATAGAATAGTACTAGATGTATAAGCAATCTAATGAATATTGGGGTCTAGCGCTATCTCTAGTAACATGCTGGAGGGGACCTGAAGATTAGGAGATCTTTACATTGCAAAATATATTACATTCAATCTTTGCTAATACACAGTCTTATCTGTACAGTGTCTCTCCAATTTTACACAACTGTTACCACATCCACAGTAATGAAATGATCCCTGATAATCCTTTTCAGGTTTTTAATTAGGACAAAAAACCAGGGTAGATTTGTGCAGAGCGAAAAATCAAATCCAAAAGATAAAAATTGGGAAGTCCACAGGCTTAGTGGAAGTCTCCACACTGGTTCTGTTTAAGTCAAACAAAAAAAGAATGACACGCTGGATTTTATTTAATGCTCTACCTTCCAAAATAAATTCATTAAGGTCAAATCTGAAAGTAAAAGTGGTATAGCAAGCAATGTCATGATTATAAAGTTCTGTTTGTGTCCTGAGTGTTAAACAGAGCAGTGCCTCACTGGCCTGGCAGGCAGTGCTCTCACATGTAAAGTCACCTTGTATTTCAGTTTAGAAGTCACCTTGTATGCTGGTGACTGATGGTGTACATAAATGCTCAGGCTGCAGCTTTGTACCAGTAATGCACAAATGACACTTGTAAGGTAGCTGTGCTATTTATTTATGTGGCAAAGCAATGCATCACCATTGTGCTATCTTTTACATCACAAATGCAGAGTCGCACCCAGGATTTGGGTGCTGATTCGTCCCAGGTGCGATCCACGCACATAGTGCCTATTCACTGCTGCACAGAGGGTGACAGGGGGGTCTCCCAACTGCCCCTCCTACAACAGGACACTGCCGGCCTTTGGCAGGATGTGGGAACGGTCCCCGTGGAAATTGGGACAGTTGGGAGGTATTTAATTAATTTAAGTCACACTCATTAGACCATATTTTTCTACTCTGTTCATTAAAAAATTAAAGCAGGCCTGAATTCAGGGAGGCCAAATGTGTTACAGGGAATGGCTCATTTGTACCTATATTACTCGATCAAAGCCACTACACTTTACTCCCCATTTTTACTAAGACATACAGTATGTCTGCGCTCCCTGTAGTAAATTCTACATATGAACATAGTAGTATTAAAATGCTATGGAATAGATTAAAAATGTCAGTCCTAGTATTGTCAGATGTCTGACGACCCAGGATGAAATTCACCTGGTCTTGATGGTCCTGATGGGTAAGGATGGGGGCTATTTTTGCTTTCATCATGGCATTCCCAAGTCAACAAAAGTTATACGGTACTGTACATGTTTTAAAAAGATCTTTTCTTTCACATATAGGGCGGGATGTATTAATATACATTGCCGCCCTTCACCTGACAGCTGCCGCGATGCTGCCGCATTTGTACTAACATATGCGGCTAGCATCGGGTTGCGGTGACGGAGACTCCCGCGATACCTGTGATGTGGTCTGCGGGGGTCTCCGTCATATCCCGGCGGCTGCCAGTGTTCTCCTCCTCCCCCCTGCAGCCGGATGTCTTCCCGGCTGTGACACCTGCTGGGGGAGGAGATCAAAGGAGGACGGGAGAGGGGGGGGGCGCGCGGACAGCGGGTGGCGATAGAAGCCCATAGGCTTCCAGAGGGTGGCGATACCCTGCCAGGCGAAGATGGGACGGACGAGTATTGGTACATAGGAAAATGCGGTAAAACCCCCGTTTTACCGCATTTTCCCTTTAGTACATCCCGCCCTAATGGAGATAGTAGTCCATCACAACTGTGATTATTAGTCATGTTTGTTTCATGTGTAAGTTTGAGCTTAGACTTTCTGCTGTAGTGTACATGAAAGTATTTTATACACTTACCCTTTCCCCTTTCACACCTGGAAATCCCTTGTGGCCCTGTCAAAAACCAACATATAGCATGTATTGTGTTTAAAGAATTTAATTGTTAGCATGAGTAATCAAAGAATGGGCAATTAATACAACACTGCAGATGAGCAAGGTGCCAAATGGCTTGGTCTTAAATATCTGAAATCCTCAAATCATAACCTGAAAGGATTGAGGTAAAATAAATCTTATATTCACAATGGGGTTTATTCTAGTTCATTCTTTCTGACAAAATCCTTCTTAGATGGACAAAACCATGTGCACTGCAGGGGGGCAGATGTAACATGTGCAGAGAGAATTAGATTTGGGTGAGTTATTTTGTTTCTGTGCAGGGAAAATACTGACTGCATGATTTTACACTTCAATATAGATCTCACTTTGAAGAAAAACCCCACCCAAATCTAATTCTCTCTGCACAAGTTACATCTGCCCCACCCGCAGTGCACATGGTTTTGTCCATCTAAGAAGGATTTTGTCAGAAAGAATGGACTAGAATAACCCCCAATGTTATCAGTTATCTAATGTATGGTTAAATATTAGAAAACCAGTTCAGGCAGCCACAAATATATAAATAAAATGTAAGCTCCCGTGAGCAAGGCTTCCTTCCTCTTGTCTTACTGTACCCTTCCCCAGTATATCTTGTATGCTCTAGATCTGCTAATATGTACAGATTATGCTTGTAATTATGTGTATACATGTATTTTATACATACTTGCCTACCTGACCCTCTCCATGCGGGAGAAAATACTGTTTCTGGACTTCCCTGGTAATGTATGATTGCCATCACCTGTGGGGAGCTAGGTAAAGGTGTTTCACCACAGGTGATGGCAATCATACATTACCAGGGAAGTCCAGGAGCAGAGCATTTCTCCCGCATGGAGAGGGTCAGGTAGGCAAGTATGACTTTATAGTACAAGTTGAGTATCCCGTATCCAAAATGCTCGGGACCAGGAGAATTTTGGATAACGGATTATTCCGTATTTCAGAATATTTTAATATTTCAATTATGTATTTTGAAGTATCTTGCATTTATGCTGTATAAACACATCAAAAACATGAAATGCACACAAATATATTTTATTTGTTCAAAAAACAAGGTTTCAAAACATGAAACAAAATTTGTGTACAATCTCAGATATTGAATTTGAATGCCAAGCAATAATTGTCTTGCACATATATAGTGCCAGTTACATATCGTTCCCTCAGTAGTGCTGTTACAGATGTCCCCAGTGAGTTTTTAGCAATGGTTTTCGGAATAATTCGGATAACGGATACTCAACCTGTATATGCTGATTAACCAGTAATGCTGTTATAATGTCTACCTTAATTGTATTGCCATCACCTGTGTTGAACTAATTAATTGATAAGAAGGGTGTTTTAAAAGAGGTGATGGCAATCATACAGTAAGAGGGAAGTCCAGGAGCAGAGCATTTTGTACCTAAAGGTGCCCATACATGGTACAATTGCCAGGTGTGATGAGATGTGCACTCCCGTGCACATCCCATCGCACAGCTCATGTGCTGCACATACTTTTTGTACTACAGTATATTGCATCTCATTGCATTGCAAAACGTATGCAATGGAATGCGATGCTATCTAGTCCAAATTGCATACAATAATTGTACAATGTATGGGCACCTTAATGGAAGGGGTCATGTTGGTGAGTATGTAATAAATAATGATAAAAATAATTGTCAATAAAGTCTCTTTTGGACAATTAGAAGAAGTTTGGCAAAAAAAAAAAAATCACAATTTTTTCAAGAGTACCGGGGATTGGAAAGTCATAACTTAAGCTGGGTACATTTATCTGTCCAATCTGTCTGGTGTGAACAACAATCTGGCAATATATGGGAACAAATGACAATCAACCATTTTCAACCAAATGCTGGAGAATGGATAAAATACAATTGTTTGTACACATTTGTTAAATCAAAACGGCTTTAACCAATTTGTCTGAATGACTATTGTCTGCTTTCCAGCATTTGGGAGCAACTGGATAGTTGTCCTTGCTCCTATATATTACCAGATTTTTATACCTCCAAACTTTCATTGTGAAGGATCTAGCCTGGCAATAGCACCGCTCGAGACTGCGCATCGCCATTGCTATGGGACATACACACTGAACTATGTGCTTAATTTCTACGCAATCTAGACAGATTGCTTAGAAATCAAGCTCAAATCTCCACATGTGTATGCCCCATAAAGCTGAGGACGCATTGTAATCTGAGTCCATAAACATATCAAGGTAATATCTTAAGTGATATCTTAAGTGTAAAGTATATGTGTACTGTAGGTCACTGTATTTACATATTATTAATTTTAACATTTCACTTTGTACATAAGTTTCAGTAGATAATGTGGATAGTCTGCCAAAACAGCACAAAAATACACAGAACACTTAAAGTTAATGTCTTTCTAGCAGTATGGGATAGCAAGGGTTACACTATCATTTACTCATATTAGTGTTCAATGTGCATTAGAGCTGGAAAAACTCAGGTGTCAATGGGTTAATTAGATGACAAATATCCAAACGTGAATTGGACAATAAGTTTCTGTAAAGCAAGAAAAAGAAGTTGTTATGGAAACTGCAAACATTCAGAATATGATGTGGACAGGCAGGAGGGAAGGATCTGTAATTGTACTACGCTTGTGACATGTTATCCTAATGAAACTGGGCATTAATAAAAATAAAAAAAGATCTGTAAATTAGATTAAGGTTCACATTCACGTATTGGAAATGTCCAATGTATTAGCCAGTTTAAACAATTAATAAAGCCACACATTATGTTGTGGCCCCATGTTGATTTCCTATCACCAGCTAGGTTGTAATAAATATGCGCTATTAAAAGATGTGCATGAAATAAATGTAAGCCTATTACATTCAAACCATGTGTTTTTTTACCCACAATCCAAAATTTGCATAGCTGCAATATCCATTAATAGCTTGTAGGGTCACCGTGCTTCACCTCTATCCTAATTCTGTTACAAATCACATTTCTTTATACAGAGTTAGACAAATTACATAATTTTATTTTTACTTTATAAAACACATTTAACGAGCAGCCTGTGGTTAAACTTGATCTATGTGCTGTTTAATGCTTCAACTAAAGCCCCATATACACTAGACAAAATATTGTTAATGATATGAAAAAGATGATGATATCATTAACAATATATTACCAATATATTATTGTTAATATATTGCCCGTCTCCCTGTACACTGTAAATGGGTAACCCAGGTCGATGCGTTCCGTTCACTGCTATGCAATAGCCAGCGCTGAGAGATGCTCTCTTCTCCCAATGCTGGCTCAGGAACCACCTCAGGTGACATCACCTGCCTTTTATCCCTATGGGGGTATATTTAATTACAGTCAAAACTGCTGTCTTGTTGGAAAGACGTCAATTTTCGACTGATTTAGGTGGGGGCTGTATTTTCCTACAGGTCGGATATATTCTTCTTCTGTCAGAAACCACATTGACTGGCGGAATAGCCGCGGATGCATGTGCTTTTGTCGGAAATGCGGCCAAATCAGACAGGTTTCGGCCCCGTTTCCAACAATCTCAATCTGATTTGAAAAATAGTCGGATTGAGGAGATGAGGCAGGTAGAATAACAAAGGGAGGACAGGGTTAATCGCACAGGAAGAGTATACGTAGAGTTAGTGTTAGGTGACCCCTCAAATGATAGTGTTATATACGTAAATATTTATGCTGAGGGTGTGCTATCACGGGACATAAGTTTGAAGCAAAAGACAAATTCTTGTAAAGCAAGAAAAGAAAAGGATGTCACTTTGTGATGCACCGAGAGAGAGAAAATTTAATAAGTAAGGCCAGGTACACACCAGAACGATCCTGATTGTTAGTAGATTGTTAGCAGATTGTGTGATGCCACACAATCTGCTAACGATCTGCATCCAATCTGATCCCAATCCGATCTGAGTCTGTATCCAGTTGAATGGATCGGTACTTATGTAGTAACTGGGCTGCCGATTTTGAAATCGGGTCCATCGCATCGCATCGCACCCGACCAAATCGCATGCGATGCGATGCGATGCGATGCGATGCGATGCGATGGACCCGATTTTTCCATAGGATTCAATGTTAAAATGGACTGAGTCCATTTTAACATGGAATTCAATGGGAAAAAGGGGTCCTTTTCATACCCCTACTATCCAAGTGGGCATGGAGTTGGATATAAACCTGTGGCGAGCGTAGCGAGCCACCGAGCCCGAAGCGTGGCGAGCGTAGCGAGCCCCGCGAGGGGACACAGAATACCGTCCCCTCGCGGGGCTCGCTTCGCTCGCCACGCTTCGGGCTCGGTGGCTCGCTACGCTCGCCACAGGTTTATATCCAACTCCATGCCCACTTGGATAGTAGGGGTATGAAAAGGACCCCTTTTTCCCATTGAATTCCATGTTAAAATGGACTCAGTCCATTTTAACATTGAATCCTATGGAAAAATCGGGTCATCGCATCGCATCGCATCGCATCGTATGCGATGCGATGCGATATCGCATCGCATCGCATCTGATTGTATGCCTTAACTTAAGGCATACAATCAAAAAATCGGCAGCCCAGATACTACATAAGTACCAATGGATCTTTTACAGATCCTCACTGCAGCAGGTAGGATCTGTAAAACGACCAAACGACAGCGGGGACGCGCATCGGATTGGAATCGGATTGGAATTGGACCTAAACATGCCCAATCTACATACAATCTGCATCCAATCGGTCGGAATTGGATCCAGATTGATGGAATTGAGCCCTAATCGTCCTGGTGTGTACCCCCCCTTACCTTTATTTATAATTTTTAAAAACTTTTGGCAAAAATATAAAAGACACAATACACACATTAAACATAGACAAGTAAAAAAGGATGAAGATATCCTTGACTCCGTGGGGTCCCACTTCACAATGTTTTTATACGTATAAATGTCAACACTTTAATATGTGTTTAGTGCATTCACTGTTTCCAGAATAGGAACTGGTTGATATATATTTTCCCAGTTTTCAAGTACTAAATAGCGGTATCACTTTAAGCACCTATTAGGTTCAGGAGTGCCTGTATACCAATTTTGTCTGTGGTGTGAGGGTAACCAAAGATTTATGGTCTCACCCAGGAGGCTGGTATAATTAAAACATATGCAGATATGAGCGTTTATAATGTAGTATGCTCAAAAAAGTATCAGTGCCAGAGACAGCAATAAGCTGTGTGGCCACTGCAATACCAGGATGGTGCTTAAGTGAATGGTAATTTCAGTGCTCTGAGTCCGGTCTGTGAGCCGGGACAGTGGGATTCACAGCGTGTAATTGAGAAGTGCTGCGCCCACTCTCGTCACTCCGGCTGAGAATGACACAGCCGGCTCGCACTGTACTGCACGTGGGGGTCTGAGTCAGTCTGTGGGACTGTCAGCCGGTGTGCTGGGCAGCAGAACTGCGGTGCGCACCGCGTCTGCCTGCCGTATGAGTGCTTGGATGCACGCCGCTGTGGATACTGCTAAATGGAGAGAAACAGATCAAAATGCATTCATGGGGGGAGAGGGAAGTGGGAGCACACTGCGGAGTGTACGGTCGGCGTACGCTTCGCCAGTAAGCTTCGTCAGGATGAGGCAGGTAGGACAGCGCCGAGTGAGCAGCAACAGCTCACACAGTGGGCCAGATGTATCAAGCTTCAAAAGTGATAAATCGCAGAGTGATAAACAGCCAGCCAATCAGCTCCTACCTGTCATGTTACAGGCTGAGTTCGAAAAATGACAGGTGGGAGCTGATTGGCTAGTTGTTTATCACTCTCCACTTTATCACTTTTAAAGCTTGATACATCTGGCCCACAGCACCATCCCTCCGTCAGCCTCCGGCCACCTCCTCCCGTTTCTCACCTGGTGTCGCCGCCAGGCCGGTGAGCAGCACCAGCAGCAGCTCACACTGGGGTTTATTCTAGTTCATTCTTTCTGACAAAATCCTTCTTAGATGGACAAAACCATGTGCACTGCAGGGGGGCAGATGTAACATGTGCAGATAGAATTAGATTTGGGTGAGTTATTTTGTTTCTGTGCAGGGAAAATACTGACTGCTTTATTTTACACTGCAATATAGATCTCACTTTGAAGAAAAACCCCACCCAAATCTAATTCTCTCTGCACAAGTTACATCTGCCCCACCCGCAGTGCACATGGTTTTGTCCATCTAAGAAGGATTTTGTCAGAAAGAATGAACTAGAATAACCCCCACTGTGCCCTCGTTTACTGTCCCACCTGAGGTCCACCTCCCGCCAAGGGCGTAACTACCATAGGTGCAAGGGGTGCAGCTGCTTTGGGGCCCAGAGCTGAAGGGGGCCCATCTTTGCTGTCTAAGTATATGTTTTACACACATTTATCACCATCAGTTGCTAAATAGGGGGCCCTTACAAACTTTTGCTATGGGGCCCACGATTATCTAGGTACGCCTCTGCCTCCCGCAGCATCTTCTGATGCTCGCCCGGTCCCGGTGCCTGCCAGTTAACCAGCAGCAGTAGCAGTCAAATCCAGACAGTCGGATTTGGCAGCATTGAATAGGGCAGCGTTGAATAGGGCATTACAGCAAATGCATGTTGGAATGGATCCAACTTTAATTGAATAAACCTCTATGCCGTGGTAACCAGTAATATAGTACAAGTTTGAAATCTATATCCGGGTAAAGGGGTTTATGAGCAGACATATTGTTTCATCATTATAATTTGACCATACCCTATTACAATTTATACTATACTACAAATTTACTTTAACTTGGAACTAATGTGATTCAGAAATGATGTTTTATGTTTCAGAACAAGCATATGCTGCATAGAATTTCATAGAGGTTAATTATTTATTAATAGAATGGAAAAATAGAATGTGTTGTGCAAGAAGGCATGCTGTTTCCTTATTCAGCTGACAGGTTGGTGTGTACTGTACACTATCACTACATTTTCTACACGTGCCCTAAGCATTCACAGAAGACATTTCTGATTTGTTTCCCTTCTACTTACCATTATTCCTACAGGCCCAGATAGTCCTGGGATTCCATTTTCTCCCTGTTTACAACCAATCAGAATATGGATATTATTTGTATAACATTTAAGGTAAAATATCACTCCAAATATCATATGTTCTGATTTGCTGGTTATGGTACAGGGCCTAATTCAGTATAAGTAGAAACTTTACAAATCTGCAACTCCCAGCAGCAAGGTGCGGGGTGGAGGGCAGTTCGCCCAACACAGGACAAGGCAGCCCCACACACTGGGTTCCTGCCCAGCATTGGGCCTGCAGAATGTGAAATGCCAACATTCTCGGGATGCTGACAATTAGCATTTGCTGCGTGAGGAAGGGTTATAGTAAGACTACAGGAGCAGAGGGTTAGTCTTCAGGAGGGGAGGCTAATGTTAGAGTGGCAGAAACAAAAGTAGGTTAGGGGTAGGCTGTGGGAGCAGAGGGTTAGTGTTAGAGAAGGGAGGTAAGGGCAGGCTACAGGAGCAGGTGGCTCGTGTTAGGCTATGGGAGCAGGGGGTTAGGGTTAGGATGCGAGAAGAGAGGTTACAGTTAGGCTGTGAGAGAGGAGGGGTAGGGTGCGGAGGCATAGGCTGATGGAGAGAATACCAAGCCGGTTTGCATATACAGATTGAATTTGCTCTGCATATGTCCAGTACAGCGAGCATATGCCCATGCAGATTTGCTTGATTTTGACACCTACGTCTGCTTGTGCCTGGATCATGGTTGAAACAAAGCACGATAGTGGCATTCCAATCTAAGCCATGTATTGTAAGGGCATTTCTACACAACTGCAGACTAATATATGTATGTCATTAGACTATATACAGGGACAAGTAAAAAGAATGAAGATCAGCAGAACTAGCAGATATATACGTGTGAAGAATGTGCTAATGGATCACTTAGGATTCGTAGAACAAAATAAATATTTGCCTTTGATTAGTCCTCTCTAATCAAACATTCAAATCCCCAAAATAGCAAATTTCCAACCACATGCAGAGCATCACATGCATTCCAGTTGGCAACCGGGCACACGGGCATGTATATCTGATTATATGGAGAAAAGTGCCAGGTAATTGGACTAGTATAAATATACTGTATGTGTATGTATTTATATATATATATATATATATATATATATATACACACACACATACACACACGCACACTGTATATGATTTCCTTGCCTTTAAATGTGCATGTCTGTCTCCATCTTGTGGCTAAGCATAAATACTGCCTTGCACACCACTGAAGAAAGTTTCCAGATGAAACTTACTGATATAGGTGTTGTATAAATCTTATACTCAAGGGTCTTTTTTAGCAACAGTAAGGGCACTAGCATCAGGAGCGCATAGTATTACTGTGCCGACGAGTGGGATCATTTTAGCAAATTTAGCCAAATCAAAACAAACCAATGACACTGAAGCATATGTAAAGACTATATTGCTTTTGCTTATACTAGAAAAATACAGTATCTTTC
This sequence comes from Crinia signifera, assembly GCF_055691185.1. NCBI lineage: Eukaryota > Metazoa > Chordata > Amphibia > Anura > Myobatrachidae > Crinia > Crinia signifera. Next base: position 193,013,559 of record NC_139220.1, read on the forward strand.
CCTTGCTCAACTCTTTACTTGAGCAATGGGATATTACTTACTCTGACACCTGGAAGGCCACGAGGCCCCCGAGGACCAGGCTCACCCACAACTCCTTCACCCTGCCAATGAATTACAAAAATAAAACTAATTAAATGTTAACTTAAGCATGCAAACTGAAACATTCAATGTCAGTAGATCCCGGTAAGCATTTTAGCCCTACCCTTATCGTAACCCACCCTTACTGCAGCATAACCCAAACCTAGACATGGGCAACCTGTGGCTCTCCAGCATCTCTCGCCAAAGTTTTACTATTAGGGATTGCTAAAGCTGTGGCAATGCATTCTGGGATGTGTTGTTTCACAACAGCTGGAGAGCCACATGTTGCCCATGCCTGCCCTAACCCATACCTCTTGCAGCCTAACCCTCAAACAGCCTAATCCTAACTGTGTTCTCCTGCACAGAGGAGTCACTGGGTAACTGGGTTTGGTAATACCCAATGCGCACTCTGCATACCAGGTGCACAAAGCAAAAAAGGGAGAGTGGCCTAAGTTGAAAACCTGTTGCCTTCACAGGGAATTAGAGTGACATCACTCCTGATAGGTTACCTCTGGAGACTATCACCTGCAGTGTCGGGGACTTCTCTACGAAAGGAGCCGGGTGCAAAAGGAGAATGTCACACTGCAGTACCTGGCTCCTGCCACTGTGGACAAGCTGGCATTTTGGTATTTTGGTGTCACCCTCCATGGGTGAAACCTGGATGGGAACCGCAGCTCCTTCTGACACTACTGCTCTGCAGCCTAATCCTAAATGATTCTCCCTCCCCCCAGTGCTTAACTAACCCAAGCACTTACCTTCAGGAGACATTGGGATTCTGCTGTCGGTATACTGACTGTCATAATCCCAACTGCCAGGATTCTGACCATATACTTTTTAAAGATCACTATATTATTATAATGATTTATTTTAATGGTGCCACAAATTCTGCAGCACTGTACAGTGAAGAGGTACTGTATGTTAGACTAACAGGCAATATCCAAACCAAGCAAAGGCATTAATAACACCTTTAAGGTCTGATATCAATAAGCTATGGGATAGCCAGAGGATCACACAAAAAATACTTACTCAGATGCATCATATGACTATAAATCACCCATATTATACAACATATATGTTAGATTTATGTTAGAATGTGATTTATAATATATATGTCTAGTGTCCGTGTGTCTAGGAAACACTTCCATCTGTTGGCAGCGAGTGAAACTACATCTTTCTCTCACACATACAGAAATACAGTGGCAATCTCAAGATAGCAGACTAGATTTTGCTTCGGCGCGCGCATGTTGTTGGCTCTTTAGCTTGACTACAGATATTTTTCGGCTCTTCGCCTTTGACCAGTTGGCCACCCCTGCAGGGCATCTCCGTACACACTGCAAGATCTGAAGTGGATGTAACCACCCAATTCAACGAACAATGAATTGGGTGTATTTGGGGGTTCACACCAATTGACGGTAGTTGTGATACAGTACATCGCAAATCACAGGATCGGCCAATAAATGGTATAGTGATAACATTATGGGATATGAAGGTTAGAGCTAAGGTTAGAAGACTGCTATACATTAAATAATTGGACATACTCACCTTTGCCCCTTTAATGCCTGGTGATCCTTGCTTTCCCTGTAAATAAGAACATGTGGCATTGCTTATAATGTGGAAGTCCCAATATTTACATATATAAATACAATCTTTTTACACAGGGGACATTTTTAACCCTTTGAGTGCCAAGTGAATTTGTCAAAATAGGTGTAAAAAATTGTATTCAATATAATGGCCTGTAATGTTTACCTTATATAGGAAATATAGGGTGACATTTAATAGGATGCAATTTTTTGGCACTTTCCAAAATCACACCAAAAAAAGAAAAAATGGCGTTGGGCCCCTCCTCCTGTGCATAACCAGCCGCGGGCTCAAAGAGCCGATCCTGGTTTCATAAAATCATGGCACCAAACAAATAGGGTTCCCCAGGATTTTATAAAACCAGCACCAGGCTCATGGGCTGGTCTTGGTTCCCAAGATACGGGAGACAAAATGAGTAGGGGTCCCCCGTTTTTCAAGAACAAGCACTGTGCCCAACTAGCCAACAGGGTAATGCCACAGGGTCATACCCGCGCACTACACCTCGACCCCATACCAGCATTCTTTGTGCAGACTCCTTCTCAGTTAGAAAGGATTTATTTTTAAATTGTAAACTCATAGTAACATTCATTCCCCCCCCCCCCCCCCCCCCCACCCCCCATCCTAAAATGCCGATAGCATAGGAGAACAATCTGTGTATTGCTACGGTTAAATGGAAACATCAGTTCAGATGTAGTGGACCTGACTTGCTTGCATACAACTGCAGTGAGGGTCTGATTCAAAGGCGGAAGCAGGAATGGCATTGGGCTCACAGCACTGGATTAGCACTTTAGCCAGAGGGCAACTCCATACGAAACAGCCTGTGGAAGTAGCATAAAGGAGCAGCTGCTTTATGGCAAAAAATGCTGCACCGCACCCTCCCCTGAATCAGGGACAGAGTCTGTAGCCAACTGTTTCCCAAGCTCTTCTCAAAGCATAGAATTGTGGGACATTTGTAGGCTGCTAGAACCAGGGCTGCCAAGAGAAATCCTGGGTCCTGGTACAACAGCGTCAAGGGGCCCCCCCTGGAGTGGCAAGCGACAGAAAAGAGGTGTGGCCATTAAAGGATATAGGGGTGTGTACCACACCATATACCCTTTATGCAACACAATAGTAGACCCCTTATACTTGCCCCTTACACATTATGCTACACAGAATGAGCCAAAATTCACATGGAATGTCTTAAAATTCACATTATGCCACATGGAATGACACAAAATTCAAATTATTCCACACAGATTGAGGCAAAATTCAGGGAGAGTGAGAGGAATGGTGGGGATGCAGGGAGAGAGATGGCGGGGACATAGGTGCATAGAGCGGGATGGCAGGATGCAGGGACAGAGACGGTGGTGACGAAGGACCAGACGGTGGGGACAGAGATGGTGGGGACGCAGGGACAGAGACAAAGTAGGTCTAGAAGGTCATTTCTATGTAAGGGATGGCAACAGAAATCTTGGGGCCGGTACACCAATATCACTGGGATTGAAAAATGCTGAAACCCGGTATTCCCGGGATCCAGGGATTGGCATCCCTAAAAGAAAATTGCCCCCTGTGCCCCCACACTGACTTGCTGTGGAGGGGGGCAGGCGGCCGCAGTGCATAGGCAGGCGTCAGGTAGACATGTGCGACGTGGGAGGCCCGGCGGCAAACAGGTTTCGGCACTAGTGGTCAGCGCTGCGGCCTGCGCAGTGTGACCTATGACCGAATCACACAGTGCAGGCCGCACGACAGGTCGGGGTTCTTGCTCATTGCCAAGGGGTTTTTAAATGTTGCCAAGGGGTTAATATTTTTTGCCAGGGGTTCTTGCTTGTTGCCAAGGGGGGTTTATTTCCATTGCCAGGGGTTCTAGCTCGTTGCCAAGGGGTTAATATGTGCCCGGCCAACTGCCCGTCAGCTGCTGCTGCCCCCTGCTTTACCCTGCCTTCCCCTTCGCACAGAGAGCCAGACGCTAGAAGTCATTTTTTACTTCCAGCGTCTCTGACAGGGAGCACAGCTCTGCAGCGTTACCAGGAAGTGCAGAGCTGTGCTTCCTGTCAGACGCTACAGGTGAACTATGACTTCTAGACAGGGGAAGCCGCAGCTGACGGCGGGTGGCCGGACACATGGGCGGGCGGGCGGACAGGTCCTTGTCCTCCCTACGCACCCGCAGCCCAAAAAATATATTTTAAAGTGTGTGTCCGGGCCCCCCTGGCAGGCCTGGGCCCAGGTAAAATGTACCCGCCCCCCCTGCCTCTCGGCGGCCCTGGCTAGAACAATTGCTGGTTCTGCCTCACCTTCTATTTATCATATCTTTGCCATTAGGAAGAATATGCCAGGGAAGAAATTAAAATAAAACAGAATGCATCCTACCTGCACTGGACATTATTACTTTTACCAATGACTTTTCTGCCTGTTTAGGTAGTTTAATATATTGTACTATTAGAAAAGTAATCATTTTTTAAGACGGTTGCATAATCAGCTCTTACATGTTACATATGACAGCTTTGAAACAGATTATAGCTGTATCATTTGCATTACATTATTTTGATTTTTACCTCTTTTCCAACAAGACCAGGGATACCTGGTAGTCCTGGGCTCCCATTCTTCCCTCTTTTTCCTCGTTCCCCCTTAAAATAATAACCGTTACTTTTTATCTCGCAATTATTCTTCATGAGCTTTATTACGTTTAGGAACAAATATAAATAACGCACAGACATGCAGGAATCCTAACAGTAGCACCTCAATTGGAAGTACATACTGTAGCAAAGCTATTATGGCATTGCGCCATGGTCACCTGATGCTAGGGTATTTCCCAGGTAGAGCACTTGAGCTTGCATGAAAAAAGTACATAACAAAGGCTAGTAATGTACTGTATTATCAGATTACCAATGGTTTCCTCTGCGTACTGCGATTTCTTAACACAATCCAAAAATATACTGCCATGTGTACTGGCTCTTGAAAAAAATGAAAAATTAACCCTAGTGTGTAAGTGTGTGCATGGACATGTTGTTAGGGCAGATAGATGGCCCAAGAGGTTGTTATTTTCTGTCAAATTCTATTTAATAAAATGGGAGTTCTATTGAAAATGGGATGTTGCTATGGGCAACCAATCAGATTATATCTATTATCTACTTGAATGTGCTAAACAAAAACAAAGTCGATTCTGATTGGTTGCTTCAGGCAACATCCCATCTTCAATAGAACTCCCTTCTTCGTAAATAAACCCCAAAGTTTCTATGGTGTAAAATGTTTGTATTTTATAAGCACAAATATGCAGTGGGATCCATTAAGCCAAAATACTATCATTGCAATCTACTAATCTAAACATATTGCAGTTACTTGGCTGCAAGATAAAGCAGTGTACAGTTTGATCGCCTAATGTAGTAAATAATTATATTGCCAGTAATGACTGGCCGTGGCTCACCCCCTGCCGGGAGCTGCATCATCTCTGTATCCATCACTGGTGAGTGCCCACCACAAACACAGTAATGCACAGCGGGGAATGTTCGCTATAGTCCCCCATAGACCAAGATACCCCTGCCACTCTCAGTTGGGTTTGTGTACAATACCTATATATATATATATATATATATATATATATATATATATATACCTCTAACAGCAAATAAATGCTAAAACTATAAGACTATATGGACTGTGTTTAAATCTGTTAATGTCCGCAACACATTATTGATACTTACGGGAGGTCCAGGAGGACCAGGTAACCCTGCAGCACCTCTCTCTCCCAATGATCCAGAGATACCAGCATTTCCTTGGATTCCTTGGATGCCTTGTGGCCCTGGGGTTCCATGCTGTCCTGGCTCACCCTGTGGCAGAAAAGTAACAATTTGTGCAGTGACACTGAATACAGAATTATAGTGTCCCAACATAAGACAAGGTACTGTAAGTACTGGATTTTTAATTATAATTTACACTTCTGTGAAATAATATACAGTATATCACATTTTGGGTGAAATTTAATAGGATGAGAGATTCAGAGAGTGAGAGATTTGGTAAGAATTCTCCAGGTTTTTTTTAAAGCGGCAATCATTTACACTGCAAAATCAAACTGGTTTTGCAGTGTAAATGATTGCCGCTTTAAAAAAAAACCTGGAGAACTCTTACCAAATCTCTCACTTTCTGAATCTGTCATCCTGTTAAATTTCCCCCTTTGAGTTTTTTAGGACTGTCACAGAGCTCACACTGTAAAGGTAGTGGAAAAGAAAATTAAAAAACACCACTATAAAAGCTACTCAGTGTAGTAGTATGCACAGCCTACAGTATATTTACATAGGCACTGCGTATTCCAGGATTAGTCTGTCTGGATTTCTGCAAGAGGAGCAGAACTCCATTCTTCCTGAAGTCACTCAAATGCATATGGTAGATGGTTGTAGAAAAATCTGTAACTGGTATTGGGGGTTATTCTAGTTCACGCTTTCTGACAAAGCCTTCTTAAATAGACAAAACCATGTGCACTGCAGGGGGACAGATGTAACATGTGCAGAGAGAATTAGATTTGGGTGAGTTATTTTGTTTCTGTGCAGGGTAAATACTGACTGCTTTATTTTTACACTGCAATATAGATCTCACTTTGAAGTAAAACCCCACCCAAATCTAATTCTCTCTGCACAAGTAACATCTGCCCCACCTGCAGTGCACATGGTTTTGTTCATCTAAGAAGGATTTTGTCACAAAGAATGAACTAGAATAAGGCCCATTGTTACATAACTGCTCAATTGATATTGTAACAGATAATCCAGAATACATGGATAAAATCAAAGATGGTGTAATGGTTAGCATTACTGCCTCACAGCACTGAGGTCATGGGTTCAATTCCCAGCATGTCCCTATCTGTGCGGAGTTTGTATATTCTCCCTGTGCTTGTGTGGGTTTCCTCCGGGTACTCCGGTTTCCTCCCACAATCCAAAAATATACTGCTAGGTTAATTGGCTCCCCCAAATAAATGTGTGTGCATGTGGTAGGGATTAATGTCTAAATATGCTATTTATATAGGCGTGACTGAGGGTTGTGGCCTCCTTACACCAATATAATTGCAGCTGCCCCCTCAACCCAGTCTCAATTTGCATATTTGTATCCAGAAATAAATTAATGAAAAGCTTGCTTATTTAAATCTGTTACCATACTGTATGCCAAAATATTTTACACTCCCCTATTCCCCCCCATATTTGGAATGGGATCATTCGTCAGACTGCATTTAGGTCTACAGTCATTAGGTCAACCCCACTAGGTCGACTGGCAGGAAGGTCGACCTGACTTAAGGTCGACATGGGCCAAGGTCGACATGACTTAAGGTCGAATTTGCATAAAGGTCGACATGAGGAAGGTCGACTGGTCATAAGGTCGACATGGGTTTTTCACTGTTTTTTGATCCGAATGTCGACATGGACACAGTTGGCAATGAGAATCGGACCCTCGCATCGCTCGCTTCGCTCGCAATGCTTCGGGCACGGTGCCTCGCTGCGCTTGGCACACTATTTTATTCTCCCACCACGCCCTAGTGGATGGTAGGGCATGAAATACCGCCTGTCGGCACATGTCGGCTCAAAAAACAGTGAAAAACTCATGTCGACCTTATGACCAGTCGACCTTCCTCATGTCGACCTTTATGCAAATTCGACCTTAAGTCATGTCGACCTTGGCCCATGTCGACCTTAAGTCAGGTCGACCTTCCTGCCAGTCGACCTAGTGGGGTCGACCTAATGACTGTAGACCTAAATGCAGTCTGACGAATGCAGAGGCAGAACTCTGGGAGGCAATGGAGTCATCTGCCGCCGGGCTCCTGTTCCCAAGGGGGCACCTCTCCTCCCCTTCAAGTTTGAATCAGTCAAATGAAAGCAGTTGATATTGCTAATGTGGCTGACCCCCCCTTCTAACAGCATTTTTGCAAGTGTCACACCCTGTGTTAGATCCCATGACCCTACTGGAGACAGACACCTTACTTGGGGGGGGGGGGGGGGGGGGGGGGGCACCAATACTTAGCTTGCCTCCGGGCAACTGGGATGAACTTACGCCACTGGACGAATGACCGCATCCCAATATTTTACACCCACATTGTCCTATGCCCCCCATTGACTCCCACATGTCTCCTCTCAGCTGTGCTTTGTACTTTTATTAAGCCACATGTGATGTTGCTATCTAGAGGGTACTAAATAAATAAGAAGTTGATTCTGATTGGTTGCCCATAGCAACATCACATGTGAAGTAGAATACACATCTTAGTAAATTTCCCCCCTAACCTCAGATTGAAGATGGCAGCAGGCAGCCTAAGCTGCAGGCTAAATGGCCTGCATTGGACATTATGATATTGCTGTATGTACTATTACAATAACTGTTAATATTTGCCCCTTTGCATTCCATGCCAGGATAAACCTGTCAATGCTCAATTTTAGCTGTCATATTATGGGCCAGATTCTCTAAGCTTCAAAAGCGATAAAATGGAGAGTGATAACCAACCAATCAGCTCATACCTCACATTTTTCAAAAACAGTCTGTGACATGGCAGGTGGGAGTTGATTGGCTGGCTGTTTATCACTCTCCATTTTATCACTTTTGAAGCTTAGAGAATCTGGCCCTGAGTCATTGCACCACAACATTTACACCTGTTCAAAGTCACTGAAATCTCCTCTTGTAGCCTCGCTATACAAAATTGTAAGCATCATTGAACACTGTTATACAGGACCATTGGGGTAGTGTTTAACACATATGAACATATTCAACTGTACCTTAATACCTGGAGGTCCAGCCTGTCCCACTGGTCCTCTATAGCCAACCCCTGGCTCTCCCTAAAAAGACATAACCAATACTTTAGGCATAGAGGTGTATGATATCTATAAGAGAATATGACACACAAGTCACACCCATTCACTATATTACATTGGATTAAATTGTAATAGTACTATAGATCATCTAAGCAATGTCTGTATCATTTTAGCGCCATAGCTTAGCTTTTAGCTTTGGTTTAAATGCAGCAAATTTCACTTTACATCTCAGTATGTTATTATAGGAGCCGATGATCCAGTGGCAGAGGCAGCGCAGGAGCCGGGAGGAGACCCAGCTGTAACCAGCGATGCCACCGCCAATCAGTGGAGGGGAGAGGAGGGGACCAGCGGCACACATCGTCCATAGTAGTGCTGCGCCTCCTAACCCCACCCCTTCCTGCTGCCAGCTCGCAGTTTTTTGTGAACTCTGACGCGGGCCCCCCTTATGTAGCCGGGCCCAGGTAACCCGGCACAGCAGCGAGTGGGGAGCCAGGAGCGGGTGGGGGAGCGGCTGAGCTGGCAGTGCAGGCATGGCTCCGGCACCCTCTGATCTTCCGGCGCCCGGAGCTTGTGCTCCGCCGGCTACATCCTCGCTACTCCCTTGCATACAGTATGTTGCTGAAATAATAATATTGCATATAGTGTAATGTTAAGGACTCACGGCACTGCTTTTAGTAATCATAAAAAACTGCTACTCCTATTTCACACTAGGTAACTGATATTGTACTTTGGAGAATGGTTCCATGAACCTAAACTTTAGGCCTGGTAGCCTGGTAGCCCTGAGCTGGTTGCAGCCAATCAAAATGTCCCCCAACAGTGCACGTTTTCCAAGTCACCCAGCAGGTGCACAGATTATTCAGGCACATTTTAAAAGATCCACAGGTGGAGCTAATTATATCACCTGTGATTCTGTATGGAGACCTGGAAAATGTGCACTGTTGGGGGTACTTGAAGACCAGGGTTGGAAACCACTGAATTAGAGGATGTATTCTTTGGGCGAAAATAAACACGCATGTGTAACGCATGTGATCTGGGATAAGTTTCTGATTCTGGTTCTTATTCTGGTTGACTCACAAGGCTGCGATTTTCGCAGCTTTGCGAGTTGCCCAGACGCCGCCCTCATGCCCCCCCCCCTCACATGCCGTGATCCTCTGCACGGCTGCGAATGGCTGTTTAGCATAAATATCCATTTGCAGCCTTGGGTGTGGGGGATAAATTATTGGATGGCTGGCGACCATGGAATGATATCTCCAGCGCTTGTAGATCTGAGACATCTCTATGGTGTCTCAGATCTGCGAGCGCCCTGTGCGGGAAACAGGAGTCACCGGGCCATTTGCATGGGAACACCCAGCGTTTTCATGGGAATGCCCATGAAACGATGGGCGTTCCCATGGACTATGCCCCCCTCCGCTGCCCCATGCCCCCCGACTGCAGTGCCTGGAGCGAGAGGGACAGCAAACATGCACTATGCCGTGCTCGCTCACACCCAGCATCTCACATGTGCATGCGCAGATGTTGAACATTGGTCCCCCGTGCGAACACGTGGGGGACCAATGCAATTAGAATAACCCCCTTTAGTGGCTGCTTTTTGGGGTTTATGCTTTGCGTGAGGCATGTAAAGCACAATGCCGCCATTAAGTGGCGGCATTGGGGTATAAGGATGCTGGCATTTGGGGCCAATCGGGTAGCCCACGGCGCAACGTTTACCCAACATCAATTACCTCAGATAATTGGATACCCAGAGCAGAGTGGGGCATAACCCAGTTTGTGTATCATATCTTACATGAAATTGCTTTAGGCATGCCCACTAGGTGACAGCACATACAGTAATATATGTCCCTGTTCATACCCATGATTCATGATTCAGAGGTCTCTAAAAAAAAAGTGTATATCACTGTATATGAGAGGAAATCATTTCCTGTTTCTCCATACAGCAATGTAGGCCTTCTTGGCAACAACTGTTCTATGTGTCCCTCCCATTATCTGGCCAGTCATGGTTAAACAGATACTCACAAAATATTATGAAACCCAAATCTACTGTATAATGGATTTATTACCTTTTGTCCCTTTTCTCCAATTTCTCCTTTTTCTCCCTGTAAAATTGTTATATTAGAGAAGTGGTTACAGCACTAATGTCCAAACATGGTGTGACCGACAGCAGCACGTAACAGGAGTGAATGCTAATCAATAAAATCCCTTCTACACAGTAGAGTGCACCATGAAGTAAAGCTGTGCCATAATAATACACCTGTACTTATATAACATTTTTATCCCAATATTATTTAAAGCATTTGACATATTGTGAATGAGAGTAATGCAGCCATATTTGGGACATTTATTTAAAATTCTAGGTCATTCGCATCATTCCGTGCCGTGTTGGAGCTTACAGTCTTAGGGGTTTATTTACTAAGATGTGAGTTCTGATTGAGATGGGATGTTGCTAGGGGCAACCAATCAGAATCTACTTAATATTTATTAAGCACCTTCTAGAAGATAATAGGTAGAATCTGAAATAGAACTATCATTTTAGTAAATAAACCCCTTAATTCGCCAACACCGGTGTCCATTTTTATAAGAAGTGAATTATCCTAATGAAGCACACACAAAAAAAACCTCCCAAGCTAAATAGTAGAACAATGTGCACTATATAACCAGTGGCTAATTGAATCTGCTCCTCAGAAATAAGGGATGTTTAACCTATATCTTAATCATGGATTAATGCTTGATTAAGATATTGCAGTTTTATATGTCGACCTTGGGTATGTTAACCATTTCAAGGTGTCAACCTAGTCACTGTCGATAATTAGTGGTCAACACAGTGACTGTCGTCCTAGTCATTGTCTTCCCAGTGACCGCATACCGGCAGAACAAAAAAGTGAGAGATAAGAAATCTCCAGTTTCTTTAAAGCGGCAAACAGTTACATTTCAAAATCAAACTGGTTTTGCAGTATAAATGATTGCCGTTTTAAAAAAACTGGAGATTTCTTAGCAAATGTCTCCACTTTCTGATTCTCTCATCCTAATAATGTGTTCATTCATGTTGTCTGTCTTTTGTCCAAATAATTTGCTATTTGGATTGTACTGTATTTTGGAAGGGATAGTGATCTCTATTTTTACTGTGTAAATAAAATGTAAGTTTAATTGAGTGCCCACCCCCCCCCCCTCCCCCCTCAAAAAAAGAGTACATTTCCTCTGTCGATAACTCCCTTTTTGAATACCAGGAGAGTGAAGTGTATGCAGGGGGACAGAGCTGACTTGTGAGGTAATTGTGTGTATGTGTGTACAGTATTTGTGTGGATATTTGCATGCAGCATGTGTATGTGTGCGTTGTGTGTGTGTGTGTGTGTGTGTGTGTGCAAGGTGAGCAGTGGAGGGACATAGTGGGGGGTTATGGGTTGATGGGTGCATGGATGCATGGGGGGTTTGGCCAATAATGTTGTAAATAGGGGTGGCCTGCTGGGGGCGGACTTTACAAAACCCACACTGTTGAAGGATTTACACAAAAATCTTCCTTTGATCCATGCATCACTGCATTCTGCAGGAGAAGCATGTGCACTTTCTGCATAGGGCATATATTTCCCCCGGCCAGAGGTCAAACAGCATTGTTTCTGGACCTGCCCCAATATCCAAAAGTTCTGGTTCAAAGTATTGTGGTTTATTAACACTACTTTTAATCTCCGATTACAGGTGGACCCCTAGCAATGCTAACCCTGGATTTTTCCACTTGGGGCATCGCAGGAAACCAAAAACAACTTATCCCGCTATTGTGCATAATCCTCACCATAGGCAAAAAGTTGGTCCTTACTAAATGGATAGTCCACTGTCCCCCTTGGCTTGATACGTTGCATACTCGTCTACTTCGCGTTCTATACTTGGAGAGCTACTCTACCCTACCTAACACTGAAGAGGGAGGCGAGCGATTCTACAAGAAATGGGAGTCCATTTATTGAGTTATTGGGACAACCACAACAGGATCAAATTATGTCTGTCTCTTTTCAAATCTACGACCTCTATCGCAAACAATATTTGCCTACGCAACTGTTTGAGTACCTGTGGTGCTACCATGTCTCATATCTGATTGTAAGTGTTGTAATGTAATAGACGTGTAATAGATGTATATGGAGCAGAGGAGCCTCTCCTATGCCCCTCCACCCACCTCAGTACTTCTATATTTCATTTCCCTATTTGTTTACTTATCTTATTTTTATTATTGTTCCTTTATTCGTATGGAGGTTTAATGTATATACCTACAGATAGCAAATGTAGTGCTACCTTTTTTACATTATAGGATACCTGTCAACACTCAAAGGGAAATCAGAAAATCCCTATGATAGCTTCATACATGTATCTTCACCTTACCTATTATAATCTAAAGGTAATTATGAGATCGATGCCCACATTGCGATTGTGAAGTTCATCCTTTTATCTACTCTTCTTCATGTATCAACTTGTGTCCTACCTAAACCACCTGTTAACATATTGTACCAATTTGTATTCTTTATTTTTTGTATTGCTTCATTCATAAGGTAAAAATCTCAATAAATATATATATAAAAAAAAGAGGTGGCCTGACCCTTACATCCACACCTGCCACTAGGCACTATTTCAAATTGTAAATACTTTTTTAATTACGTTGAAGAATCATTTTCTGCATGAGCCATTCCATAGCTCTGTTTTTAACATCTACAAGACAACTATGATGGAAATGCAAATATGGCAACTGTTATTTTAAGACTTTATTTCTGAAGTACACTGTGTTATTGATTGTCAGTGTAAAGTGTACTATCTATATTGTGTTTAACCTCCCTTTTCTGCAGTCTCAATTGATAATAAAAAGGTAAAGCATAATTTCTTAAACTCGGTTAATCACAAGAGAATAATGGCTACAATTGTGCACCAGCTAAGTGTCCTGGAAAACTTGTACTGTTTGGGGTCCTCCTGAAGACTGAGTTTGAAAACCTCTGAGATAGAGAATGGATTTTGGAGATCTGAATGATGATCTTACCTTCTGCCCAGGAACTCCAGGATCCCCAGATTCACCCTGTACAGATGTAAACAATTAAAGGCATTTGTTTGACTATAAAGGTGGCATTATACTGACAGTATATTTGAGCAAAATCCAAATAAAGGCACACATATTAATTACATACAGTGTATGCGCTTTCTTATACCATACCGTACATGTAAAAGGTTCTGCAGCCTTATATAACCTTAAGCCTTTGGCCAGTATTCAATGCTCCCAATTCTCCGTTTTTTTTTCACTCCTTGCAGTGAATCTGTTTCACTGAAAATGTGATTCACCCTATTCAATGTTCACTGTTCGCCGAAAGCAAACAGTGAATGCCGGCCAGTTCTCCGTTTCATGTTCGCTGCAAGTCGCTGGAGTATTTCAATGGGGTTTTCACTGGGATTCGCGAGAGTGTATTCAATGCTAGGATGGAGAACTTCTTTCTCCATGATTTTTGCCATGATTCGCCGTTTTGCATTCAACATCTTTTTTAGGTGAACAGGAAAGTGATCTTTTGAAATAAAGGGGGAAATTTACTAATATGAAAAACCTAGTTTTTCGTATTAGTATTTCCCCTACGACTGCATATGACTGTTTCAGTCGTATGCAAAGTCGTGTTCCGGAGGGGAATGTACAAAGCAGTCAGATACGACTGCTTTGTAACCCTCCGATGGTGTAACCATTCGTATTAGCTGGCCGTATATACGGCCGCTAATACGAATTAGTAGAGGCAGTCTGCACGGATCAGTCAGATCCGTGCAGGCTGCAGTGTAAAAAAAATAGAAAATTTAATATTTTTTTTTTTTTAAACGGCGTGGGGTCCCCCCCACAGCTGTAACCAGCACCATGCTGAAAGAGCCGGGGCCGGTAATTAAAAATCAGGGAACCCGACAAATAGGGGTTCCCCGATTTTTAACAACCAGCCCCAGGCTCCAGGTCCGGGGCTGGTTCCCAAAATACGGGGGACAAAATGACTAGGGGTCCCCCGTATTTTAAGAACCAGCCCCAGGCCAAACCAGCCAGCAGGGTAATGCCACAGCCGGGGGGAGACTTTTTATACAAGTCCCCCCGGCCAAGCATTAACACTCTGACCAGTCAGCCTGGCCAGGGGCCCTGGGGGAGTGGGGACCCCCCCAATAAAGGGGTTCCCCCCCTCCAGGACTTACCTGACCAGGCTGAAGCCTGGTGCTGTCCTCGATGCCCCTGGGCGGTGGGCATCGAGCTGATCTTGGTGTAAAAAAAAGATGAATAAACGATTGTTTTAAACTGTGGAACTATGAGTCCCAGCAAGCCTCCCCTGCAAGCTGGGACTTGGAGAACCACAAGTCCCAGCCTGCGGGGCATTAAAGGGCCCGCTGGCACTTGTAGTTCCACAGTAAAAAAAAAGTTAAATAAATACACACTGACACCTGAAAAATAAAAGTTTAATACATACATTACACACACACTGATACTTACCTATCTTGATCCCGTAGGTAGGTCCCAGAGTCTTGATCCAGTGCCTTGTCCTGGTTCCGGATCATGTCGTCATTCTTCATCATGTCAATCTTCATGTCGGCGTCGGCGTCAGGTCCGGGTCCGAAGAAATCCATGGTGGACCTGTGGAAGGAAATCCAACTCACCCAGGTCCTCCATGGAAGTTCTTCTGGCTTGGTCCGACGTAGTCCAGGCCTTCTTCCTTCTTCTTCCATCTTCTTGCTTCTTATTCACGCTGCCGGCGACTCCAGCAAAGCTCCCCGACTGTCAGAGCCGCAGAGATCCTTCCTCTTCGGTGTCTGTACTAAGAATGAATTCTGGCCAATCAGAAGCCGACTTTCCTGGCTCCTGATTGGCCGCGGCTGATCGATGGTGTAGACATTCGTATTTGTAAATACAAATACGAATGTCCCATCATTAGGAATACGAATTGTTGTATTTTCGGGATTGTAAATCCCGAAAATACAAATGTGTAAAAAATAGGTGTATTTCTGCCTACGAATACACCTATTTTTTATGAATCCATATTGGTAAATTTCCCCCAAAGGGTTTTGGGGGGGAAGTTTGGTGTAAAAAAAATCAGATTTTTTTTCTAAGAGGGGGCATGCTATTTGTAATCATGTTCTTAAAGCACATTAATATATATTTAATTTTATTTAAAAAAAAATTACATTTTTTTTATACACTTTGGCCAGCAGGGGGCCGGGAGCCGAGAGCAGCTCATTTATATTCATTTATTCACTGCACTCTGGTCCCGATCATTACATATGCACAATCTGGACCAGGGAGTGCAGCGGCTGATGATCCCAGCCCCCTGTCAGCTCTGAGGGGGCTCTGCCAGTGTCCTGGCAGCCCTCCTCAGTGTCAGGCGCAGGCAGGGAGACTTCCATCTTCCTGCCTGCCGCCTTCCTACAGCGGTTAAAATTTGCCGCCAGGGGCTCGCTGCCCCTGACGAGTTGAATAGGGTGACACGGAGGGCTGGCAGCGAATGCTCCAGCCCTCCGGAACCCTGCGAATGTGCAGCAAATCCTAAACAGGATTCGCTGCACATTTTGTAAATGTGCATTGAATACTGCACTTTGAGTGCTCTGTGTGAGATGTGCACAATATTCAGTATGTTAAAAATGCCAGCGTCGCCCAAATTGTATATATAAATTCAAATAAAAAATGTGCTGAAAAAAAAAATATTTCCTATATAAGGTTAACATTACAGGTCATCATGATAAATAAAAATGCTTCCTTGGCAATTTTCACACCTATTTTGACAAATTCACTTGGCACTCAAAGGGTTATGTAATGTGACTGCATAAATCAGACAAGTTTATCTCCCATTAATAAACGGACGAATGTAATCTATTTTGGGGCACTTGTGCAATGGCTACTAGGGCTGTTAGGTTGAAAAACTATGTCAAGTTTGTGTTCTAAAACCTGAGTGAGCTAAACATAGCTGTGCACAGTGCTTTGGTAAACAGGGCTGCCACTAGAAATTTTGGGGCCCGGGACTGATTTGCAATTTAGGCCCCCCATCCCTTTTTTGCGCTTGTGCAGTAGTCTGACCTTCCCGGGACAGAAGCAGCCATGCCGGGCACCGCGGATGTGCTGTCAGTGAACTTCCATCCCCCCCACCTCCTCCCTTAACTTACCACCTGACTCAGAAGGTCCTGAAGCACATGCTTCTTCAATGCAGGACGCCAGCAGCCAATTAAAATACAGCACCAGCTGGTGAGCCAATCAGAGCTCGTGTTCCAGCAGCCGCTCTGATTGGCTCGTGCAGCATTTTAATTAGTCGCCAGTGTCCTACATTGAAGGAGCTTGTGCTTTGGGACCTGCTGTGGACCGATTGTAGTGCAGGCAGCACAGCAGAGGGTTGCTGTGGGTAAAATGAGCTGCGACCATCGAAGGCTTTCTTCAGCACTAACAGATCTGAGACACCTCTGTGAAGTCTTAGACCTAAGAGTACCCAGTGCAGGAAGCAGGCAGGCAGCTGACACCTGCTGACGCCAGCTGCCCACCCCCCACACCCGAGTCACCGTACCATTACCACGGGAACGCCCATGAAACGCCTGCACTGCTAGGTGCAAGCAGGATGGCAAAGATGCAGTTAGCCGTGCCCGCTCGCACCAAGCGTCTGCAAGAGACGCATAACTGTGCACCTGCAGATGCTTAAAGCGGTCCCCTGTGCGAACACGCAAGGTACCGATTAAATCAGAATAACCCCCTTTGTTCAAAGTAGTATGCAATATAGTACCTTCTGTGTTTTCTCTCTTCGTGGTCCAGAACGCCTCTTTCCATCCTTTTATTGTGGGGAAAAAAAATTGTGTATTAGAACAATATCAATTACATAAAATTTTATTTGCAAGGTACTTTAGTACGGTAGTTGTCACATTTTAAAAAAAAATTACGAAACTTGGAGTTCTATTTCACATGGAATGTTGCTATGGGCAACCAATCAGATCCTGTCTATTATCTTCTAGAGCAGGGCTGGGCAACACCGGCCCTCCAGATGTTAATGAACTACACATCCCAGGATGCTTTGCATTAGTTTTGCTATGTGGCCATGCTGAAACTAATGCAAGGCATGCTGGGATGTGTAGTTCATCAACATCTGGAGGGCCGGTGTTGCCCAGCCCTGTTCTAGAGGGTGCTAAATAAATAATAAGTACATTTTGATTGGTTGCCCATAGCAACATCCCATGTGAAGTAGAACTACCATCTTAGTAAATTTCGCCCTTTGAAGTGCCTTCTGGTTACAGTAACCACTTTCTGCAAATCAAAGTTGCCAGTTAAGTAAAACAATTAACCTCTTGTACATGGTAATAAGCAGAAAAAAATGTTGGAAACAAAAATAGGGAGGTGACTAGGAAAATAATCTTGGAAGGGGGCAACATGCTGAGCTTAAGAAACCACAATGTTTTACCAACCTTCTCTCTCCTGGAGGGTGCCTGGGTGTGGTCCTCTTCATCTGACTCTCTCTATTGAGAAAACAATGTGAAAAATAGTTATTACTGCCTGCATGACTGTGCTGATCAGTTTTGTTGTGTACTAATGCCTTGCATTGAAGGCATTGGGCAGTATGGATGGTGTAATGGTTAGCATTACTTTATAACAGCACTGAGGTCATTGATTCAATACCCACCATGGCCCTAACTGTACGGAGTTTGTATATTCTCCCTGTGTTTGCGTGGGTTTCCTCTGGGTACTATGGTTTCCTCCCACAGTGTAAAAATATACTGGTAGGTGCTAGGTTAATTGTCTCCCAACAAATTACCCTAGAATGTCTGTGTGTGTGTGCATGTGGTAGGGAATATAGATTGTAAGCCCCACTGGGGCAGGGACTGATGTGAATGTTCAACTATTCTCTGTAAAGCACAATATAAGAAACTGCTAATAAATAAAATAAACACTGAATAGCTACCATACATACCATTCTCCTTCCTCCTTGTGTCCCTGGATAAGACTTTTAGAAACATAAATGGAAATATTAACACGGGACTATTTTTCACCAGTTAAGACAATAACAGGCATCAGGAAATTTAACACGCCAAAGCACACATGTATTATTATGTCTGGTGTGTTATATGTTTTACTGATGCATATAGTATACCACATATACTATACAGTCTGAAACACAAACTGTACATGAATAATGCTAAAACGTGTTATCGTGTTAAATACTTTGCAAAGTGTAGAAAGATTCCTTATGGCCAGTTAAAAAAAAAGAAACACTTAAATTGCATATTGAACATTTGGAGTTAAAGGGCCAGATTCTCTAGGCTTCTAAAGTGATTAAATTGAGAGTGATAATCAGCCAGCCAATCAGCTACTACCTGCCATGTCACAGATTGTGTTTGAAAAATGTCAGGTGGCAGCTGATTGGCTGGTTGTTTATCACTCTCCATTTTATCACTTTTGAAGCTTACAGAATCTGGTCCAAAGTATGTATCATTTGTAAATAAGGTACTGTTTAAGTGATAAGGGTATTTATCATACGCATTCACCTCCTAAACCCAATATCTTTGAATAGTGTTACATTACTTGCTAATCCTCTACATGTAATTATTTCAATAGGAAAATATTTTCTACAAATCAGATAAGTCCTCTTCAACTTTCATGCCCTGAAATTTCCAATATGCTACACCCTGGTATGTTAGTATAATGTATTAACAAAACAGTTGAAATAATACATTCCGATCCTTACCATACTGTCTTGCTCTTCGACCATCCTTCTAACACGAATTTTCCATGTGTGTTCTGTTCTATTAACATGGTTCTGCTTAAAAATAACCTATTGTTAACCCATTTTATTCAGTAGAATTTACAATTAATAAAAACAAGGAAATCCCATGGGGGCATTTACTAGCCCGCAAAGCTATCATTTGTTGGCAATTTTGGCTGCAGGATTTAAAAAGTCATAATATTTACAGTAAAATTACTCTTGGTTTGCTTTTAATATTATTACCCTTTTATATTCCATAGACAGAACCAGTGGCAACCTGAAGATAGTAAGTATATGTGTTTGTTTTTAAATACTGTACATACAGTATACAGTATACAGTAATAGCCTAACACAATCTAATATTAAATATAAGTTACAAATTAAAGTAAAAAATATAATATTTCTGTTGTTGCTTTATATATGGAGAAAACTAGATATTCTTCAGTAAGGGTAACAGGTACGGGTACTTTATTAGAAATGTTATCTGATTACCTGGAAACATGGAATTAATTCCTATTGGTACTTGTCTAATAGAAATATAAAAGTCTGAATGTATAAAAACATTCTTATAAGATTTATGTCTTTTGTAGTTGATGGAGTTAAGCCCCATACACACCAGATGAGAAAGTAAAAATATATTGCTAAGAAGGGCCCTTCTGAGCAATATCTTTTACTTTCTCATCTAGTGTGTACACTCAACATCTTTAGCTGTGCGCACTTCCAGGAATCGATATCGACCAGCTCCGTTGTCTAAGGTAGGGCCACATTAACAAGGCCCATGCTACAGCATGGTCACCTCTCCCTTCTTGCCAGCATCAACAAGTGTGTGTGTGTATACTTGCCAATGCCGGCATCCCGCCTCGTCACCTATTGTGTACCCGGCTTAACATTGTTTGTCTCCTTTTTTCTCAAAATACCTGCTGCTTAGGTTTTGTGTATATCATTCTCTCATAATATAATACTTTAATGTGTTATTAAGTGAGAGTGGAATGTGTAATATTATTTAAATTTGTAAACTAAAAAAAACATTGATACATTGTAAATGTTGTGTATTTCTCCTATGACAACACAATTGTATTTTTTTTTAAATTCCTGACAAGGGGACCAGTATAATAAATAGAACACAGAAAAAGCATTCATGGAATATTTTTACATTCAAAGGAATTCAATTTAGGGCCTGCGAGTTCCACAGAGTTGTGCATATACAGTAGCTCCAGATTCACTCATTTTTTATTCATAACTTGATAAGTGGACATGGGGAAAAAAGAGATTCAAGGCGAGGGGTCGAGATGAGGTATTGCAATGGCAGCACACCGCTTGTAGCCAACTGAAGATGTCCCCTTAGTAATATATTGAGCTTTGTAAAAAAATAAATAAATAAAGATGATTGCTTCTGGTATAGTCCAGTGGCACCAAGTAAACAGCCATATACCATAGGTACTCTATACAGACTATATACATGACCTACAGAGTCAACTAGCTGAACCGAGGTGTCCTCGTCAGTGTCAGTTGGGTACATTGGGTAATTTCAGTTCTTTAGAGTAGAGTAATATCACATATATTTTTTGACCAAAAGAAAAAGCATAACCATTAATGACAATGCTTATAGTATGTGCTATGTGTTACTACATTTTAATTCTATATATCAGTTCTGGGTTTAACTGCATACACAACAAACTTTTGATTCATGAACAAAAATACTTTTAGGTTGTGATCCAAATGAGCTTGAGAAACCTGAATATGTGGTATATGTATATGTGGCATGAGAAAGGTGTTAGTATATTCTTTGTCATTCTACTATGAGAAATGAAAGTTATATCTGTTAGTGTGGGCACCATACATTAACCTTTCAGTGTTTTGGTCACAATGATTTTAATGTAGCTTAAGCAAATGTGCAGACTGGCCCAATATAAGAAATACTACCCAAAGCATATTAATAATGACAAATGACGGGTTCATATCTGAAGTAATGCATTCTACAGGGGCTTCTTTTGTCAGTTTACACTTCCATCCGAAGTATAATGAGCTTTTGTTAACATTAATGAGTTCAACAGTTAAATCTTTATGAGATGTAATTATATGAAGGTTAATCTATTACTTTATATTCCTCTAGAACAATCAGGTTTATGGGGAATGACACACCTGCTAATTGATTTCCCATCTGGTAAGATAGACAGAGGCAGTGTCTTGCCAACCTCGGCGTCAGTGGATGCACGACAGATGTAATATACCCTTGTTGTCTGATTTTATTGCCAAGTTTCAAAGGTAAACAACTTAAACTACAGAATAACCTGAGAAGCGTGAAATCACCAGCCTGTCACCTGCATTGCACTGGAATCCCCAATGTCCTAACATTTACCATTCACAGCAGGATATGAAGCCCTTTAGAAGGCAATTGTTCTGTTTCTTTTTACTTCTAACTTTGTGTCTACTGCTGCTTAATGTCATTTGTTACAACAATACAGTTTAGGTTTAACAAATGTTGTAATACTATTTCTCTACCGTAGTGCTCTCGATGCAAATGCAGTAGCAAGGAGTAAATTCATACATGCATATAAAGGTTATTTTATTAATATTACTCAGTACAGTCCTGTACCTTTCTGGGAGATCAGGCAATATTGGTGCTACTATATTTTCTAATTTTAGGAATAGAAAAGTAACAAATACCTGCACAGAGCACCATTTATTTTGGCTGTTCCATTATATCACACTACCTGCAGGCCCATAAATGAATGTCACTCTGGGCCTTATTCTAGTTCACTCTTTCTGACAAAATCCTTCTTAGATGGACAAAACCATGTGCACTGCAGGGGGGCAGATGTAAAATGTGCAGAGAGAATTAGATTTGGGTGAGTTATTTTGTTTCTGTGCAGGGTAAATACTGGCTGCTTTATTTTTACACTGCAATATAGATCTCACTTTGAAGTAAAACCCCACCCAAATATAATTCTCTCTGCACAAGTAACATCTGCCCCACCTGCAGTGCACATGGTTTTATCCATCTAAGAAGGATTTTGTCAGAAAGAGTTAACTAGAATAAGGCCCTATGTGATATAACATAGGTTGGAATACCACATGCTCTCATTTACAGAGATAGGACCATTCCTTTATTACTTTAATTTGCTAATGAATTAAAAACCTATTTCCCCTTATTGCTCATCCAAATTGAGCAATAATTTTGTTATTATGACCTAAGCCAGGGGTTCCCAATCTTTTTTGATTCAGGGCACCCTAGAGAATCAGAATTTTTTTCACGGCACCCCTAGGTCCAAAAAAATAATAATTAGGTTGGGTTTATATGCGATTCTTAGCGTCAGTTATGTGGTAAAGGGCAGGATTTGCTTCTGTTTGTACACATTCTATGACTGGCAGCCACCAGCACTGGTTTTGCTCCAAAATAATTAACCATTACTAGTTTGAGTTGGTCCTAGACCACCAAGCCGCGGCACCCCTGCATGTGTCCCGAGGCACCCCAGGGAGCCACGGCACACAGTTTGGGAACCACTGACCTAAGCATACTTTAGGTGAAAGGTATTACTTTCATATAGCAGCTCCAGGGAATAACATCACTATTATAATAATATATTGATAACGGGAATGTTTATTCAATAGTAAGTACAGCCATCATTCACTTTAAATGTGAGAATTGGTGATACACACTGCTCCAGCCGAGTGACCAGTTGCATCAGTAGGAGAGTGCCAAGGAATGGCACCAAAGTGTCTGCTCCTGCTTGGAAGCAGAAGCTGAGAGGTGCACTTGCTGTCACAGACCACCCCGGGGGCAGTCTGCACCTCCTGGACCTCCAAATTGATGAAAAACAAGGGTTTGCCTTGTGAAGCTATGCCTCCTCCTGCAAAACCAAGCCCATTTTCCAGGACAGATACCCGCTAACTGCTGCAACTGTGTGTTATGGGGAAGTAATGTTTTTGTGGGTGACCTGAAAAACATGAATTGTTAGGGGTCCTGAGGATTGAGTTTAAAAACCACTCTTCTACTTGTACAAGTATTTTGCACTCCAAAATTTTGTAATTAGAAAATAGAATCTAGATGTCTATACACACACAACTGACTCCAAATAATTTCCCCTTTGGACTTAAGAAAACTAGTGATCCTGATCACATCTGAATGGGATAAGGATCATCTTAACAGAATTATGGGCCCTCAGGCAAAGCAGGGCCCCTACCTTTACAACTTCACCTCTCTTGGTGCACCTCACTGATAATGACGGGCATGATGATGTCACGTCTGACATTCAGTGCAACCACTGGAGGAGAAGTACAGGGGTATGAGGAATGCTGGGCAATACTGACCAGCACTAATGGGATTTTCGTATGCAACATTTTAATTTTCATTTTTGACTAGCCCTGCCTTAGGCTGCTCTAGGGCCACTATGCTTGTGGGGTCCATGAGCAGTAGCCCACCCAGCCCAGTGGAAAATGTGGCCCAGTTTGGGTTGCATTGTTCAATTGAACAATGTACATTATTCAGGTCCCTTTGCTCCCGGCGCATTTGCACGGGGTAGCAATGTTTGGCTTATGCCCATGCGCATTTCTGCACATGTGCAAGTTGCGAATGGGAATGGCAAACTGCAAGTTCGCTGTCCCATTTGGCGTTCCCATGGAAATGAGGCAGTTATGCGGCTGCTGGGGGTGGGCAGCTGACTTTCTGGGGGTGGGAAGCTGACATCACCGGAAGTCAGCTGCCCACACTGCCCTTTGCACTGGGCGCATGCAAAGCTAAGACACCTGACAGTGTCTTAGTTTTGCACGCTCCTCCCACATCATTCAAAGGTCGGCACCCAACAAATGATGTGTTCCTCGCCCCCTAGGCTGCGAATGGATGTTTATGCAAAATGTGGGCGAACTCAGCGTGTGAATGGGGGGCAAGTGCTGGACGAGTGGTGGGCGGCGTTTAAATCACATGCAGCGCCAGTGACACACATAACCAATAGTCCGATAATCTCAGAGTGCCCATTCAGTTAGCAGGGTCAACTATTATTCCAAAACCAGTAGGATCAGATGATTGGATTTACCCTGCTGTACAACTTTCTCCCAATGGAAGAGCCGATACTGTACATATTTTGTAGTGTTTATCATCTATCCAATTAAAAACATCACCTTTGTGACAATCTTAGGACAGATAATCATTCAGATTGGAGTAGAAAATAACCTGTTTGTACATTTGAAATCTGATGTTCTCCAGATTGTATAATCACTTAGAAAAACCTTAAAGTTGCCCAGACTGTGAGTGAAATCCTTCCTGTATTGGGTGGGGATCATTAGGTCGACAATAATTAGGTTAACCATCAATAGTTCGATCACTGTTGGTCAACAGTTAATAGGTCGACATTAGCAAAGGTCGACACAAGCAAAAGGTTGACGTGAAAATGGTCGACACAGAAAGGGGTTGACGCAAGTTTTTACTTTTTGTCATCTATTTCAAAATCTGCCATTGACACCATATAAGTGTACCGCATCCTCTCGCTGCGCTCTTTATGCTTTGAGCACCGTGTATCGTGACACCATTATAATCTAACTCTATGCCAACTTGGATCGTGAAGTAAGAACAAATCGGTTTAAAAATAATCAGGAAAAACTTATGTCGACCTTTCCCTGGGCCAACCATTTTCTTGTCCATCTTTTGCTTTTGTCAACCTTTTGACATTGTCGATCTACAGCATATGGACCTACTGACTGATGACTATTAGTGGTCAATCTATTGACTGTTGACCTAATTACTGTCGACAAATTGACCGGATCCCCGTATTAGCTAATGTAGTATTAGTAGTAATTTAAAAAGGATTCAATAAGGGATGTGTATTAGTACAGAGATTGACAATAATGAAA
This sequence comes from Crinia signifera, assembly GCF_055691185.1. Lineage (NCBI taxonomy): Eukaryota > Metazoa > Chordata > Amphibia > Anura > Myobatrachidae > Crinia > Crinia signifera. The sequence goes on from NC_139220.1 coordinate 193,038,517, forward strand.
TCAAATGACAATACAATACTTGACATCCTTCTTAAGCTTATTATTTTGTGTAGCTGCTTTGTACATTGTTCTGTGCAGTGTGTTAGATCACTGCATAAGGCCTCATAAATCTCAGCACATCCAGACTTTCCATACAATGATACTTGCTACAGAACAATTAAAACTTTGTTTTATAAACAAATTTATCAAAGGGAGACACATTCTGCCCACAGAACATTTTGAGTGCCCATCTTCATAAAAACAGTAACAACGTTTAAAAAGGGTCCTGGAAAAAGTGCGATCAGAGACGGACAAGATGAAATGCAAGAAGTAAAAATAATATTCACACTTTATCCGGAATCCAATTATTGATGCTTATTTATAGCCATCAATTACTTGGAAGCAACATCTTTTCTTCAGTCACTGAACTGGTAATCCAAGGATAAAGGTAAACGAAACATCAGTCCCACAGAGTCTGTAGCAGCCTCCCCATATATGAGCCAAATGGTTTACACCAAGTAGATGGATGCCAGCAGTGTCCTACGTCACATACAGCTAGCACCAATTTGTAGGCTTTCTAGCTTGTGGAGAGGTTGTGGGCTGTTCATGTAAATGGAAATGGTTCCTTTCTGGCTTACATTTGAGCATCTGACTGTGTTTAAGATTGGTCCTGTGTGAATTAAACAAAAATGTTATATTAACAAGTAAAGCCTCCAGGGATGCACTTTGTTAAGGGATGGGGCTTTTAGAAAGAATGGCAAAGTTACCTCTGTGTTTCTAGTGATTTGAAGCAGCATGTAATGGTTCTGTTGAACAATAACGGTCTACACCTATTGCCGCCCATACACGTCCCGATGCGGGAGTGCGTTCTGTGCTTAACTAGCACACATCACATTGCATTGCATGCCTTGTGCATGTGTTGTGCATGCGATGCAATGTGATGAAAACGAAGTACAAAAAGTATGTGCAGCACAGACTTTTTGTACTGTGCGATGAGGTGCTGCGGGAGCGCGCACCTCAAAGCACGCATCGAACAGCCCGCATCGGGACGTGTATGGCCACCTTAAGGTCTAATCTCAAAAAGTGGATTCAAATATTTTAGAACTTTAAATACAGTAAAGTAAGAAATACAAAGTTATTCTTTCCATTTCTAGCAATGGCGATCGGCAGGACAGTGTTGACCTGTTCGTTAGGATGTGAGCATACGAAGCCTAGCGAACAGGTCTGAATCAGGCCCTTAGCAGCTTCTATGTTATAGGGGGTATTCAATCTGAGGGTCACGGCAGTCGAGCTTGCTCGACCGCGGTGACCCAGTCCTGTTCTCGGTCAGCTCGACCGAGAACATGCAGGCAGGATTCAATGCCCCCCCCTGCAGCGGGATGAGAATTGGGCGTGGGCGCGAGTTGCGGCCAGGAAGAGGCGAGCTGCAGCCATCAGCTCATCACTTCCCGGCTGTTCTCTGGAGAACAAGCCGGACAGCTAGTGATGTCGGGCTCATTCTGCCGAGATACCCTGCTCAATGCTGTCGGGGAAGACAGCATTGAATAGGGCCCGGCAGGCATCTCCCCAACGGGAGATGCTCGCTGGCGATAGAATACCCCCCTTAGATTTATAATAAGATTTATATACTGTGTATATAATTAGCGATTGGAAATGTGTGGAGAGGGGGAATGGGAATACGCACTTGCAATAGAGATGAGATTGGTAAAAAATAATATAAAGAATGAAAATAATTATAAAAACACGAATAAGAGATAAAAAAAACGAAATACAATAAATGTCAATATGAAAGGAATCCCTTGTAAAAGCTAGCTATGGTGGCAGAGTGGTCCAGTGCAGTTTTGGCTGCTTTTGGAAATAGCAGTGTAGGTGTCCGGTCCCATGGTGTCCGGTCCCATTGTGGCTAATAAGCAGCATTAAGAATTTGCAGTCCCGCTGCGGCTGGTATGGAACATGGTGGGTGAGGACAAACTTTATATCTCTTTGCTACCTGCTTCTAATAGCCGGTGTTTTTTGGGGGAATCGTGCCAGTAGTTCCGCTATGGCTGAAACTTATGGTCCGTAGAATTCCGGGCCCTCTCTCCGTCTAGCTTAGTCTCCAATGCATTTCATGCATGGAATGCACTTCTTCACACGGGGGGGCATGGAAGTATACGGACAGCAACTTCCACATGGCTGAGCCTGGACTGGCAAGTCCCAACTGTATCCAAGGTCATACTGACCCACAGGTGTACAGGGGAAACCCAACACGTGCCCTACTGTCTGCAGGCCCAACCCTTCCTCTTGGGGTCAGGTTTCAGACTGTGCATTTGCATTATATATTAAACATACATTTTGCTAAATTATACTGCATAGTAGTATGGTGCATTTTCTACAGTGCTATTTATTAATCCAGTAGTGTATATTATCTCACACACACACACACACACACACACATATATATAAAGAGGCCATGCATTTGTTAAAGGTTAGTGAAGCCTAAAAGCATGGGACCCAACCACTGCATTCCCCCCGGTGGGCTCTTCTTGCCCCAATCCGACACTCTGTATCTGTAGGTCCTTCTGGACCAGTGGTTCCCAATCTCAGTCCTCAAATACCCCCAACAGTTCACGTTTTTCAGGTCTCCAAACAGAATCACAAGGGAAATAATTAGCTCCACCTGTGAATATTTTTAAAATATGTCAGTGAATAATAAGTACACCTGTGCACCTGCCGGGTGACCTGAAAAATGTCAACTGTTTGTGGTTACTTGAGGACCAAGGTTGGGAACTAATGTCTTAGACCACCCGAGCGCTGGACACTCTTGGAGGTTTGATGACATTTCCCCTGGTCCTGATGAAGCTCATTAGCGAAGCGTACGCCGGCCGTACACTTCGTGGTTTACCCCCCTCTCCCCTCCCCACTGAAATGTATATTTTGATCTGTCTAGTTTAATTATACCAGTGCGAGTGCGAACGGTCTCCGGACCAAACAGTCTGTGCAACTGAGAGGCGCAGTGGGTGACATCCCACACTGCGATCTCGGTACTCTGACACACACAGTCAGATTACACGGTAACTCCATACAGTTACCATGCTCCCTCACCTACCCGGCGGCTGCAATACTCAGCCATTTATCTGGTATCTAGGCCCACGCTGACATCGATTGGATACAGTATCAATACCAGCAATACCCAATCTATCTGTATATACTATATCTCCACTGGGTGGGGGCTGTATTTGGGAATTTTCCCAACACACTGGGTTAACTTAAATTTTAAGGGTGACCTGAGTAATATCGCACTGACTTTTTAACGCATTAACTCCTTCTTTGGAGCATAATCAAGTGAGACAGCTCTCTAACATTTCTTGAAATCACTATTATAGTGAATACATGCATTCATTGGGAGTGTGGGGGTCCACGTTGTGAGGGTAGCAATATCCTTTTTATTATATGTTAATGTCTTTATGTCTTTTTGTGTCTTTTATTTCGCTACATTTTACCATTAACTAATAAAGGTTATATTTTAATATCCAACTCTTTTTTGGTGCACCACACAGAGACACTCTTCTGTTTCTGACTTTCTCTGTTCTCAACCAGTGTCCCGTGGTAGCACACCCTCGTAATTACTATGATAAATATATACAAATTATAATCATATGAGGGGTCTCTCTTTTCCTAATTGAATTACCTTTCCTGTGCGACTAGTAAAACTCGTTGTTTGTTTTACAAACAAGAGTTATAGCATCCTTTGCAGCCATCATTCTTATAGTAAATGACAAGCAAACAAGTACCTTCAGAAGTACCTAAGACAGCAGAGAGATCCAGATTTGCTGCCAGCGCCTGGGGAGTAACACCCCTCACTGGATGATACCTGGCCAACTCCAGGAGTGCAATTGTTTTCAATTTAGCAAGATATTTTAGCTTTTGCAATGATTATTTTCTAATCGGATGGTGTAAACTCATTGAATTACTTATAAAGTAGTATTACTGTATGAATTTTGTTTCCCTCTGTCTCTAATTACAACCCTTTGCACCCATCTGGGTGCTAAATCTAGTAAACAGCCCTATTTGTTTAATAGGCATATGCCATTGTAAGCCAACTTTGCTGTACAACACCTCCAAGAGATGAGACCCCTGGTTAGTTTAGTTGTACATGTGTGAAAGTGCCCATTTGTACATAATAGTGGCAGTAATGTTTCATGAACACATTTGGATGACGATATACAATTATTTTGCTTTCCCTGCACATTAGCAGCAGCCATTATGAAGGGCAGACTGTCAAAACATGCATCAAACTTAATAATGGATTAGTAGTAATGTTAAACATTGGACTTTGCAATATAATGTGCATCTTATTTAGTAGAACACACGTACCAAGTGGGCATAATATATCATTATATCTGCCAATTGAGCAAGTGTGGGGACATAACTGCTATCTACCTGGTAATCAGCTGTGCAGGTGTTTTGAAAATTTCATATTTTTAATGATAATCTACTGTATTTCTTAAACATCCAACTTCACCTATTACAGGTTGAGTATCCCTTATCAAAAATGCTGGTGACCAGAACAATTTTGGATAACAGATTATTCTGTATCTTGGAATATTTTTATATTTAAATGAGGTAGCTTAAGGTATCTTGCATTTATGTCGTATAAACACATGAAATACACCCAAAAAATTTATTTGTGCATGAAACTAGGTTTTAAAGCATAAAACAAAGTTTGTGTCCTATCTCATACTGAATTTGAATACCAAGCAGTCATTTTCTTGCACATATTTAGTGCCAGTTACATGTTATTTCCCCAATAGTGCCAGTTACATGTTATTTCCCCAGTAGTGCCAGTTACATGTTATTTTCCCAGTAGTGTCAGTTACAGATCATGTCCCCAGTAGTGCCAGTTACAGATCATGTCCCCAGTAATGCCAGTTACAGATGTCCTGGAGACTATGATTTTCGGAATAATTTGGATAACAGATATTTGGATGAGGGATACTCAACCTGTAAAATATGGTGCATGCTGAATATACGTATTAGGTTGATATTATTTTATAACACGGGGAGGTGAAATCTGTACATTATGCATTAGCAAAATGGGTACTTATGTAATATCTGGGTTCCCGTTTTCCTTATGAGACCACGTCCCCTCACGGGGCTCGCTGCGCTCGCCACACTATATAAAATCAACTCCATGCGTAGTTGGATAGTGGGGGTATGAAAAAATGGGGTGCATTTAACACGGGAGCCCAGATAATACATAAGTACCACAAAATGTATTTTTCCTGCATTGCATTGTATATCAGTGTCCACTGGCTGATCTTTAAAGAGGTGCAAGGTGTGCAGTGCACACAGGCTCATGGGCCCAGGGGACCCATACACCTTGTACGCAAAATGCCATAGTCTACTGCACACGGGCCCCCTCCTTGCTCAAAGCACCCCTGTTCCTGTCCTGTGTAGAACAACATGCAATGTGTGAGCTATAAACACATCATGGAACATACTCATTACTGCAAATTATTCTTGTCTTATTATGAACATTAAAGTGCCACAACAGATTTCAAGTTTGTGTAGCCATTACAGATATTCCCCTTGTATCGCTAAAACACTTATCTGTCAACCTATTTTCCTATGCAGTAATTACAGTACAGTATATTAAGTATAAAAGTATAAATAGTGCAGGCAAGTCATCCCTAGTTTCTTTCATGAACAAATGCAGCAATTAGGAAAAAGCATGCTGGGAATATGACATGTTATTTTCTAGCAGGGTCTGAGAAGGGTCATGTGCTGGATCACACATTCTCAGAAGAGTTCCCTTATCTGCTGTTTTGAGAGCAGAATGGGGGCTCGGAACTCAGTAAAGATGGGGAACAATTGGCTAACCATTGATGGTTATGAACAAACAGAAGGATTGAGCCAACAATGGCAATTCTTACTTGAGAAGGCTAAAGTGACATCTTCAAAAGTGGTCCAATGGGTCCAGCCACTGTACTGTCCCTGGTTATTTGGACAGATTTTCTAAACCATAATGATGATCTGAAGGTTTAACATTTTTAAATGTGTTGTATTTTATGTAATTCTTGTTTGATTTACTGATACCTGAGATTCTGGAGACTCTGGATTTTCTTCAGTGATCACCTCCTGTGGAAAAATAAAAAAATACTTAAAATGTTTATGTAGAAATCCTTTCCTGTTTACAGAAAATATGAATAGTGGTAACATAGGTAGTCCATGATGTTTTATGTATTATAAAACACATATGTCTTTTCTATAAATTTCTGAGCAATATGAATGTAAACATTTGTTAAGTGGGATAGAAGTAAACTGCAATGATAAGGTTAGCTTGGATATAACCTCTGATATTTCTCCTATTACTGTATGTATGTTGCTGTTACTGGCAAAATATGTCTTGTTTAAATGTGCCTATTCCAAAGCAGGAAACAACGGGTATACGGCCTAATTCATCATGGATAGCTAATCAGAGTATTTGCAAATTGAGTGATAATGGATGCAGATCGTACGCATTGCACTTGTGAGGGGAAATAGCGACTGAAAATGCATATATGATTGTAAACTCAATAAAGCCACAGTTTGACTGACAGGAAGCTGGCATTTTGGGGTGGAAACCTGCCGTTTTCTGGGAGTGGTTGGAAAACCGCGGACGAGCCCAGGCGTCTCTGAGTAGGGTCTGTGATGTCAGCGATGACCACTTTCAGCCTGTCTCAGTCTCATATTAGTGGAAGCCTCAGACCTACTCACATTTGAACAGACACCAAAAACTCCTCGAGGATTTGAGAATTGGGTATGTATTTGTGATGGATACCGAATAGCGACTCATTAGTTATTCTCTCACAATTTAGCATTTCGTTTTCTTTTTCTGCTTCAGCTGCAGATTTCTCTTCACAGTCCACAGTGGCCGGTAATGTACATTTACCCCTTTCAACTTAAAGTAACAGGCTCTATGTCAGAGTCTACTGAGCATGCACAGGTCTCTGGGAAAATGGTGCAGTGGACATTTTTCAAAGTGATTTTGCTACTGCGCAAAGTGATGGAAAAATGGCTAAAAATGGCAGTTGCTGCCGCTCTGGACAAATAAAGTTTAAAGAAATAGGTGGTTTGGGGCCCCATGGACTCAGGTGCTCATGTGCATTACACCCACCACACTTGCTACTTCTGAATTATCTATAGAAGTGGATAATGCAATCAGGAGCAGCATTTACATTATCAGATCCCAGTCCCATCTCATGGATGAGGTATTTTAAGGGAGCAAATACTGTATAGAGGTAAAAGAGATATGGAATAATGTATAAACTTAAGGCAAGAGGCACAATAAAAAAAAAACATTTGGAGTCAGGTAGCTTAATTCCAGTAATGTAGCATTTTTATAAAAAAAAATACAAATAACAAAAAAACATTTCAGCACTTACCAAGTCCTCGGTTGTACTCAGGTCCTGGTCAGACACAGTCAGTATGGGAGCTGTAGGCCTCATCCTTTCTTGCTCTTTGAAGCTGTGCATGGTGCTTGTTAGTTCTTGCTGACTGTCAGGCTCCTGGAGGTCCAGATGAGAATGTCTCGGTAAGAGTGTGTCATTTACACTGATCTCCTGCTGTTTCACAAGTATGGTGGATGAATTTACACTGCGATTCTTCTTTTTCTTCTCTTTATTGTTCTCCCTTGTTTCCTAAGAAATCAACAATTAAGAAACATTATAAAATATATTATATGTATATATTTTAAATGTTATACACATGAATGCAATTTAGGTAACAAATGAATGGCTATACACGATCAGCGGTACTCTTTACCTAGAAGGGCGCCCGTCGCGGGCATCGCGGGTACATTTATGTATGGCCGCGACGCGACCGACGCGATGCCCGCGATTTCCCATTGAAACCAATGTTAAACATGGAAATCGTGTCGGTCGCGTCGCGGCCGGCCATAAATGTACCCGCGATGCCCGCGACGCGATGCTCCCGATTTCCCATAGGAATCAATGTTAAAAGGCGCGATGGACCCGATTTTACTGTTAAATGGCTCAATCCACCCGATTTGGCCATAGGAATCAATGTTAAATGGGCCACAGAGCCCATTAACCCTTAAATGTCCCCCCAAATTTTTAACGCCACCCCACGATCCACGCCAACCCGAAGCGTGGCGAGCGCAGCGAGCCCGCGAGGGGCGGCGGTACGCGTCCTCCGACCTTTTCATGCCCTACTATCCACTAGGGCGTGGTGTGAGAATATAATAGTGTGGCGAGCGCAGCGAGCCACCGAGCCCGAAGCGTGGCGAGCGCAGCGAGCCCCGCGAGGGGACGCGGATACCTTCACAGGTAGACGCGTCCCCTCGCGGGCTTCACAGGTGTCCGCCTCGCCACGGACACCTGTGAAGCCCGCGAGGGGACGCGCATAACTGTGAAGGTATCCGCGTCCCCTCGCCACGCTTCGGGCTCGGTGGCTCGCTGCGCTCGCCACACTATTATATTCTCACACCACGCCCTAGTGGATAGTAGGGCATGAAAAGGTCGGAGGACGCGTACCGCCGCCCCTCGCGGGCTCGCTGCGCTCGCCACGCTTCGGGTTGCCGTGGATTGTGGGGTGGCGTTAAAAATTTGGGGGGACATTTAAGGGTTAATTTGGCCTATTTGGCCCCAAATCGGGTCCATTGAGGCATTTAACAGTAAAATCGCGGTCAATCTGCCGTTTTAACATTGTTCCCTATGGGAAAATCGCGGTGATCGCGGTCATCGCGGGCATCGCGGCCATCCCGATTTACCCGCGATGCCCGCGATGCCCGCGATGACCGCGATTTTTACCCCCGACGACCGCGATTTCAATCGCTGGCGCCCTTCTAGGTAAAGAGTACCCGATCAGCTTAAAAAATCAGTTAGTTTGAAGAAGTTTGATGAATTTTCCTGGATGTGGCCTTATAGTGCATTGGCTAGATCAGAGATGTCTAATGGAACACCTTTTTAATCAAGGACCCCACAAGGGAGCAATGGCATTACTGCGGGATGCCCTCAAGCAGAAGCTCCCAACTTGGGAGTTCCCCAATACGGGCCTGATTCATGGTTGTAAGTAAAGCAAAAAAAGCTGGGCAAAACCATGTTGCAGGTAGGACAGATGTAACACGTGCAGAGCGATTTGTTACAGGCACGGCAGGCGACAGGGGGGGGTCAAGGGGGACACCTGTACCGGGCCCCAAGCTTCTGAGGGGCCCCAAGGTTCTGAGGGGTCATGGCCTGTAAGCATGGCTGCGGCAGTGCCGTAGCTAGCAATGGTTTATAAAGGCACCCGCCTGGATTCCTGTAATGGTACTTGCCTGGAACCCCCACCGGTATTAGTGAATATTAATTATGTTTCTTTTGTAACAATAAAAAAAACACGTTCAATATGCAGTATAATAAAAATGCTCAAGGGGGCGGGGTAGTGGGCCCCCAAAATATATCAGTGTACCGGGCCCCGAGATTTCTGTTGCCAGCCCTGGTTACAGGTGGCTTGTGTGGCACCATGGCCAGTCTGATAGTGAGTCAGTGAGCTGATGCTGCGTCCTAGGATGCAGGTTGGATCACTACTGCAGCAGAAGATGTCTGCTTGTAATAAACACTGCCTACTACATTATCCTTACAGTACTATCAGTGTTGCTTACAACCTCATCTGAATAACCCCCAGAAAGCAGGGGAGGCTTCAGGGGTGGAGTTGCAGCACAGTTCCAAATTCAAATAGGGGAGACACAACGACTGCCACTAACTGCCATTCCAAAACTGACTGTTACACTGGTAACCAGCGAGATTGATGGTCACTGACCATCAATCTTGGCCAGCAACAGCGATGCGCGGAGATGCGCATTGCTGTCGCTATAGCCCCTACACACACACCGATGTAGGGGCATTTTCTATGCAACTTTGCCAAACTAGAGCAAAGTCGCTTAGAAATATCTTACTATATATATATATATATATATATATATATATATATATATATATATATAATATCGGCATGTGTGTAGGCCCCATTAGACACATCCTAGTATCTTGCACTTGCTCATAGTTTACTACAATGAATGCACAGTGCTAACAAGAATACCTCTACAAAATGGAGGTGCATGCAACTCTTCATTAGCCTGTGTTGTTAGTCTACAAATATACTTCTTCATTCATTTTGTGTGTTCAGCACAGTAACAGAAGAACATATAAATCTGGTTTCGATATGTTTTCAGTAATTCTGATAATCAAGATTCTAATAAAAGAGCATGTTCAGTTAAAGATGTGTCCTGTGAAAACAGAGATACATGATAACTCTCTCTATATAGATGCTGAAATAATCATGGTTCCATTAACTGATTCTCTTTTGGTTTACAAACTTGTACCTTTCCAGGGACTGTTGGATGGGTTTCCAGCAACGTGCTTGTGTCAAAAGAGAACTCATAGTTCATGTCTGTCTCCTTCATAATGTCCGAGGTGGCTGGCTCTGTTACAGTTGGTGTTGGCATACTGGTAACTCTTCCAGTACTATTGACTATTTCACCTTCATTTCCCGTTATCGCTTCAGTTGTGTGGCTTCTCGGCCTAGTCTCAGTCACCATTTTCTCCAGACGGCCCTTTTTCTTATTCTCTTTTCTAGATTCCTACAAATTCACAGATAACATTTGCATCTGATAGAACTGGCACCACACTTCCCTTAAAGTGCATACAGTACAGTATATATAATTTCAGAACTACCTATAGTAAATACGTTGGCTGAACTGTAACATTCAATTTAAATAATCCTGTTAAAACTTTCATTTTAGTATGCAGGAATCCTATATGCCAATTATTGTTCAACATTATTATTATTATTATTGTCAACAACACAACAAGAACAATAATAGAGAGCGAGAGAGATAGAGGAAGGGGGATGGGAGAGAGAGAGCTACATGCAGTTTTATATCTGGCACAAAATATAAAATCTATCCTGTGCACACTGATCTGTGAGGCCTCACCTTGTCCTGCCGCTTGTTGGGCCTGTCGGGTTGTGCATGTGCAGTATGGGTAACTATGGACAGTTTCTCTATATCTAGAGTGCTAGTTGTCTCAGTGGGAATTGGTAATGGGTCACTTTCATATATGGAAAGTTGAAGACCATTATCCTCCACGTTTTCCTCCTGCTCCTCCAAAACTACATTTGTAATGACGCCTGTAGGAACAGACTCTACTTGAGTTTTCTTCTTCTTCTTTTGCTCTCTCTTGTTCTCATTTTCCTCCTAAACACAAGGAAAGAATTATATCAGAGCAATACACAGGATATTTGTATAAGTATGTCACAGGGAGTTAGCAACTCAAGGCTTCGCTATAAATGTGAAATGTATTAAAACAATTATAAACTCCTATACACAATAGGTGTATAGTCTATTGCATCCGGGAATAATAGGCGTTGTACAGTAAATTAGGATTATTATCATAGGCGTGCGCACAGGGGGTGCCAGGGGTGCACAGGCACCTCCTAATGATGGGCACCCCCCTCACAATTGCAGCCAGAGCCGACATCGGGGAGCAAGCTCGGGCCGGCTGCAGTGTGTGACAGACGTGGCCGAGGCTGCTGCAGCAGGATACTACAGTACTATCTGTATCTAGTGACTCCCCCGGCTGCCTCTAGGGGGAGCTGACGTGCACAGCTTCGCTGCCTGGGTGAGGAGGGACGGAGGAGTGAGGACTTCCTGCCTGCTGATTGAAATTTGCTGCAGGTGTGCTCAACTTATCGGGACTCGGGAGGTGCTGTAACAGGGGGATTTGTATATTATCTGGGCAGTCTATGGCTTTGTTTTATGGGGGGGGGGGTGTATAAAAAGTTATTTTTATATTTGTCTTTAACCATGCTGCCTGCTTGTTATTATGTCAAAAAGGTGTGTGTGCATACCTCCCTACAGTCCCGATTTTATCGGGACAGTCACGATTGTCAGGGCCTGTCCCGCTGTCCCACCCGCGGGCGGCAGTGTCCCGCGGTGTGGGGGGGCTGTTGGGAGTCCCCCCTGTCAGCTGCTAAGCAGCGGGGAATAAACGCTGTGCACATGCGCACAGCGTCTATTCCCGCAGCCAGGGGGCTGGGGGCATGGCTAGAGGCTCACAGAGCCTCTGGGTCATGCCCCCATAGCGGCAAAATGGGGGCGTGAGTATAGGCCATGCCCCCAAATTAGGCCATGCCCCCCGGAAATTTCGACGCGCCTCCGGCGCGCAGCAGCAGCGTCCCGGCTGCTGAACTGCCGAAGTTGGGAGGTATGGTGTGTGTATGTATCAGCTTTTTGTATGTATACTGCATGTGTGTCTGCATAGAGGGGCTGTGTATACTGTATGTATGCTGTGTGGGTGTGTGAGAGGGGGCTCTGTGTATACTACAATACATCTGTGTGTGTGTGTATGTGTATGCATGCTGTGCCTGTATGTATAATGTGTGTGTCCATGTGCATGCATAGAGGGGGTGTATGTGTGAGCATACTGTAGGGGGCTGTGTATATGTATACTATGTGTGTGGGGGCTCTGTATGTATATACCTGTGTGTGCATAGGGGGCATGTGTGATGGGCATTATTGTGTGTGGCATCATGTCTAATGGGCATTACAGTGTGTGGCATTATGTTTAATAATAGGCAATGATGAACACGCCCAGTAGGCGGTGATGGGCACGCCCCTCCAATGGTGCACCCCCTAAGAAAATGGGCTGCGCACGCCTATGATTATTATAATTATTATTATATGCACATTACAATATATGAGAATCTATGTCACAAAACTAAACACTTCCACATACTGTATGTTTTTTTGAAAGTTTATAGGTTATACTTCTGGCAAAAATGAAAGAATTTTGTTTTTATTATGCATCCCTGAACAAGCCAACTTGATTAGATATAATGTTGCTGGCATCGAGAATACTATTGAATTCCGGCATAGATAAATATTGTAAACAGACCATCGATACCCAGCACTTCAGGGTGCACAGCTCTCCAACCACAGCTTTGAATGCAATGAAATAGAATGGACTGTTCCAACACTGGGTGACTTTGAGCTGAAAGCCGCTCAAAACAGCAGGTTTGAGCGGCTTTCAGCTCAAAGCCGCCCAGTGTGTATGCCCGGCGATGATTGGTGAGTGCTGCTGCGCGCTCCCACATTATTGCCGGGAAAGCTGCTCATCTGCTGGTAACACCAGCAGATGAGCGGCTTTGAGGAAGGCTTTGCATAGCGCTGTGCTATGCAAAGCCGTCCTCTCCCCGCTGACGGCGCAGGGCAAGGGGAAAGCCACTCAGTGTGTATGCACTGAGCGGCTTTCCCCCCAGCGATTAAGGCCATCATTGCTGTCCATGTACGCTAGACTTAGTCGCCCATTGTGTATGGACCAAAGTTATTGGCTGCTGTACATGCAGCTCCTCCCACGGTCAGACTGAGTCACTGTGTTTAAGTGTGCCCCGGGCCTTGTGATCTCCAGCAGGAGTGTTTGTGCGGCTGTGGATCAAAAGCATGGGCGGTGCTGGTAGATTAAAGCAGCCGCAGGTGTTGCTACAGTCGGGCTGGCGCTACCCGCACAGCAGAGCACAACGGCACTCTCCCTGCTCTGCTACCAGCGCCTCTCACTGTGCTGGGAGTGTGATTCGGGAGGCAGCAAGCCATTAGCAGCGACAGTAAAAAGAACACTCCCCCAGACCCCCACCAACAACCCCCCCCTCCGTCCCAAAAGGGGCAGGCTACGAGCAGTTGGGGGCAGAGCTACGGATGGATGAGGGGCGGATGAACGGACGGCTGAGGGGGGCGGAGCTATGCTGACCCAGGACTGCAGGAATCAGTGGGAGAGGAGGGGATCTACTTGCCAGATTTGTTAGTAGAGGGTAAGTGGAGCTATAGTACAGTAAAAGAAACTGGAAAACAAAAGGTAAGTGTTTCTGTGCGCTGACACTTTTCCCAGGAAAAAAGTGAGAAAAATTTGTAAAGGGTCAGATTGATAGATATATATAGGAAATATACTCTCCTTATCTTTAGATTCTTCGCCTTACTAGAGGCTCTCCAATAATTTGTAGAGTGAAGATATATGAAAAATAAGATATGTACAATAGTGTGATATCGTCAAAATAGGTTGTACATTTATTAAGACATATAGTAAACAATTACACACATTTAAAGTTTCCGACAAAACTGCTGTTCCTAGACACAGCTAAAAGTTGGAGGTTTACCGGAAAGTGGTGTTTTCAGTGCCTGTAGATAGATCTTTCAAATCAGGGCAGCATCTGGTCCTCCGGAGAACCAAAAGGCCTCAGGTACTTCAAACAGAGCCAGTCCCGGTAAAGGTCTCCTGTAGTGACTCACTCCAAGCTGCTGCAACGCGTATCGGGATAAGAATCTCCCTTCGTCAGGCAGTATCCGGATATCTCCCTGACGAAGGGAGATTCTTATCCCGATACGCGTTGCAGCAGCTTGGAGTGAGTCACTACAGGAGACCTTTACCGGGACTGGCTCTGTTTGAAGTACCTGAGGCCTTTTGGTTCTCCGGAGGACCAGATGCTGCCCTGATTTGAAAGATCTATCTACAGGCACTGAAAACACCACTTTCCGGTAAACCTCCAACTTTTAGCTGTGTCTAGGAACAGCAGTTTTGTCGGAAACTTTAAATGTGTGTAATAGTTTACTATATGTCTTAATAAATGTACAACCTATTTTGACGATATCACACTATTGTACATATCTTATTTTTCATATATCTTCACTCTACAAATTATTGGAGAGCCTCTAGTAAGGCGAAGAATCTAAAGATAAGGAGAGTATATTTCCTATATATATCTATCAATCTGACCCTTTACAAATTTTTCTCACTTTTTTCCTGGGAAAAGTGTCAGCGCACAGAAACACTTACCTTTTGTTTTCCAATTAACCTGCCGTCACTAAGGGAGTGACTCTAAGTGTTGAGTGCAGCAGACATTTAAATTCAGCGCATAGTGTGTAGACTCTAAATATACTAAAATAAAACCAGTAAAAGAAACTGTTTGTGTGTGTGAACCTACAGTAGGTGCATAGGCGTGCACACAGGCACCTTCCAATGACCGCTGGCACCCCCCACACGATTGCACCAATATGTGGCTTCCCGCTCCACAACAGCAGCAGCCGCATACTGGTCAGCGGCAGTCAGGACTTCATCACCTTCCTGCCACCGCAGGCAGCAGACTGTCGGTTGTGCCTGTCGCTGCTTACCTGAATTCTTTGAATATTTCAGCCTCTGCCTCTATAGATGTCACTGCACATGGCGCAATGCGGTAACACTGACCACAGCGTGCAACCTTGTGCTCCTGAGTCCTGTCCGCACTCCCTCCCACCTCCAGTGCTGAGCACAGCATGCCACACCGCCGTCATCAGCACACCAGGCAAGAGCCAAGCTGAGCCATGACAAGTAAATAAATGTGAAAAATGTGACATACTGATTTCACTGTGGTGGGTAGGAGCTGCTGCAGCAGTCACTGAGCGGTATTCAATGAGGCTGATTCGCCATGTTTTTATGGCGATTTTGTGCTGTAAGGCGAATTTTTGACTAAAACGGTGAATCACCCTATTCAATGACCAGATGGCGAATACATTTCAAGGTTTTTTTCGCCATGATTCACCGAGTAGCAATCGCTATCTTTTTATGGTGAAAAGTGGAATGTGAACTTTTAAAATAAAGTGTTTTTGTTTTTTACATTTAGTGTCAAAAAATCAGGAATTTTATTCTGAGGAGGGGCATGCTATTTTTATTCATGTGCTGTAAGCACATGAATATATATTTAATTTAAAAAAAAAATATATATATATATTTTTTTTACACAGACCAGCCAGCAGGGGGCCGGAGCCGAGCCGCTCATTAGATATTCCTATATTCACTGC
Organism: Crinia signifera; assembly: GCF_055691185.1. Lineage (NCBI taxonomy): Eukaryota > Metazoa > Chordata > Amphibia > Anura > Myobatrachidae > Crinia > Crinia signifera. The sequence continues at coordinate 193,054,343 of NC_139220.1, forward strand.
ACCAGATCATTACATATGTGTAGTGAATATACCCGATCCCCTGCTGGCACCCCCGGGGGGCAGCCTGTGCTGCCTGGCACCCGGGGAGCCCACCTCTCCCCCAAAAACGTTCTGGGGCAGGCAGGGAGACTTCCATCTCCCTGCCTGCCGCCGTCCTCGAGTTAAAATTCACCAGTCAGGGGCAGTGAGCCCCTGACTCGTTGAATACTGGAGCCGGCGAGGCTCCGGAATGCAGCGAGCAGCAGCGAATGTGCAGCGAATCCTAAACAGGATTCGCTGCACGTCGTCTGTATTCTCATTGAATACTGCCCACTGAGTGTGTGCTGCAGGCATCTATTAGGGAAGAGAGGGCCAAGGGGGGGGGGGGGGGGGGAATGTATCTTAATTTATTGCTGGATGCATTAAAGGTACTGTATGACACCACACTGCTGCACAACCACCTGCACTCCCGTCCGCTATTACAATGTGTAAAGCCTGACGCCAATGCAGATGAGGTAGAGAAACAGCAAGAGGCAGCGTTCTTCTTAGGAGGAGAACAAGTGTAATCCCCCAAGCAACAAGTATGTAATCCCCCCCTGGCAAGGGGCATGTAATCCCACTGTGGCAACAAACATGTAACTCCCCCTGGCAATGAGCATGTAACTCCCACTGGCAATGGACATGTAATCCCCCGTGGCAATGAACACACCCCTGGCAACGAGCATGTAATCCTCATTTCCATGACCATGTAATTCCACCATGGCAATGAGCATGTAATCCCACTGTGGCAATGACCGTGTAATCCCCCATAGCAATGAGCATATAATCCCTCCTGGCAATGACCGTGTAATCCCCCATAGCAGTGAGCATGTAACCCCTGACAACGATCATGTAACCCTTGGCATCAAGCAAGAAACCCCTGGCAACAAGTATGGATCCACTAGTAAAGAGCATGTAACCCTTGGCATTGGGCAAGAAACCCCTGGCAACTAGCATGTAGGTAAGCAGCATTTATGTGTTTGTGTGTAATAGGCATTATGGCTTGTAGTATGTGTAATGGGCATTACGGTGTGGCATTATGGTGTGTGCCATATGTAATGGGCGTTACGGTGTGTGGCATAATGTGTAAGGGGCATTAGGGTGTGGCATAATATGTAATGGGCACTATGGTGTGTGACATAATGTGTAAAAGGCATAAAGGTGAGTGGCAGAATATATAATGGGCATTATAATGGGCATCCCATGCTATCGACGACAGAGCAGCGGATCCCTGCCCATCTCCACTTCAGGGAGATGGGCAGGGTTGGGGGGGGTGGGGGAGGCGAGAGAAACCATAGGCGGCGGCAGGGGAGGTGGCGGGGAACCGGGGGGGAGCTCCGTTGCCACAGGGCACGCGAGCGTCTCATGCGTGATAGTTTTACCAGCCCCCGGCATGATGAGACCTGCTCCATCTGTATCTTATGACCATGTTTTGAAAAATCAGAAAGTTATTTTATAGTTTTCCTTTAATAATGGATTCAGCAGATTTATACCCGCCATCTAAACCTTCCGGCAACTGACCTTTTATCAGTGGGTAGGGGGTCTATTTAATAAAGTGTATAATATTAGAATACAATTGTGCTGTCTGTATCTCGCCACATTTAATTGAAACCTCAAGCTGCTAGAGATCATGTGTTGCAGTACAGCCCCAGGGAGGAGAGAACTACTGTCAGGTAACATTTTTTCTAATATGAAAGATATACAGTATCAAAGAGTTCCCTGTTATCATATGGTCAGTCTTCAGTTACTGCATGCCTATTCGTGTGTAGCCTCATCCATCAATGAACTGACCAATCCATATGGACTTACATATTTCTCACTGTGCAGACTTCTGATCTAACCCATGGGCAGAAACAGGTTTCTTTCTTTGGTACATGCGCAGTATGCGACATTTGTGTACATTGCTTTTTCAGAGCGACTTAGAATCAGCCACTATTCATTTTGAGGTCTTAAACCTTTGCTCATGTGAATGGTTTCATGGATGAATTATCCCCTAAACACTTATCCATGTACTTAAATTTATTGGGGAAAGACAGCACTGAACCCAATTCCTACTGTACAGTAAGTACAGTAGGTGATCAGAATACCACAGCAGCTTGGTCCATGTATTACGGTTTTACACTTTACCTGTTTTGGAAGATGTGTCCTCACCCCATCTACTCTGTAAGAGTTTCCCAGAAATGCACTAGAACTTGAATCTTCGTCGTCAGTTTCATTTGAAATATCATGCTTTGAGGTTCCCTGTAATGAGTCAGGATGCAACATTTTACAATAAATTTGATATACTGTATTAGAGCTGGTGGAAGTAAATTGTATCTGCAAGGAAGTTTGCAATCTTATTGGTTAAAATTTAATAGGATGAGATTCTACTATTGCAAAGCGCAACAGACTCTGCTGCACTATATAAGAAAATGTAAATAAATAAATAATAAATTATTCAGCAAGTGAGAGATTTGGTAAGAAATCTCCAGATGTTTTGCAGTGTAAATGATTGCCTCTTTAAAAAAACCTGGAGATTTCTTACCAAGTCTCTTACTTTCTGAATCTCTCATCCTATTACATTTCACCCATTGTGTCTTAACTGGGAGAATGTTTCATCAGGCTGCATGCATACTGGTTTGCAATGATTCTACACTGGAAAAGCTGGGCAGGCTTTTTGTTTTCTGCCATGATCTCACTTGAGAAGAACTTTGTTTTCCTACAAGTGTTTGTGGATTGGTTTTACCCTATCTGTTATCATCTTTTATGGTGTGTACACACGGTGCGAGTACCGTGACTTTGACTATATAGTACAGATCTGCACTATATAGTCAATGCAGCCAAGACTTTATGCTTGTGATAAGTGAACGCCCATCCGGATCGCAAGAGTTAAAAACATGTGATCCCGATGAGATTTTGACTATATAGTCAAACTCTCATGCAGATTTTACCTGTGTGTACACAGCATAAGTCTTCCTGATTTCCTTTCAAGTCTGTGACGCTTTTTCTTGAGCTCACAATACTGCTTGACGGTGTGGTATGCAGGGAGCGGTGAAATCCCTCACATGCCTTATATAGTCATGGACAATGGAACAGTAACAAAAGAGTATTTCAAAGGCAAAAAATAACATGGGAATACTAAATTATCATTTGGGTAAACTATATATATTTTAGTATGCACAGTAATAGACAATAACTTCAAGAATTAAATATGTTCTGCACTACATTTTGGGAAGAAACAAGGATGTACTGTAAATATTCTCATTCCGTAGAACCTCACATACAGTATGGGTCCATTTAAGGAGGAGTCATACCCAAGCATGATTGCACCACTGGGACTGCAGCACCTCCCAGATATAGCAGAGGTGAGTCAGAAGAATAGAAAAAACCTGAACTGTACTGTACCTGCAAACACATTATTGGGGGCATATTTAATAGGGTCTCAGTTTGCCGGAGGTGCGGGATGCCTGCCGATCTTTGACTTTTTTTTAAAACCATGTCTTGTAAATGACTGCTGCTTTGAAAAACGTCAGTGATCAGATGCCAAATTTTGACCCTATATATATGCCCCAGTAGATATGCCTGCTATACAGTGAGCAGCACCCTGTATAACAAGCACATCTACTGGGGCATTTCAATCAATGGCCTTCCTGCTTAATCTGCCTGCTCCCCAGGATCCTGAATGAACTAGCTAATGGTTCTATGGGGACAGGCAGCTACACCAGTGAGGTCACTGATTTTCCTGTACCCAGGGCCACCAAGAGAAATCCTGGGCCCAGTACAACTTCCTGGGGCTCCCAAGGACGTAGCTCCCCGCACACTCTGCAGACCCATTATTATGCCACTGCACCCATTACATATTATACCACATGCCATAATGCTCATTACATATTATGCCACACATAGTTGTGGGAAGTACACTTTATGCCATACACCGTAATACCTATGACATATTTTATCACATGCTATAATGCCCATTACATGTTATTCCACACACCGTAATGCTCATTGCAAATTAGTGGATTAACATGCTCATTGCCATGGGATTAACCTGCTCTGCCAGGAGTTACATGCTCTGCCAGGGGTTAACATGCTCGTTGCCATGGATTTACATGCTCTGCCTAGGGTGACCAACTCATCCCTTTAATCCGGGACACATATTAATTACACAGGTTCTGTGGCTGTCTTTCACCTGGTTTTAAACTGCCACACCTCAAGACTCCATTTCACCTGGTTTTAAACTGCCACAGAACCTGTGTAATTAATATGTGTTCCGGATTAAAGGGATGAGTTGGTCACCCTAGCTCTGCCATGGGTTACATGCTTTGCCAGGGGTTAACATGCTCGTTGTCATGGAGTTACAGTACATGCTCTGCCAGGAGTTACGTGCTGACTTCCAGAGTCGGATGTCAGCCCCAACAGCATGCACTCTGGGTAAAGTTACACAGAATATTAAGTGCATGGATACAATAAACAAAAAAAACTACATAGCACAGAGGAATAACAATAACTGGAGGAAGTGAAGCAATAAGCATGAAGTACAAGGGCTGATTGATAAGTAATAAGACTGCCTCTGTCCCCAAGAAGGCTGGAAGCTTCTTTTCACTCCATTCTCTTCCTACTTGGCCTCGATCCATTAATACCTCATATTAATATCCATTCATTTTCCTCAAAAGTACAAAATCAATAAGGCTTCATAGCAATTTTTGTCCTTGGAAAATGGGGAAAACATGAAGATGAAATGCAAATTGTTGTTTTAGATTGCTTTTTGTTCTGTTCCCACTCTTGTACTATCTATTAGTCACCGGCTTGTGATAGAACTGGAAAATCAGACTAGCTGGATGGATCCTTTAGAAGTATTACTCAATTACTCAGTCAGTCAATACTGATATACAATGAGAAAATGTACAGAAGTAGCCACCCTCAGCCTTGCTGAGTGCTCGCCAGATCCCCCTAGCTGGCGAGAGCTGGCGGAGGGCGGCGATATGTGGGCCAGCAGATGGAGAGCCTCACTCACTCGGGCATCCCTATCAGTAAGGCATTGGGGACAGAAGGCTTCCTTGCACATCTCCGCTTCATTGAGACGGGTGGTGTAGTGGAGGCAGGTGGGGTAGAGCAGGCAGGAGCAGGGAGATGGGCAGAGGGCTGTAGGTCTTCTTGGAGAATGGGGTGCGCGAGCATCTCATGCACCCCCCATTCTGTCTGAGGACAGCAGCTGGTGGGGGGCGGCGGATGGTGAGAGAATGTCTCCATCTGTATATCTGGTCGTGTCGTCATTTTTGGACAGCGATGACTTTACTACTAAACCAAATATGCCCATTATACAACCTAGTAAATGAAGGGAAAATGGGCCTGATTCAGACCTAATCGCTGGGCTGCGAATGTTTGGAGCCCAGCGATCAAGTAAACCCCGCCCGAAGACGCAAATTTCTGCCCATGTGCAGCCATGCACATGAGGGGAAAACCATTTTGCAATCACTCACCATTGAATGGTTTCCCCCTCTGTTTGCAGTGCCAAATAAGCCATGACGTCAGCGAATTCGCAGCCCTGCACTCTGGTCTGAATCGGGCCCAATGGATGAAAATATTTACAGAATAGTGAAGGGATCACTGAATCCCAAAATGTACTTTTTTATATATAAACAGTGAAGATAAAATGCGTTGTTCAGTGTAATTCTGACATTTTACTGCAACTCTGTTACACAATAAAGCAATGCCTCCTGACGGCATCCAATAACAGCAGTATGCTCTGGCACTCATGGATATTCAGGGACTTGCTGTATAATACAATAAGTTAATAATCTCTTTAAAGTCAAAAACTTACAGCACTATCTGTTCTGTGTTTTAAAACCTGTTTTTTCTTTGTAGTACGATCCTTCTTGGAACTTGGGAGGTGCTGAAATAAATCTGTGAGGCCATGTTGTATGAGATGGTCGGTTAATTCCTTCAGAAGACTGAGCTAAACAGGAAAACACAAACAGTTTATAATTACTATCAAACAGTTAGGTATAATGGGCAACATCTATTATTAATCTGCTGGGAGGTGATCATGGATGGATGGACCCCTGCTGGACTACCAAGAGCGTGAAGTATGATAGATCTGTACTGAAGCTTCACAACATAGGTTTCCTCAACCTCCATCTTTATTGTAGTAGTCATGCATTATAATACCCGTCTGTGTGAGCTTGAGCCATCTCATCAAGTTGCATAGTGATCTAGGAGCAGCAGGTGAAATACAGACGTACCTTTATTCCATATGACTCAAACAGCATTTCTAAATCCTGAAAAAAGAGAGACTAAATATTCAGAAGAAATTGTGCATTTTATAAAATGGCTATTTGGAAACAACTCTATATGGCGTTGCATTATATACATCTAGCAGCATATGCAGTAAAACGTATGAACACTGAGGTCTTATTAACCCTTTGAGTGCCAACGTTGCTGTGAGGGATCCTCAAAATAGCCGCAAAAATAATATACTGTATATATATATATATATATATATATATATATATATATATATCTAGAAATGGGCAGAAAGAAGGCGCTTCATGGTGTAATATTTCAAAGTATGAAATTTATTAAAAATGTATTCCCGGATGTAGGCAAGATAAGACTCGTACCACATATAAAAACACTGTGGACTGGGTACCACAAGGCATGGGTTTTAAAACCAATGGCATAAGCTGCTCACACTGTACCAGGACCAGGACCTCGCTTGGACTCCAACGCCGCAGAGCTGGGTTGCAGGGAAGCGTAGAGGTTCACAGCACGTCGGGGACACCAGTAACCAGAGCAGCTGGAGCGTCGTAAGCCACGCCCTGACGCGTTTCGGCACTTGCGGACTTCGACTCGCAGGTCCTTAGGAAATTGGACTTTGGTGTATCCCATCCCTCCGTGATATATACAAGGGACTTTCCATACTGGCACTCAGAGGGACTAACAGCTAAGCGCAGTCTTTCAATTACTTATTTCAAATATATATATATATATATATATATTTCTCAAGGAGAACAGAACATGTCCTCTCCAATGGTTTGCCAAGTCTCTGTAGCAGCTAGCCAAAACCCTCAACATGAGCCATATTAACTACATTTCCCCAAAGGGCCCTAATGCCCCAGTCTGACACTAAATCCGCCCATGAATGTGCATTTTTTCAAATCTAATTTGCATTATTTAGGTTGAAGAAGAAATTAACGTTGTTTGATGTCACAGAATGTAGCATGCACACAAAACACATCTAAAAGAGAGGAATGCTATGAGTAGATATAATCAGAGATTAAAAAGTATCATGTCTGGTGGTGAACAAAGTAATAATAATAAGAAGAATAAGTATAAGAATAATAAAAAAAAGTCCAATAGTGACTATTCAGTGTATACAAGGTTGTGTTGTTTTAGTGCTTCACTTGCTTACTAGGTTTGCTATGTTTTTACACCTCCATTTGACATATTGTTTTTGACCTGTCTGCTATGCTGAGTTCTACCTTCTGGACAGCTCACAACTACACTGTACATGCAGAAAATTCACTGTTGATTCATATTAGGAATGACCATCGATCAGTGGTGCAAGTAGAAAAATTATCTTAGTGGTACTGTGCTGCGCAGCGAAAAATGGGTGTGGTCAGGGCGTCATCATGACACAAGGGGGAGTGGCTACAAGACAAATATGTGCCAGATATGCCCCCATAATGCCACACATATGCCCCCACAGTGCTAGATATGCCTCCACAATGCCACACATGCCCCCTACAGTGCTAGTTATGCCCCCAAGTGCCAGATATGCCCCTACAGTGCTAGTTATGCCCCCACAGTGCTAGTTATGCCCCCACAGTGCTAGTTATGCCCCCAGTGCCAGATATGCCCCCACAGTGCCACACATATGCCCCACAGTGCTAGTTATGCCCCCAGTACCAGATATGCCCCCACAGTGCTAGTTATGCCCTCAGTGCCACACATATACCCCCACAGTGCTAGTTATGCTCCCCACAGTGCCAGAATATATGCCCCCCACAGTGCCAGAATATATGCTCCCCACAGTGCCAGAATATATGCTCCCCACAGTGCCAGAATATATGCCCCCCACAGTGCCAGAATATATGCCCCCCCACAGTGCCAGAATATATGCCCCCCCGTAGTGCCAGAATATATGCCCCCCCACAGTGCCAGAATATATGCCCCCCCACAGTACCAGAATATATGCCCCCCCCAGTGCCAGAATATATGCCCCCCACAGTGCCAGAATATATGCCCCCTACAGTGCCAGAATATATGCCCCCTACAGTGCCAGAATATATTTGCCCCCCCCACAGTGCCAGAATATATGCCCCCCCACAGTGCCAGAATATATGCCCCCCACAGTGCCAGAATATATGCCCCCCCACAGTGCCAGAATATATGCCCCCCACAGTGCCAGAATATATGCCCCCCCCCCCACAGTGCCAGAATAAATGCCCCCCCCACAGGCTGCTCCCCTTGTGTAACAGGACCCCACAGGCTGCTCACTGCTCCCCCTGTATTACCACATGATGGCTCCAGCGAGACTCCGGCTCCGTCCAGACTCCAGCGCCGTCCATTCCATCCTGGGACACCCGGCGTGTGGTGGGGCGGGACGTCGGTGCCTGGGATGCGGGGGATGCTGGGGATCATGCGGCGCCGGAGACATGGCGTCACAACATCATGGCGCAAACCGGTGCATGCGCATTGGACAGCGCTCGCCGGGTTTTTATGGCGGTACGGGGTACCGACACTATTTGTTATAGCGGTACGCCATACCACCCCGTACCGCCATACTTTCACCCCTGCCATCAATCATCAAAATCATTGATGGTTTATGGCCGATGTTGAATACTTTACCATCGATGGGGAGAACAAAATGGTTTCCCTCCATCGATGGCACAGGAAAACCGATTATTCCTTCAGGATAACATCAGTCTCCACATCAGTAGTGCAATATGTGGAATGGTATAAATGAGCTCCATATGTACATTTAGAAGAACTAAAACGTACACATTAACCATTACATTTAATTGCAATCCATCAAAATAATTTGTATAATGATTTTTTTTACTTACCTTCATTTCTACATTTTTCCCAGAAGCACCCTTAACAAAAAAACAAGTGCAATTAAAATTCATGCAGATTTCACAAGCACATCATAGTTATTATAGTTGTGTTTCTCTTAGAAGAAAGGAAAGCATGTACTCATAGCACATTTTGCATTCAACTACTAAACTCTGATTACGTTTAAGGTTAGGCGACAATTTGTAAAAAGAAAAAAGGGAGGAGAAATCATTACAGTATGGGTACTCTACTCTGTCTACAGCTGCAGACTTCAATAGATTGACAGTATGGGGATGATGTCCTCAAATGGACACCTTCAACCTCATCTGAATTAGGCCCAATGTAAAAAAGCAAATAACTGTGCACAGTGGCACAACCATACTGCGCTGCAGTTGGGGCAGATTTAAAATTTACAGAGGGATTAAGGGCCTAATTCAGACCCGATCGCAGGATAAATTTATTCTCAAAATGTGCAAAACCAGGCTGCACTGCTGTTGGGGCAGTTGTAACATGTGCGGAGCGAGTTAGAGTTGGGGGAGCTATTTTGTTTCTGTGCAGGGTAAATACACCCCACCCAAATCTAACTCTCTGCACATGTTACATCTACCCCACCTGCAGTGCAGTGTGGTTTTGTCCATTTTGAGAACAAATTTGTCCTGAGATCAGGTCTGAATTAGGCTCTACATGTGAGAGGGTCCTGTTCAAACTGAGATCTAAATTGCTCTATGAAACAAAATATTCCCAGAATTTTGGGCAACATGCAAAAGCAGCCAGTATTTACCCCACAATAATTGTATGTATTTGCACCCTTTACATTGCCACATGGTTTATCCAGGTGCACAGTTACTTGTTCTTTCTTACTTTGGGGCAGATGTATTAAGCCTTAACAAGAGATAAATGCAAGGGTGATAAGGAGAGATAAACGCCCAGCCAATCACCTGCTAACTGCATTGTTACAGGCTGTGTTTGCAAAAAGTCAGTTAGCAGGTGATTGGCTGGACATTTATCTCTCCTTATCACCCTTGCATTTATCTCTTGTTAAGGCTTAATACATCTGCCCCTTTATTCCCATTTCAGGGGTACATTTACTAAGATGAGAGTTCTATTGAGGATGGGATGTTGCCCATAGCAACCAATCAGGTTCTACTTTTTATTTTATTGCGCACCTTCGAGAAGATAATAGATAGAATCTGATTGGAGCAACATCCCATCTTTAATAAAACTCCCATCTTTGTAATTTACCCCTCCGAATCAAGCCCATTGTTGTCACATAAACACTTCTGTAGCAATATGAGCATTTAAAGCAATAAGTAAAACAGTATCTCACATCAAAATATTTCAAGTACATTACTGTATTACTTATATGAATTATTACAGGAATAAATGTGCATTACCAAATACATTTGCCTTTGTGTTTTATTACCTGTGGTCCTGGAGGACCAGGAGGGCCCATTGGCCCTGTATCGCCATGATCACCCTTTATCCCTATGGCAGTAGCAGTTTCTTTCTGAGAAAACATGACATTAGGATAACTCTATTAACAAACCTGGATATAGAGAGTAATGTTCTCATCACATCATAGGTGTCGATTTATGTTTTTGCTGGTGGGTGCTCAAGCTAAAAATATAGGGGAGTGACTTCATGGGGAAGGGGCGTGGCCTCAAAATAATACTGATTTATATTATGCAGCACAGTTGTCTCCAATATTCATATTATGGCAACAGTGCCAAATACATAAATGCCCACACAGTGCCAAATACGTATATGCCCCCACAGTGCAGGTACATAAATGCCCACACAGTACCTGTGCCAGCGACGAGGGAGGGGGAGTGCAGTGGGACATGGGCGGGTGGGCCTCTGCTGAGCGGGTGGGTGCTCGTCCATTTCCGTGGGTGCTCATCAATTTCCGTGGGTGCTTGGGCCCTCAAGCACCCACAGAATCGGCACCTTTGCATCACATAGATTAGTCCAGTAATTCCCACATGTTCTTGACCAATGGAGCCTTATAGTAATCAGCATTGTTTCAAACTGAACCCCTATGACAAAAGCTTCTTATTAAGTAGTTTATAAAACACATTAAATGAAGTTAATTGTGCTTACACACATCATCCGTAGGTTCATTTATTCAGTGGTGGATAGGTTTGCTCTTCTGTTTGGCCACACATTTAATGATTGGCAGCCACTATCACAGATTTGTGCCTTTTGCATTGAGCATAAATAATTGTATTTGACCACCAACCTAAGGCACTCCTATGAAATATTTGGGGGGTACTATGAATTTCCTAATAGATGAATTTTAGGATAATAGAAGTGTTAGGACTTCAGAAGAGAGAGGAGGGAGAAGTGTGAAGATCTGGATCAAGTACTACAGAATTTTCTATGGCCTTAATTCAGCAGCGTTCCCCTGCACAGTTTCCCAATGTTCCCAATGTTTAGCACTGGGCAGGCGCAGGATCCGGACTGATCCTGTGATTACATGACTATTCTATTCTGCAAACATCTCTGCCAGGCAGAATCGTTTATGGGGATGGTTACGCGAGGGGGCAGGTGGTGATTGGGAAAACAAGGAAGTTTTGCTCACATTTCCAGGGCGTGGTGAGGCAAAATATCAAATACTGCGTAGAGAATGTAGGTTCCTTGGCCTCGCAATGCACACTGTGACTGGAAGCCTGAGTAAGGTCAAACATACTTAGGTTACAGTCTCAAAGGAACATTGCAACCATTTGTAATGATGTTCCTCTAGAACTGGGATCATAGTTTTTTTAATCACAATTGCAATAAGGAGGTGGTATGCACCTCTGCCTACATTTGCATTTCTACTGTATGAATCGCTTATGCTAAGCTGCTGCCAGCATGTTGATTCCCTGAAGTATAAATTTGCAATCAATTTTCGGCTACTCAACAATCAAAATTAGATGTTTGCTATGACCCCTATTATATATATGCAATATATATATGCAAGTAGTAATAATAGTTAAGGATTCCTTCGATAGCAATGTTTCACTGTGGAGTATGTTATACAGTACTTTATATTTTGCCTAATGCTTCTATATAAAGTAGTGACATATTTAGGTGTCCATTTTTCCGGGGATTTCCGCAGTGCTGCAGCCATCAGTGCAGGACTCCGAAGAAATAAGTATTAAAAAAAATGGATACAACGAATGCGGCATGGGCCCCCCTGGGCTCAGGGGCCCATGTGCACCACACATGCTGCATCCATTTTTTTAATACTTACCCCTTCTGCATCCCACAATGACTGCTGTAGATATGTGGAAATTGCCGGAACAATGGACAATTGTGCCATTTTTCAGGAGATCTGAGCATGTGCATTAGTGTTTGAGTCCTCTAGTGAAGAGAAGAGGGGGCCCAAATGGAGGAGGCTGCACATCTGCCTCCCCCTCTCTTACAACACCATTGTATATAATGTAATCAATATAGCCATTAGTGTAATATTACCCTGAAATAATTTCTTCCCAGTAGAAAAAAACAATAAACAAAAAAAATGCAGCTAAGCCTTTCATTATACATTTGAGTTGTAATGTTCAGTTTCCCTATTACACTTACATCTGCTGGTTCCCCTTTCTGTCCAAGCTCCCCCTGAAATGGAAGTAGACAAAAACCACTAAAATAGTCTATTGATGTATAGTGGAAGCCCCCTCTGTGACATTAGCTTCAACAGTGACTCATTAAATAATAGTTAATGTACATCATTTAAGACAATAACAGCATGGGATAAACTTGGTCATTTGGCGATTGACAGCAATGGTTAATGAATTAAGAGGAAATTAAGGATCACATGGGGTGGTCTGATGGTATATGGGGAAGTCTGGGGGGGGGGGGGGAATAAAGAAACAAGTGAGGTGTCAGATTGGCATTTACATGGTCACACCTCACCAGTAACACTATGCCACTTCTCACAATAGGTTCATGATAAACTTGAGCATCGGGCCCATGTGGTACTTAGTCTGGCTTGGGTCAACATAGCTATACCCAAGCTTGTTTAATCGCAAGGGTCCCAAGTGCAAAATATGTGTTACACTAAATAGAGACTAAAATTAAGCCAGAACTTGGTGGATATATTAAGGATTAATGGAAAGTGGATGTTGTGTCATCTAGAAAGAGATCAATGAAAATTTAAAATTGAAGACATTATTTAGAACCTTTTGTCCTGGAATTCCATCTTTGCCATCCGTTCCATTTTTCCCAGGCAAGCCTGGGTTTCCCTATAAGAGTAACAATTAGTATTGAAAACATTACGGACATTGGGGTATAGGTACAAAATAAATACATTGACATTTTTTCTGTATAATCAGATCCATTGCGTGTTTTATAATATATTGTAATTTAATAATTCTGTATAATTATATTATAATAAATAAAAACTAATTGTGTTCCCAATTCATGATTTACCTTTTCCCCTTTTAGTCCTTTCTCAGAATTGAGTTCCTTCTATAACAACAAACCAAGGGTCAGAACCATCTTAAAACAAAATTAAAATGTATTTCTAAACATTAACTCTGCATGTCTACATCACCTAATGGGTATGGGTCATTGGGTTGACCAAATTAAGGTCGACATACATTGGATCGACCCCTGAAGTTGACCTTAGGTCGAAACAGAATAAAGGTTGACATGCCTAAAGTCGACATGGTCAAAAGGTCGATACAAGCATTAGGTCAGCATTGGGAAGGATGACAGTCAAAAAGTTGACATGGGGTTTTCAAGTTTTTTGTCCCAAATGTCGAACTTGTCCTTAATTTTTGAACTCGTGTAATCACTAAGAACCATAACCTCATGAATATAAGTTACTGTAATAATATTAGTCATCTCACCAAAGTGTTGCCTGGAGGTCCTGGCCGTCCTTCTGGGCCCTTACATGTGAAAAAAGAAGAGATACAATGCATAACATGTATAGTACATTGGCTTGTATGGTACTCAGGCACCTATTTATCGACGATCACATTTGCAAAGCAACCTGGGCTCAATACTAGCACACAGGATCACATTGCAGAATGTGATCATATTGGGTGTATGTATCACCTGGCACAGGCAGGGACAGAAACCCATCCCTGGGATGTGCCGAGTGCGGTTCCCAGGCCGCTGCGCATACGTGGTCATGTCAACTATTATGCACAGCAGCTATTTACGGTGGAGGGTTCCTGGGGAAGCCTGTCCGAACTACATCCTGCAAAGTGTAGCCCACAGGCTACAATGGGCTACTGCAATGAAAAACTGAGGTAGTTGCGGGTGTCAATTTTGGAAATGCTTTACATTCCCGATATTAATAAATCGGACAGCATCATATCCCCCATAGAAGCCTAAGGGGGATGCAGTTAAGGGTAACAATGGAGGTATCGCGGCAAATATCAGAGATATCTGCTGCAGTTCCTCTATCATTGCAGGCATACATAATATTTACAGCTAACCCCCCAAGATGAGTCTTTTCAGGGACATAGACAAAATTGTTTGATAAATGGGCCCCTTAAACCTATAAGATAAATTTGGTTTAAAGCTTTTCTCTTCATAAAGTAAATACCTTTCCAAACTTGTACTATACCTGTAACAGATCACTATTTACTACATAACACCAGGAAATGCAGTTCTGAACATTGCCATTACAGGGCAGATGAAAATGCAACTGGGGATGTAATATGCACATCCTCCAATACAGAAGAATGGACCAATTGCTGGATAGCTTTGTAGGTCTCTAGTAAGGCTTAAGGTAAACATGTCCTCTGCAGCTGACCACACAGTGCTGTTTGTTATTTCCTTTGCAAAGCAATATAGTACCAAGATTGTTGTCAGGGATTAATATGATGGATATGTGACATTTGCTTACTTTTGGTCCTGGTGGTCCAGCATCTCCTTTATCTCCCTTAAACCCGGATTCCCCAGGATCACCTATTTCTCCTGGATCTCCCTAAAGAGCAGATATAATACCGTATGAATTTCTAGGCATTTATCAAGTCACCAAGGTGAGTATGTATGATTCACATCAGAAATAAAATTAAGTTGAGTTAAGAACCTTGCCTTTTCTCCTTTGACAAGAAGACTTTTATCTATTGAGGTAATCTGGAAAGAAAATAAATACGTTTTCCAACATCAATTGAAATATTATAACAATGTTTTCAATATTTTGCTAGAAATTATACTTATTATGTAAGTACTTACTGTGCTTCCAGGTGGCCCGGGTGGTCCCTGTAGAGAATAATATGGCAACTTAATATAGTAAACAGCATAGAAGTAAAGTCTCCTGAAAACTCACACGTTTCCCACAAAGAGAATGCACAGCACAGAGGTACTCTGCTGAAAACTGATGGCGTGTTTGACACAGTGAGCAAGTACAGAACAGAAGTACAGTCCGCTGTACACTAATGATGCGTTTCGCACAGTGAGCATGCACAGAACAGAAGTACACTGTACTAAAAAAGAAATAATAGCACAGTAAGCATCAGAGAAATACATAGTTCATACATAGTTGAGCATAATTCTTACAATCATCAGGGCGGTGCTTACCGGCTCCCTAGGCAGCGAGTGAATGCTGCCTAGCGAGTGGACCTGAATCAGGCCCTTGCAACACATCCTCAATGAAGTTTGTCTTTGTGACAATGCTCGGTTACAACTCATTTCCGCTTCTCTGGCCATACTTTTGGCCATACTTTTCGGCTGACATTCTCACATGTACATGCCCTCATTTTCTAAATGAGTTAATGCAAGACAGTTGCTTAAAATGATGAGAACTGTTGTACATTATTGTATTTGTGAATAGTTTATTTCTTACAGTGTTCCTCAGAACTTACTTGTTCTCCTCTATTCCCTTTTTTTCCATCAATTCCCTAAAGAAAAAGCAAGAATTCCAATTAAAGAAAGAAGATAATGTTTCTTTTTTCCTGGATTTGCAGAGATACAGTAAAACAGTAAGACTTATTATGATAGAGTAATGTGTGACTAAAATATATAATATATAAATTGCATTTATCCAGAAACACCCAAACACTTCCACTGCCACCTCCACCTCCACCACCAAGCCTCCCCCGGCTTTCTCAAATCCTCCTCTCTTAAATCTGTCCTTTCTCACTGTCAGTTAAGAGATTTTGGGGAGCATAGCCAGGAGTCCACTATGTGAATATTGAGGAGACAGGACAAATGATTATTGTATAGATGTATATGATACTGTATATGCAAAGAAATTACACTTACATCTCTTCCATGTGGTCCCATCTCTCCTTTTTGTCCGACATCACCAATACGCCCAGAAAGCCCCGTAGGGCCCTGAGGAGAAAAAATATACAATTCTGTAGTTAGGTATTGCTACATCCCCCAAATTGCTATGGCATTGGCCATTTAGGTACTTATGTAGTACCCGGGCGCCCAATTTACATACGAATGGTTGCGGAAGGAAATCGCATTGCATGTCCCGTTTTAGTGCCATGCGTTCCATGTGATGCGATCCCAGTAGTTTATATGCATACAGTACTGATAGACGTTTGTCAGTTACCGTATCTATGTTTTGTGAATAAGTTTAAGCTACGCAAATAGCGTAGTCAGTCAGAACTTGCGTAAGTGCTCCCGGTCACTCACTCTGAGGTGATTTAGTGTCAGTGATGAATGCTACTCAGAGTTGTTCCAGTGTGACAGTGACCGGTGTGCACAGCGCAGGCATGGCAGGTGAGCAAATGTCCATGTTCACCCTGCCTACATCAGAGGAGGCGGCTGTGCTGTTTTTTCAGTACTGTCAGAGGGAGCTAAATATGTCCATTAAGACGACGGTGCAATACAACAGCCTCATGAGGGAGGACTGCACCATGGATCTGCTGTCACAGCCGCAGACCCAAATTGGAGGCCCTGGCTTGGGGGTGGAGGTGGATGAGACTGTTTTTGTGAAGAGTAAATACAATGTTGGAAGGATGCTGCCCCAGCAATGGGTATTTGGTGGTATATGCAGGGAGACAGGGGCCTGCTTCCTGACCACCATTGAAAGGCGAGACGCCACCACCCTTATGTCTGCCATCAATGCAAATGTCGCTCCTGGGTCCGTCATCTATTCTGACTGCTGGAGGGCATATAATACCCAAGAACTGCAGCAGGCAGGGTATGAACATTGCAGGGTGAATCACCGCTACAATTTTGTCGACCCAAAATATAGAGCGGATGTGGGGGGCCACCAAATGGTGCAATAAAAGACAGAGAGGCACTGCAAGACACCACTTAGAATCCTATCTACAGGAGTTCATGTGGAGGAAAAGTTTAGGAGCAGAAGATCCGTTTTAAAGAATCTAAAATGCTGTGACCCTACTGCCAAAGGCTACTGCAGTGCCCTCTCAGTGACTGCCTTTTTTTTATCATTATTTAATCTTTTCTTATTATTGTTATTGTTCGTAATCTTTTAATCATTATTCATATCATTCTTTAATTCTTTATTATTGATATTATTGTTCTTAATCTTTTCATTATTCTTCTTCTATTTTACGATAATTATAATTAAGTAAATTTAAAGTTAAATGTTAACATGTGTTCACATTACTGTTTCAGAATTGTTGTATGACTGCTGTGAATGTGTTCCTTAAACCCCCCCCACTTTCCACGATACCCCGAAGCATGGCGAGCACAGCGAGCCCCACAAGTGGCTTGCTGCGCCTGCCACACTATATAAAATCAACTCTACGCCGACGTGGATAGTGGGGGAAAAAAGGTCGGTAGGATGCGTTCCGACGCCCCCCGCGGGGCACGCTACGCTCGCCACGCTTCGGGGTGGCGTGGATAGTGGGGTAACGTTGCGCTGATAAAGCTTAGAGGTGGCTTGGATAGTGGGGGGTGTGTGTACAAATTATAGTACAGGTAATGTGGATAGTGGGGGGTGTGTAGAAATTATAGTACAGGTAATGTGGATAGTTGGGGGTGTGTAGAAATGATAGTATAGGTAATGTGGATAGTTGGGGGTGTGTAGAAATGATAGTACAGGTAATGCATCTCACGCATAGTTTAACAGATGGGAAAAGAGCAGTGAATAAATTACTTAGTAACATCGCATCGCAGGCATCGTATTACACTAAAACGGGTACTGCGATGCGATCTTCTTACGGAGAATACCACACTAAGCAAAGTGCTTAGTGGGCGCCCGGGTACTACATAAGTACCACCATTTATACTATATAACTGTGCAGAGAGAAAACCAAAATTACCCGTTGTCCTTTTTCTCCTGGTTCCCCTTTCAATCCAGTGTCTCCCTAAATAAGAAAAAAGTTATTCACATATGGTCATCCCAAGTTGGTGCAACACTTTATGCATTTTACAAAGGGAATACGGTACTGTATGTGTGATTTTAATAATCTGTTTTAAAAGTTGTCCTGTGCTCCAATCATTTTAATTATATGCATATTTTCTGCGACAGAAACAAAAGAAACTTACTGTATATTAAAATAATTTTAAATTCATGTTATAATTACCATCACGGACCTGTCACCAATGTGTTACTATTGGCCTCTCAATGATGGGGAAACCACTCACCTTCTCCATTAGTCCAGTAAGCTAGACTTCTAACTCCGCAAACGGGGTATACGAATGCCGCCATCGTTGGAATATCCCCGCTGCTTTAAGAATGGATGTTTTACATAAACAACCATTCACAGGGTAGTGTGCGGGGCCGAAATAATTCGATGGTTGGCAACCATCGAATGATTTCTACCCTGCTCACAAATCGAAGTCAGTCTGGGGTGACTTAGACTTGTGGCATCTGGGTCCGAGAACTGGGTGGGTGGCTGATGTCCTGTGATATCATCCGCCCATCCCCGGCAAGCAGGTACCTGTTGGCGTATTCCTGGGTACGCCAAAAGAAACAAAGGGCATTCGCATGTGAACGCCTCCTGCACACCTCCATCATACCCCCCACCCCGCCCTGTGCTAGTGCCACGAGTCGGTGAAGGCCCCTGTACAGAAGCCCTTCACATGCGCAGAGCTTCAACATCGGTCCCCTGTACGAACATGCTGGGGACCAAGGCAATTAGAATAAGGGCATGCGTGTGAGAATACACAGTAGAGAAGTTGTCCATAGCGACCAGCTTCTACCTTTCATTTTATACAGACATGTCCTGCAGCTGTGCTGCGTATAGCAACTTTCTGCAGCTGGATTGTGATGTGCATGCATCGCAGCACATTGCAGTGTATGGCATAGCAGGAACATGGTATGCTGCTAGTTGCATGCTGCAAATCATATTTATTGCAGCAATAACTGAAAAGGACACATCTGTAGAATGTACTTAATAGCAGGGGTGTAAATACTAGAGATAATGGAGTTGCCTGCCTCTGGGCTCAAAGTCTTGAAGGCGCACCTGCATGTAAAGCAATACCTGTGTGGTTCACAGCAGTATCCTGCTGTGACAGCTGGTATTCAAACACTCTGTGGAGCAGCTACAGCTGCTGCATAGATTATTGGCTTTATTCCTGGAGCCCTGCTAATACCTGCAATAGGGAACAGGGTGACTCCCATCTGGTATCGCTAAGCCATGGTTGCCTACCTGACCCTCTGCATGAGGGACACAATGCTCTGTTCCTGGACTTCCCTGGTAATGTATGTGGTGAAACACCTTTCTTATCAATGTCCTAGCTCCCCACAGGTGATGGCAATCATACATTACCAGGGAAGACCAGGAACACAGCATTTTCTCCCTGAAGGAGAGGGTCAGGTAAGCAATCATGCACTAAGCCTGTGCCCTATGTTTAGTATCATCTGGCATTCCGCACCTCCAGCAAACTCAAACCCTACTACGTATGCCCCCCTAGTTACTTATATAGTAGTCCCGAGACTGTCTACAGTCACTGCAGTAGATGCTGGGACTCACTGACACAGCAGACAAACATAGATAAGTTTACTTACATCAAATACAGGCAACAATGATATCTACACACAGGTGCAGAGATGTTATCTCATATGTTACTTATCCTAAAATAATTTGCATCAGGCAGAAAAATAATGAAGTCGTCCCTATATATAAAGTAGTATTATCTTGAAATGTACCATAGTTATATACCTTAATACCGGGTTCACCCTTTAAACCTGCTTCACCCTGAAAGAGAGAAAAATATAATGCTTAAAATTCATCTAATCAGCATTTCATATGCAGGGACTTCTAAATGATCTTGTTGGGCAAGAAATCCCTAAACAATCTCCTTTAACAGCTTGTGAAGGCATCACGCCATGCTCTTCCATTGGGTAGCTTTAGGTAACTGCCTCGGATGCCATCACCGAGTCTATCACAAAATGACGGCTTTCTCTAAGAGAGACATCTTTTTTGTACTTAATGCAGGCGTGATGAAGGAATTACCACGCGCATGGGGGTCTGGGAATTGGGTAATGGCAGCAGGCTGAAGTTTTGCCAAGAAACCTTACACTGGCCCTGAAAGGCAGCATAGTGCAGGGCCATCGTTTCCACTAGGCTAGATGAGCTACTGCCAGGGGGTTCCACAAGCATAGGGGCCACAGAGCAGCCTAAGGAAGGGCAAATCAAAAATAAAATGTTGCTTATGATAATCCAATTAACGCAGGCCAGCATTGGCCTGTCCTCCTCCTCCAGTGGTCACACTGAATGGCGGGCATGACGCCATCACGCCCGCCAAAAGAAGAGAGGTTGTTTATTTAGGGGCCCCACTGCACTGCTTTGATTAGGGGCCCACAATGCTGTTAAGATGACCTTGGAATAGTGTACATGTGATAAAGTAAACTGTATACTGAAGCTTAATTACTGTGATGAACACAATCATACTTAACATTGATACTCTGATAAGCCAAGTAACATGATTTTAAAAGGGCACAAAAACAAACGAAATCGTTGAAAAACTGTTTCAATACTCAGAAGATCTTAGCACTTGTTACTCAATTGAAGTGATTTATGTAAATTCTAAATTTGCTGGAATAGCCATATTTCAGTGTTTAGTCACACCTTTGTGGCCATACCATCTTCGATGTAATGGCATGGTTCCAGGAGAGTTGTTATTATGCACTGGGATACATTTTTCACATTACAGTTTTCAATATTTCAGTGCATTTAATGCAATGGACCAGATTCAGAGATGGGTGTGAAATGCCTTCACAGCTGCAAATTTGTACACAGGGGCAAAAGTATGCAGATGCCATAGCCACTGGGATCAGTAATAATGGGCCTCTCTGACTCATCACTTGCATACAAAGATGGAACCATTGGGTGCATATCAGGGGAAGAGGCCTGAGCCATTTCTATTGTGTGTACAAGATTGCAGTCGCAGCCTGTAACACGTCACCTTATGCCTGCGTTTCAGTCACCACTCCCCTATTATCTCCACTAAATGCTCCCTTACTGTCAATGACCCTCCCCCCCTCCTCCCCCCCCCCCAAAAAAAAAAACAGGGTGTAACCTCTGGATCGTGGTCATTCCCACAAAGCCACACACCACCTTTTTCCAAGATCACACCCCCTTTCAAGGCCACACGGGAGTCCGGATTCTTGATATTA
Organism: Crinia signifera; assembly: GCF_055691185.1. NCBI lineage: Eukaryota > Metazoa > Chordata > Amphibia > Anura > Myobatrachidae > Crinia > Crinia signifera. The sequence goes on from NC_139220.1 coordinate 193,075,884, forward strand.
CAATGCTGGGAGGTAAAAAAAATTGTGTACATCTCTTATTCAGGTCAATAGCCTTCAAACATACATACTGACCTTAGGTTACACATATACTAAGACAGTCCCAGTTTCCAAACTTTTAGGATTCATTTAAGATATACATTACATTGGGCTAAATATGCACTTGTGCATATAAACAAGCAGTACAATTTCAAATTTTTTTAAGGTTCTTCAGACATATGGAGTTATTTCCTAGTACAGTATAGAATTAAAAGCTTGGGGTTACTGCATTGTACAGTATATGATCAGGGCATGTCAGTTTGCACACATAAAATAACTATACTGCAAGGACTCTACCATTTCTACTTACATCTTTACCTCTTAGTCCAGGTAAGGTCCAAGAAGTCCCAGGCTCACCCTTTTGCCCTTTGCCACCATCTTCTCCCTATTGAAAGAGCACAAAGTCATGAATAATTACAAAGAATACAGATATCGGGGCAGATCCAGGAAAGCAAAAAAAGCTAATAATTTTGTCTCTGGAATAAACCATGTTGCTTTGCAAGGGGAGCTCATACATTTATATTGTTTCTGTGCAGAGTAAATACTGGCTGCTTATGCATTTAGCCCACAGTTATTAGCTTTATTTTACATCTGTAAATGAATGATTGCTAAGGTCAGGCATATTTTCCAGCAGGATATTACTCCTCCGATCTACACTCAGAATGCACCACATCAATGCCTCCTAAACTGAGAAAATGACAGTAGGGGGGAAATGAGGTGTGGGGAAGTAGCAAATTGTGATGAGGGAGTAAGCTGGGGGTGGGCCAACAAGATTTGAGGGGGTGGGGAGCAGTGAAGTGTGATTTGGGCAGTGAGTGTGATGGGGATGTGAGCTGGGGAGGGTAGAGAGACCAGTAAGGTGGGAGGGGGTTAGCGTGAGCTGTGGACAGGGAGAGAGCAGTGAGATATGGAGGGAACTGACAGTAGTGAGCTAAGGAGATATGAGAAGGCTATGGAGAGGCAATCTTACAATGAGAGACTTTTTATGTTGGGGGGGGGGGGGGGGGGGGGCACCAATAATGTGCCTAGGGGCAGTCTGGCCCCGAAATCTGCTTTTGCAGGCATGGACACTCAATGCCAAATAAAAAGATTTGATTTGCAGGTAAAAATATGTGAAATAAGACACCCAGCACTAGTAAAGTCTCATGGGACCTGCGCGCCAAGAGGGGCTGCAGCAACAATGTACTGTACTAATGTACTGTACAAATCCGTAATCCTTGGAGATAGTATTATAGTTGGCACATGAATGATTACATTACGATTCAACATCATTTAGTAATAACTTCTACAACTAGAATCACTAAAACATATACTGTACAACAAATTATGTCAATACAACACTTTTTTTAAAAAAGAAATACTTTGGAAAACTTACTTTTGGACCTATTTTTCCAGTTAATCCAATGTTACCCTTAAAAATAAAAATAAATATGTAAATTACCAAAATCATTAAGAATACAAATATTAGGATGTGCCCACAATTGTATAATTTGCTCATTACATTACAATGTTTGTTTGCTGTTTGTTTACACAGATGTATTCAGGGATGTTCTGTAGGCAAGGAGAGGACAAAAAGCTTTATCATGTTGGCATTAGTGGATTTATGCTTGTAGAGGCCCTAGCCTAGAGTAACTACTTTGTGTCCGGTCTGTAGTGGGTATGCCTGACCTCTGACCATCACGCTGTGCAGGCCAGACTGCTCATACTTGCTCTAGACCACACCTCTGAGTCCCGGGGGCCACACCGACCTGTCTGCAACTTTGGCCACCTGTCCTTTGGCTCTGCTTCTGCTGCCACAGCCACCCGCTCCTGGAGGCACTGCTGCTGTCTGCCCTGCGACCGGCTGCTCATGTAAATAAATGTGGGGGGTGGCCGGTGTGGGGGAACAAGGCTTGTTTCTTTTTTACCTCTGCTGAATTTGCTAATGTGTGTGTACCGCAATTAGAGATGTCGATCCCAGGATTGAAAAAATGCCATTGGGATTGGCATAACTAAGTACCAATATACTGTAATTGTCAATAACGTATACTCGTAATGCTATTAAACAATACAGAGTATAAATACTCACAGCACAATTATGCCAACTATTCACAATTATTCACATTATGGGGGTTATTAAGACCTGATTGCACGGTTGTGAATTTGCAGGCTCGAAGTACGCATCCATGAGACCATCCTGCAACAAAATCCAGTGTCTTTTTCAATCACTGACATATGAAAGTTGGTGGACAGAAAGCTGGTGTTTTGGTGTGGTAAACGGACGTTTATTGGGAATGTCAGGGAAAATACAGGCGTGTCTAAACATTTTAATTGAGGGTGTCTGATGTCAGCTCCAGCCCCAATCAGACTGTTTGGTACTTGTTTCCTAGCATGGCGCCCACTAAGCAAATAGCTTAGTGGGCTATTCTGCGTAGGAAAATTGCATCGCATCGCATCACGTACCGTGTACAGTGCTGTGCGATGCGATGTCCATATTAAGTGCACAGGAGTGCTTATACAATGAAATATCGCATAGGATGGCATGGCACCATATGAGATGCAATGCGATCCGATGCGATATTTCATCGTACAAGCACCCATGCCATGAGATGTGATGGGTGCTTACTATGACATGTGATGTGATTACATGTGATGGGTGCTTACAATTGTAAGCACCTCTGGCATTGTTTTACATCAACCCCTGTATCCACGCCACCCCGAAGCGTGGCGAGCACAGCAGAATACATGCAAAGTAATCCTCGCCGCTCGCCGCGCTACGCTCGCCACACTATATAATAACAACTCCACGCCGACGTGGATAGTGCGGGTATGAAAAGGTCGGAGGACGCGCTCCTCCCCCTCGCTTCGGGGTGGCATGGATAGTGCTGGTGTTTTAAGAACACATTCACACCTGCACATTCATACAGCTGAAACAGTAATGACGACATGTGTTAACTAATAAGTAATTTACTTAACAAATTTGATTTATGTAGCATAAATAATTTAAGAACATTCATTAGTCATTCTCTCATCCTAACCTACTGTTTATGCTCACCTCTTTCCCTTCTGTGTCACCCCTGTCTGTCTAACCCTCCCCTTTAGAATGTAAGCTCTCATGGGCAGGGCCCTCTCTCCTTATGTGCCTTTCTTAGAATATATAAACCTCTGCCACCCTGATGCTTGCTTCAGTGTCCTGTCCCCTAATGCTACTCTCCATATTAACCATGTACTTGTCCTAAACTGTCTTGTGCTGTAATACGTTATGTGTTTTTTTGCTCATAACTATTCTCTGTAAAGCGCTGCGGAATATGTATGTGCTATATAAGAAACTGTTAATAAGTAAATAAATAAGTGAAAATCGCATCGCATGCTAGTACTATGCATTATGCAATGCAATTTGACTACGTTTGCATACGTAGCAAATCTGGGCGCCCTGCTAGGAAACAAGTACAGACTGCTTTTATTACACTGGCCAAGTAGGTTCTGGGCTACACACAGAATGCACACACTTGATAAATCATTTGATGGTGAGCGATTGTGAATTGATTTGCAGCTAATCGCAGGGCTGCAATATTTTCACAAGCTTTTCACAGGTTTGAACAGGGCGGCATTTCACTCAGTGATTACCTGGTTGCAGGACTCTACAATTTAGCAGCCTGCAATCATGTTTGAATAACCCCACTATGGAATTTTGCCACCCATGATGGTGATGTAACTATGTATGGAGGGCACTGGGCGATTACCCCAGATACTCTATTGTTAATACAGCTCTGTCCCTTAGGTGCAGACATTATCCAGCATCATGACCTAATGGACAACTGGTCTATTAATTAACAAAAATACTTATATGCATAAAAAAACATTCTAGTCAGATGAGGATGTATATACGAATATATGAATGTACTTACTCTTTCCCCAGAATCTCCCTTTAATCCTGGTTGCCCAGGAATTCCATATCCTGGTTCTCCCTTAAACAATAAAAAAAAAATATTGTATTGTATTGGTTATAAAAACATTATGCTCTTGTCAGTTGGAGTTCTATAGTTTTGTGACACAGCTTAAATATATCTCTTTCACACTGAGCAAACAAAAACAGGTTACTGCCAAAGATAGACAGGGCAACCTGAGCCTTGTATATTGGGTCAGATGCACTAAGTTTCAAAAAGTTTAGGCGATGGGATACAGGGTTTAGGTTTAGGCATTGGAAGGGAGGGTCAGGCTGCTAGAAGGGTGTGTTAGTTTGGGGGGGGGGGACTAGTATAATTACCTTACCCATGTTATGATTCCCTCATTCAGGATGCCAGCATCTGTATTCTGACCAGTGACATCCTTACCATACATAAGTATTGCTCCAACCTCTCTAGTGTGTGGCTAGTTATACCGCTTTTATACTGGGTGAGACCTGGCTTGTGACACTTTCACATTTTCTTACTTTCTTACTTTCCAGTAATGCTGCCCAAGTCAGCTGAGGCGGGTTCTGTACTGGTCCTTGGAGATGATGTCATCACCCATCACCGACTATTTTATTGCAGTGAACAGGTCCCAGGTTGCATCACCCCAGGTTATCTGTTTACACTCCACCATAAGCAGGGTTGAAATGCTGGGTCACTCAACCTCAGTAACTTCAACAGCATGCATTCCACTGCACAATATCCTGGGTTGCTGTGCATTCATGTGCAATAACCATCTTTGCTTGCTTACATCCTGCTATCAAGCCATATCCCACTTTCTGCACCTGTGAGTGGCGGCGGTACGCGTCCTCCGACCTTTTCATACCCCCACTATCCACGTCGGTGTGGAGCTGATTTTATATAGTGGCAAACGCAGCGAGCCACCGAGCCCCGCGAGGGGACGCGTATACCTGTGAAGTTATGCGCAGGGCTCGCTGCGGTCGTCATGCTTCGGGCTCGGTGGCTCGCTGCGCTTGCCACACTATAAAAAATCAACTCCATGCCGACGTGGATAGTGGGGGTATGAAAAGGTTGGAGGATGCGTACCGCCGCTTCTCGCGGGCTCGCTGCGCTCGCCACGCCTAGGGTTGGCATCAATAGTGGGGTGGCGTTAACAATGGGGGGGCCATTTCACCCATCAGGGGGGGGGGGTTTGCTATTAAAATGGGGGGGTTTGGGGCTTTTTGTTAGGAACAGGGAGATCTCGCCTAACCCTAACTCCGTTGTCACCCCTTGGAGTTGGCGGATGCGTGCTAAGCTAACCTTCACCAATAATAGCCGCGTTCGTGGGAGCCCGTTAGTCAGGCTCCCACCCCGATGCCACCTGGTCTTACTAGTGACAACGCAGCCGCCAAGGCCAGGGGTAAACAAGGGGAAATCTACCTAACAAACAAGGAGGCGAGAACCACCCTGCCCTATGGAGGGGGGTGCCAGTGAATAGCACCCAAAGCTGGAACCCGCTGTGCTAAATGCTGTTGGCAACGGGTAAGACCATATACCGTAGCCAAGCTGACAGGTATAACAATACACGAGGTGCACCCAAATGCTGAACAGGTGTAACAATACACAAGGTGTACCCAAATGTCTAACAGGTGTAACAATACACAGTATGCTGACACAATAAATACTGCTGACGGGTGTAACAATACACTGTATGCTGACACAATAAGTACGGCTGACGGGTGTAACAATACACTATATGCTGACACAATAAGTACGGCTGACGGGTGTAACAATACACTATATGCTGACACAATAAATCAATGATAAGTAAGGAGACAAGGAATGGGAATCTCCCAACTTATCTGAACACTGAGGGATCAGCAGGCAAACACAGACAAGGATCCTGGAGGCCGCCAGGAACAGGTACTGGAAACAGGAGCCAAGTGTTGAACAGGAGCCTGGAACCGGAAACACTCTGGACGCCAAATCTAGAGCTATAGCCGGCGTCTGAGTGCCCGGCAATCCAGTTTAAATAGCGCGCCAAGCGCTACCCTGACGCTGCGTGCGGCGTCCTGTACACCCCTTCCTCCCTGCGACCACCAGGCGTCCCCCGTCGCCTTGGCAACCGCTGCGGCAGGGGAGGAAGAGGTTGTATGCCGGCAGCCTGACGCCCGCCCTCGTCCGCCGGAAACTCCCGGCTGATGACGCGGCGGCGTCGAGGTAACCCGGCAACCGCCGGGACGGCTTTAGAGGAGACTGCCGGGCGAGCGGAGGCGCTGCCCGTGCAGCTCCTAACAGTACCCCCCCCTTGAGGAGGGGTCACCGAACCCTTAGACCCAGGTTTGAACGGGAAAGTCTTAAAGAACTCTGCTTTGAGCCTGGGTGCATGTAACAATCGCTCCGGCACCCAAGACCTCTGCTCTTCTCCGAACCCTTTCCAATGGACCAAAAATTTAAGTTGACCCCGAACGACCTTGAAATCCAATATCTGTTCTACAATGAATTCTTTGTGCCCCTGAATGAGGACTGGTTTACGGTTCGGAGCAGGCCCTGATTGGGAAGCCATCGAGGCTGGTTTAAGAAGAGAACAATGAAAGACATTATTGATTCGCAGCGCTCTGGGGAGCTGCAACCTAAATGCCACTGGGTTGACTTGAGCCGTGATAAGAAATGGACCGATGAACCTGGGTCCTAGTTTTGGGCATCTCTGGCGAAGCTTGATGTGGCGAGTTGACAACCACACCTTTTGCCCCACTCGGAATAAACATGGTCTCCTATGTTTGTCAAAAAAAATTTTAGAACGTGCAGAAGACTGTCTCAGAGCTAAATGAACTTTTTGCCATGACTTCCTAAGGAGGGACACTGTGGGAAAAGGCGACCGAGAGGAATCCCTCGAAACAAAGAAGGAGTTGCACTTGGGATGGAACCCGAAATTACACAGAAAAGGTGAGCTCTTGGAGGCCACATGATAAGAGTTGTTATAAGCAAACTCTGCCAAAGGTACCAGCTCAGCCCAATTGCTCTGACATTTGGAGACGAAGCAGCGTAAATATTGCTCCAGGGCCTGATTGACCCTTTCGGTCTGTCCGTTGGACTTTGGGTGATACCCGGAAGAAAGACTGACCTGTATTCCTAACTCGGAACAAAAACTTCTCCAGAACCTGGCCACAAACTGAGACCCCCTGTCTGAAACTATATCCAAGGGAAGGCCATGGAGTCTGAAAATATGAGAGATAAAGAGCTGTGCCAATTCTTTAGCAGTGGGAAGTTTACGCAAGGGTATAAAATGTGCCATTTTGCTAAAGCGGTCGACCGTGACCCAAATGGTGGTAAAACGAGTAGAAGAAGGAAGGTCGACAATGAAGTCCATAGAAATATGGGACCATGGCCTTTCTGGAATGGACAAAGGCAGGAGTGTACCTACTGGTGATGATCTGGAAGACTTATGTCGAGCACAGACAGGACAAGAAGAGATAAAAAGAGCAACATCTTTTTTTATGGTGGGCCACCAAACCGCTCTGGACAAGTGCTCAAGGGTCTTGGTAACGCCGGGGTGTCCAGTGACCCTACTGGAGTGAAAGTCTTTGAGGACCAATTCCCTGAGATGTTTCGGAACAAACAGTCTATTATGTGGAGTCCCCTGAGGGGCTGAGGGCTGGGAAGCCAGGACACGGGAGGCCAAGTCCTGAGTCAGGCCCGCAAAAATGACAGAAGACGGGACAATGGGTGTATCCTCAAGTCCAGCACTCTGACAAGTCTGGAAACTACGAGATAACGCATCAGCTTTGACATTTTTGGGGCCGGGTCTGAATGTAATGATGAACTGAAACCTGGTAAAGAACAACGCCCACCGGGCTTGTCGTGGGTTTAATCGTTTAGCCGATTCGATATAGGCTAAGTTTTTGTGGTCAGTGATCACAGTGATGATGTGTTTGGCCCCTTCAAGCCAATGACGCCACTCCTCGAAAGCCCACTTAATGGCCAACAATTCACGATTTCCGACATCATAGTTCCTTTCGGCTGTGGAGAATTTGCGGGAGAAGAAGGCGCAAGGATGAATTTTCTGATCATGAACGTCCTTCTGAGACAGGACAGCTCCAGCCCCTACATCCGAGGCGTCAACCTCCACAAGGAAAGGAATTCTGGGGTCCGGGTGATGCAGGACAGGAGCCGAGCAGAAGGTTTTCTTTAATTTATGAAAGGATTCGATGGCCTGTGGAGACCAAACTTCTGGATTAGCTCCTTTGCGAGTCAATTCCACAATGGGGGCAACAATGTCAGAAAAAGAACGGATGAATCTCCGATAATAATTAGAGAATCCTAAGAATCTTTGGATGGCCTTAAGGTTGGTTGGACGAGCCCAGGACATGATGGCCTGAACCTTGCTGGGGTCCATGGAAAAACCCTTAGGAGAGATGACATAACCCAGAAATGAAACTTGAGAAATTTCGAATTCGCACTTTTCGAGTTTGGCGTATAGTTGATTCTCGCGCAACTTCTGAAGGATCAGGCGGACGTGTTGCCGATGTTCAGGAAGTGACTTGGAAAAAATCAAAATGTCGTCTAAGTAAACCACAGCAAATACCCCCAGGTAAGGCCGGAGAACCTCATTGATAAAATCCTGAAAGACTGCAGGAGCATTGGCCAAGCCAAACGGCATCACAAGATATTCGTAGTGGCCTGAATGCGTGTTAAAGGCCATCTTCCACTCATCTCCTTTTCTAATCCTGATGAGGTTATATGCTCCTCTAAGATCGATCTTGGAAAACACCATCGCCTCCCGGGTTTTTGGTCAAATAAAACAGAGATGAGTGGTAACGGATAGGAATTTTTTACGGTAATTTTGTTCAAGGCCCTATAGTCTATACAGGGACGTAAAGATCCATCTTTTTTTTCAACAAAAAAAAACCCTGCGCCTACGGGGGATTTAGAAGGACGAATGAATCCTTTTTCGAGACTCTCATTTATGTATGAATCCATGGCCTGGGATTCAGGTGCTGAGAGAGCATATAGGCGTCCTTTGGGTAATCTGGCATTGGGAACTAAGTCTATGGCACAATCAAAGGGACGGTGAGGGGGCAACGTATCTGCTTCCTTCTTGGAAAACACATCGGCAAAGTCTCTGTAGGGTAAGGGTATAGAAGAAAAAACGGGAAGAACAAGACGAAGAGGAAGAGAGAGACAAAGGTCAGAACATGAAGAGCCCCAACGTGTGATTTCTCCTGTGGTCCAATCGATACTGGGATTGTGCTTCCTAAGCCATGGTAACCCCAGGACGAGTGGCGTGAGAGGACAGTGAAACAACAAAAAAGAAATCTCTTCCGAATGAAGAGCCCCCACCGAAAGCTGAAGAGAAGGGGTGCATGCGGTAACACTGCCGTTGGAGAGTGGCTGACCATCCAGGCCACAAACCGACAAGGAATTGACCAAGGGAATGGGTTTGAGCCCCAATGAACAAACCAATCCCCCGTCAATAAAATTGCCAGCTGCACCGCAATCAATAAAGGCAGTGGTATCAACAGTGCAGTTATTACAGGTGACAGAAACCTGAATAATGATTGAGTCTAGGGGAGAAAAACAAGATAGGCCCAAGTGAGTTTCCCCAAACCCACTTAGGCCCTGTCTTTTCCCGCCTTCAACGGGCAGACAACTGCACGGTGACCCTGACCTCCACAATACAGACAGAGACCCTTCAGCCTCCTGCGATTCTTTTCTGCGGCAGATAAACGTGTAGCCCCAATCTGCATGGGTTCGTCACAAGCAACCTCCGAGGTCTCCCCCAGTGATGATGAGGGAAATATCCCGGAGTCCCTTTCCCTCTGGCGTTCCCGGAACCTCCGATCTACCTTGATGGCTAATTCCATAATTTCATCAAGGGAGGTCGGGGTAGGGTAGTGAACCAATGCATCTTTTAACGTTTCAGATAGACCAATGCGAAACAGGCTACGGAGTGCTGGGTCATTCCACCCCGAATCAATGGCCCACCTCCTAAATTGGGTACAATAAGCCTCTGCATTACTCTGACCCTGCCGTAGTGCCCTCAGGTTGGCTTCGGCTGAGGCAGCACGGTCTGGGTCGTCGTAAAGCAACCCCATGGCAGAAAAAAAAGCATTCACAGAGGTAAGGGCCTCGGACCCTGCGGGAAGGCCGAAAGCCCAGGTCTGTGGGTCCCCCTGTAACAGGGAGATAACCATTCCCACACGCTGGGATTCCAAGCCGGAGGAGGCCGGGCGGAGTTTAAAGTAAAGTTTACATGACTCCCTAAAGTTAAAAAACTGGGAACGCTCCCCGGAAAACCGGTCCGGGAGACTCAACTTGGGTTCGGGGTTTCTGGATGAGGATAAGACCCCTTGCACCCGTTCCTCTTGTGAGTTCACCCGGAGGGTCAATTTCTGGAGCTCTTGAGTCAGGGTATGCATCTGCCCCGCCAAAGCGTGACTAGCGGCCTGCTGGGCCGGATCCATGACAGCTGACTGAAAGCTGGGTGAAGTATGGGCCGGCTATAATGTTAGGAACAGGGAGATCTCGCCTAACCCTAACTCCGTTGTCACCCCTTGGAGTTGGCGGATGCGTGCTAACCTAACCTTCACCAATAATAGCCGCGTCCGTGGGAGCCCGTTAGTCAGGCTCCCACCCCGATGCCACCTGGTCTTACTAGTGACAACGCAGCCGCCAAGGCCAGGGGTAAACAAGGGGAAATCTACCTAACAAACAAGGAGGCGAGAACCACCCTGCCCTATGGAGGGGGGTGCCAGTGAATAGCACCCAAAGCTGGAACCCGCTGTGCTAAATGCTGTTGGCAACGGGTAAGACTATATACCGTAGCCAAGCTGACAGGAATAACAATACACGAGGTGCACCCAAATGCTGAACAGGTGTAACAATACACAAGGTGTACCCAAATGTCTAACAGGTGTAACAATACACAGTATGCTGACACAATAAATACTGCTGACGGGTGTAACAATACACTGTATGCTGACACAATAAGTACGGCTGACGGGTGTAACAATACACTATATGCTGACACAATAAGTACGGCTGACGGGTGTAACAATACACTATATGCTGACACAATAAATCAATGATAAGTAAGGAGACAAGGAATGGGAATCTCCCAACTTATCTGAACACTGAGGGATCAGCAGGCAAACACAGACAAGGATCCTGGAGGCCGCCAGGAACAGGTACTGGAAACAGGAGCCAAGTGTTGAACAGGAGCCTGGAACCGGAAACACTCTGGACGCCAAATCTAGAGCTATAGCCGGCGTCTGAGTGCCCCGGCAATCCAGTTTAAATAGCGCGCCAAGCGCTACTCTGACGCTGCGTGCGGCGTCCTGTACACCCCTTCCTCCCTGCGGCCGCCAGGCGTCCCCCGTCGCCTTGGCAACCGCTGCGGCAGGGTAGGAAGAGGTTGTATGCCGGCAGCCTGACGCCCGCCCTCGTCCGCCGGAAACTCCCGGCTGATGACGCGGCAGCGTCGAGGTAACCCGGCAACCGCCGGGACGGCTTTAGAGGAGACTTCCGGGCGAGCGGAGGCGCTGCCCGTGCAGCTCCTAACACTTTTTACGTTGAAATCAATGTAAATGCGGGTCTCAGGGACCATTTTACATTGATTTCAATGTAAAAATCGGGTCGATCGCGTCGCATGCGATTTGGTTGGCATGCGATGGGATCGACGCGATTTTTCCGACCCGATCAATACAATCAAAATCGTGGGTGCCGTGCTAGGAAACAAGTACCTAATGTTAAGTTATGTCTCCCTGTACTGTTCTATTGTATTTCCTTTGTACGGCGCTGCGAAGCCTTATAAATAAAATATAATGATAATATTAAGGAAGAATATTGATTCTAAAGTAGCTTCTACTATAATCACTTTCTATGTTTCCATTGTACAGTATGCTCAAAGAATTGTACCTTCATTCCTTTGTCTCCTTGATCTCCTTTTAATCCTTTAGGACCCTGGGGACCAATGGGTCCAATGTCTCCCTGAAAACATGTTTCCATTAATGAAAATAGTTAATACAATATTATGATTATAGCTTGACATAGATTAAGGTTTTGAGTCTTAAGGAGGAAGGTTCTGTATAGGAGTTAATACTTTATCATGTGTGTATTATAGAAATTAAGTGGGAGAAGTACAGTATCAAGCATTGGACAGATATAACGTGGAGAGATATATTGTAAAATAACAGAAGCTGATTGGTTGGTACATTATCTCTATTCTATCTCTAAGAAGAGTTTAGTAGCAATGCACATTACGGATAAAAGCATCTAAACAGAACACAAGCCCACCAGAAACAGACAGTCATGCACCGCAACATTCACTGGGGCAGATGTATTAAGCCTGGTGAAGAGATAAACTGGAGATAAAGTGGAAGGAGATAACGCACCAGCCAATCAGATCCCAACTGTCATATTTCAAACACAGCTGATTGGCTGGTGCGTTAACTCTTCCAAGTTATCTCCACTTTATCTCCAGTTTATCTCTTCTCCAGGCTTAATACATCTGCCCCACTGTTAGGATACATATGGATAGTGGTAGATGCTCAATTAGTTCAGTAATACCACTCAGGTGCATGCAAGGGAGGGGTTAATACTGAGTAAGTAACAAGACATTGGTTCCCCCAGCACACTGAATGGTATTAGTAACCAATCTTGAACACTACATGATAATAGAATTCAGAGATATTGGTTACATATACATTCTGTTCAAAACACGGCACACTTGTCCCTAGCGCTCAAAAAAACTTTTTCGTTTTTGTAATATTGGTTACATATACCTGCGCAGGTGTATGATATGCCCCCAAGCCACGTCAAGGCTTCTCTGTATATTGGGGGTCCCTAGCTCTATATGTGGGTGCACTACACTACTAATGCCATTCAGTGAGCTGGGGGAAACAATGTCTTTTGTTTTTATTCACTGTTAGGAGCCAGGATGAGCAAATGCTGCAATATGAACATGATAATATAGGAAATCACACTCCAACAAAAGTAAAACCATAAATGTAACTGTAAAACATAACATAAATACAACTAGTATATAACTTCTTAATTTCCCATCTTTGTAATTATTTCTTTATATTATGACTAACAAAGGACTATATTTCAATTTCATACAAGAAACTGTATACTTACTCTGGATCCTTTTTTTCCAGTAGGCCCAATTACCTGCAGAATATAATATTTTTACACTTGATGAAATACATATAATGGAGGTGAACCATAAACTAGTTCAATTCATAAAAAATTAAATACATGTGTCATTGTCAGTATGTTTCATTTTACAACTAGTGATAATAATTTTAGGCAACAGAACAAGCAGAGACCCATTTCAGACAGTGAGTATAAAAGTTAATTCCAAGGCTGGTGATTGGTTAAGTGCCCTCTAGCATGAATACCCTTGCAAGAGCCCCCACATATTAATATTCCTCCAGAAAGTAGCATACCATTAATACTCACACCAAATAATACTAGTTCCACCCACCACATAATATTTATCCCCTCCTCAAAACACTTACCCAACTTTAAAAGCTTTGGGAGGCAGCCACAAAAGTGCAGAACAAAGAATGGGTGGTAGAAGATAGGAGAGAGAACGGAAAGTAGAAGTAAACGGATGAGGAGAGATATAGTGGGTACACACAGTGCGATTTTGTTTGCGATTTGATCCCAGATCGAATTGGAATCAAATCAACAGTACGCAAAACACTTTTAATTTGGACTATACAGTATAGTACAGATCTACCTGCCAAGACTATTTTGATATTCGATTTACACTGCACGGGAGTGCGCATCGGGATCAAATCTGCATTGAATGCGGCTAAAAGCATTCGATTTCGATTCAATTTCGATGTGATTTTGCTTCTATAAGCAAAATCTAATAAAAAAAATAGTGGATATAGCACCGTGTGTACCCACTGTAAGACAAGAGTCAGGGACTGAGGGGCATAGTGAAATGTATTCCAGATCATAAGGCTGAGTGTAAGGGACAACCACCAGGAAAAACAGCAATGAAAATAATCCTGGGAAACCAAAACCACTCATTATGTACAAATTAATTTAATTAAGCAATGAAGTTCGGTTGTACTGTATTTACCACATTTAGGGCCAGATATACCAAGTTTTAAAAAGTGATAAACAGAAGAGTCATTAACAAACAGGCAATCAGCTTCTATCTGTCTTGTTAAAGGCTGGGTTTGAAAAATGACAGTTATGAGCAGAGTGCTTGGTGCATCTGGCCTTATGGTGCCCACACGTGGTAACACGTGTGCTAGGTGTGATTTGAGCTATACAATGTGTGCCATGCAATTTAAAGTTTATGTTCTGAGTCAGTGTGCAGAAGTTGAGCATTGTTCACTTGTAGTGGCCGTTTGAAGCGAGCATTTTTGCAGCTGCCACAAAAATTCCCAAAAACAAATTCTGTACAAAATCACATGTAGTCATTGTGAAGGTGTTTACCTTTGAAAAAACTGCAAATTGGCAGCGAAAAGCATCAGTGGTATTACCACTTCCTAACACTAACTCTGGACCTGTATTTGGAATATCTGGACTAACCTTTTGGATCTTCTTTTGTGACTTCTTAAGAATATGTCAGATTGTAAAGTATCATGGGGAAATTCAAACTTCATTGCAAAGCACATATTTTCTTAAATGGACAAAACCATTTGCACTGCAGGTGGGGCAAATGTAACATGTGCTGAGTGGTTTAGATTTGCTGAGCCAAGTACGTGTTCGGCTTATCAGGGATTTTGTTTCACCTGCCTTTGGCAGGCAAAGCAAAATCCACCAAAAAGGCCTTGTTTTCTTCCGAAAATGGGGCTTTATCGCATGAAAACACACAGTTTTGACTGAAACCGTTTTTTTTCTTGGCCATATAAATTGAATAGGCTGAAGAAAAATACTGTTGAAAATATAGTCAATGGTCTTTGCACGGGAACTGAATATCGTCCCAAGTACGAATTAGGGACCATGTCGCATTTCTCCTTTTACTTCAGGGGATATCAATCTAATTTAAATATTTCAATAGATAATAGTGGAATGTTAGTGTTTACATTTGTTTAGTTTCAAGGGGTAGTATAATAGACTGTAGAGAAGTAATTTATTAATATAACAAAACATTTTACTGTTAAATAATATGCCAGATACTAAAGTAATATGAGTTACCCCCATAGCTGGAGCCCCTGGAAAGCCTTGAATGCCCTACATATATAAAAAAAAGAAAAAAAAGAAAAATGACATCACAATTAGTAAGTCTGTCCGCTGATAAACACAGCATATATTTACTTACAGTACCCACCTGACAGCTATGAGTTATAAATGTGTGTTCTTATGTTCACGTTAAAAAAATATAGGAGCACAAACCAAGATATTACATTTGTGACATTCTGTAACTGTATATGCTTTTAATCTGCAAGCTACTGTTGTGGAATGTCAGTGTGTTGGCCTGTGTACTCTGCTACACGCACACCTATATCCATGCAAGAGGGGGGTGAGCGGGCCCGAGTACTTCTCCCCCTCCTCCGATGCGGGGAGTGAGAGAAATAACTGCCACTGCAACAGCCTCTCTCCCCAGCCAGCACCCTGAGAAATGTATGATGCTACCCGCCACCCCCTGCTTAAAAAATGTATCAAGGAGACATGGTCCCATCCCTCCCATTGGCCATGCTCTTTCATTTTACCAGGGCATGGCAGATCCGTCAGCCATGGAGTTGTGGCAATTGACAATTTAATTTTATTGTCGCATTTAAGATGAAACACTTGCACTGGTTCCAGTGAATTCGGGACATTGGAGCTGAAAAGGGTCTTGGTCTCATCAAAAGGGTGCTTGGCTTTGTGGGGATGATGCTCCCATCAGCCACGCCTCCTGCTGTCCCCATTAAGGGGGCTTTGCCAGCACACTGTGACTGCTAATACATGCTGCTGCGCAGTGTGCTTTTGTGGGTGACTCAGGCTCTCAATGAGACATTTGCACTTTATATAGCTCCCAACTTTTTGAATTCTTAAATCGAACTGAAAGGAAGTGGAGGTAACGGGCGGATAAGAGTGGCACTCGCTCTCTCCCTGCACTAAAAAGGATCACAACCCTCCCTCCCGCAAACCTATGAAAGGTTAACGAATAATACTGTCTGTTTACAAAGTTCTTATTGAGAAATGATTTCAGTGCAGGCCGATAGACATGAAGCTACATAGCTGTGGGCCAGGACACAATGTTTATATAAACAACATGAGCGTTTATTCTTACCGTGTCTCCCTTCTGTCCAGTAGGTCCTGGAAGTCCCTGTTGAATATAATTATTGGCAATTATCATATGGTAAATAATTTGTGTTACAAACAATGAAACTGAACTCTATTTAGATGGCTGATAGCAACAAACAATAACTATCACAACAAAGGTAACAGGTTAAGACCAAGAAACTATAGGTGTGGTGGCATATTTTACAGGGAAAACTACAGTATGCACCAGACCTTTGATAAAGGAAATGCACCCTGCTGACCATTGATCAGGTCATACACACTGTCAGTGTGAGAGCCTCTTGCTGAAGTCACTAAGGAACATTAATGCCCATGCAAATGTTTTGTGTGTGTGCACATGCAGTTGTATGCCAAGATGGAATTTCCTGCAGGGGTACAAAAGATTGCAGTTTCAAATGGAAAATTCGCAGGTACTTGCTTTGAGAATTAATAGTATGTGCAGTTTGCAAGATCACAAAGCTTTTTCCTCCTGACCAATGCATTTGTCTGTGCAGTGCCGTAACTAGATATTTTGGTGCCCTTTGACGCCACCCCCATATCAAAATAGGGACAATGCATGCCTGTAGTGCCATATTCATAATGTCCCCCTTAGTGTCATATACAAACTGTCCCCTGAAGTGCAATATACAAACTGCCCTCTGTAATGCCATACATATACTGCCCCTCATAGTGCCATATACGGAATGTCCCTGTAGTGCCACATACATAATGTCCCTCATAATGCCATATACCTACTGCTCCCATAGTGCCATATACCTACTGCCCCCCCACTGTGTCATATATATATAAACTTTGTGCCCGACTCTGAGTGCCGCCAGACCCGCCACGCATACTGCCCCAATAGTGCCACATACATTATGTCCCTCATAATGCCATATACATAATACCCCCATAGTGCCATATACCTACTGCCCCCCCATACTGCCATATACATACTGTCACCCATAGTGCCATAAACATACTGCTTCTCCGTAGTACCATGCACATACTGCCCCCTTATAGTTCCATATACATACTTCCCCCTTAGTATTCTATATGTTTATGCTAATTTATGGGCATCTCCAATCTACAGGGGTTCCTAAGTGTGACAGGAGAACAGCATGGGCAAAAATATTTTTTTAAGTGCATGTTAGGTTTTAAATATTATACCTTCAATTATGGAAAAAAAAACATTATTCACAAAACCCAAACATACTACTGTAGGGAAAAGATTAAATACCTATATTGTTGTTGTTGTTTTAAGAAAATATGAAGACCACATTCTAAATATTAAGTTACTGTATAATAATTATTCATACACTATATACAAATTAGTTTACTTACAGCTCTTCCAGCAGGACCACTCAGTCCCATCTCACCATGCTCTCCCTATAAATATAAATCGATATCACTACTATTAGCATCTGAGTATGTGTTATTTCCCAATGCCAGCAGGAGGGTAAGAACCAAATAGAAAAGAAACTGTCTCCAGTTACAATTTACAAAAATAAAATAGAAAATGATTCAATGTATCTAATTTAAATAGTATATGTGAATCTTTGAAAAATGGGAGTATATGTAAAACAAATCAGCATTCAGATAATATACATGGACTAATTATTGGTTTCTTTTTTTTTTTTTAAATAAAACTTCCATTTGTTAAATTCTCAGATTTAAGAATAGTATAGTAATGGCCCCCATACTCTAGTCGGGTGTGGTATGACACACCAACAGTCGGGATTCCGACAGTCAATTCTCCGACGTCGGAATCCCGACTGCACAGCGGGGGGAGCGCAATGTAGCCCCTTGCGGGCTCGCTATGCTCGCCACGCTGCGGGCACGGTGGCGATTTGTGCTCGCCACCTATTTTATTCTCCCTCTATGGGGGTCGTGGACGAGGGAGCAGTCGGGATTCCGACGTTGGCGTAATGACTGTCAGAATCCCAACTGTCGGGGAACCGTCCGGCACCCCTCTAGTCCTAGACTTGTCTTAAGGTTGAGCTGGACCCTCTTTCCTTTTAACTTCCACGGCAGCTGCCTGGGAGGGCTCACATATTATTTGGCATTTCTTTGCCATTTTTAACATGCCATAAATTGCGGGAGCTGCCAGGGGAGTTCATAGGAATCAGATGCGACACATCGCAAGTGCTAAAAAGTACCCGCGATGTACCGATTATGGGTCAGATTCTGACTCATCTTTTTACCTGTGATTTGGACATTTTTCCTCAGCCCGACTTGTCAGAATCGGATGAAGAGAGGCCAAATCACACAAGTATATGGGGGTCTTAAGGGTCATACTAATTAAACACATTTTGTGGGAAATCCTCACAAAATTTGAAGCATCCCCTGGATGTATGTAAGGAGTATTCTTATTCTATTTTCATCAATACTTAATAAATATTTTTTATTTTTTCACTATAATTATTTAATAATAGTACTTTTCTTTAAACACTTTTTAAACAAACCAAATAAAAGTAATGTTTTAAACATATATATCTAGTGTTTTGCTTTTACAGAGTATACAGTTTCAGCTCCTCAGTACACTAAATACATAACTCCCTTTTTCCTTTTTCAACTGCAAACTCAAATAAGCAATGAAGTAAAGTTATCTCTGCCCACATGGTTATAAATTAGAAAGTGAAAAGAAGTATTTCTAAAATGATTTTCCTTCAGTGTTTTGATAAAATATAAAACAATGTTTACGATATCCTGATATATGTCTCCAAAACTTTTTTGGTAGTCAACATAATAATTACAATTCAAGGGATAGAAAAAAACACAGTTTCATTTGAAAGAGCAGGTTCAAGCTAAAAATCAATTTGGATAAATAATACAAATTATTATGCCAAATGCAAGTATTCATTATTGATCATTTTTTGTAGGATGTGGATGGCATGGCAGAAAGAATGGAGGGGTGGATGCCAGATGGATTAGAAAAGAGTAAACATAATAATTATGTTCCACTTGTACTCACTTTTTCGCCTTTTTCTCCATCTTGCCCTTTTTTCCCCTAAATGAGTGAATATAGATCACAGGATGTACATTTGTACACATTTGGTGACATTATACCAGTGTCATTATGTGTTGCTGCATGGTCAGCCATGTTGTGCTGTTTTGTTCTTACCCGTAGTCCAGCTGCTCCTTCAATTCCTTGCAAGCCTTGATCGCCCTAGGTAAAAAACATGGTGTTCAGCATTATCCAGCAAACAAAACAATGCAAAACAAATTCTTGATGGAAATATTTCCATGTGAACATCTGCCAAATTGTGTAAGATGTACAAATATATACGTAAATATTTGCTGTTGAATTGTGTAAAAGTCAACAGATCTAATGAGATAATAAAGTACAGTATTTGCTTTATCTAGTGTGTGTGCAGTTTATGCAGTTTAGGGCAGGTTTAGGGGGATATTCAATCTCCCGCCGCTATTCCCAACGGTGGAAATAGTGGAGGGGCTCTATTCAATGCTGTCTTCCCCGACAGCATTGAACAGGGATCTCGGCAGAATGTGCCCGACTTTACAAGCAGTTGGGCACGTTCTGCCGAGAATGGCTGGGAATTGCCAAGCTCCCGGCCTCAGCTTGACAATTTCTGTGTGCTTTTTGTGGCCACCCCCCCCCCCCTTCTCGGCACTCGGCAGACGGGACCCTGCATTGAATATCCCCCTTAGAGTGACCAGCCTATTTTTTTCTCCCAACAGGACTACAGAAGTACAATTTGCTATGTTTTATTAACAACTTATGCAATACTTTTCTTCTATAAATGCATGAGCTTACCTTTGGTCCAGCAAGTCCCATAAGTCCCATAGATCCCTAGTGAAAACATAAATAGAAAATTAAAAATCAATTTTGTGCATCTAGTTGACAATATCAATCATAAGCAAAAACGTAATAAATACATTATTATAACAGTATTCAAAAGTAATTTCTATGAGTTTTGTTAGAAATGATTACACCTTACTCTTGTGCCTCTAAACTACTATTAGACTAGTGCACAATACTCTATTTAGCAAATGTGCATTTAATCACAATACTGTATAATTTTCATAAACTGAAACCATTGGCTCCTATGGGAATAGGTAATTACACTTTCTAGAGAATCACTAGAATATATGTGATTTGTCTTCTAGTCTTCTAAAGTAAACTGTATACAATCCCTCTGATACAAATAACTAGTGTAGCAACAGCCTTATGCTGGCCACACATCAGACCAACTTTCCTCCAACCATCCAACTAGTTGCTTGGATGGAATAAAAATATGGTACTGGATGGGAGCAAATGTAATATTTACTTCAGAAATTTGCTCTCAAAATCTGGAAAAGGACAAAAACTGTCGCTCAGACACGGTACTGTAGTTGAACCTCTTTGATTTAAACAATTTGACTGAATGTTTTTGTAAATTTTCCTGGGTTTATAAGCTCATTTCTGATTGTCCTTTGCTCTCATCCAGTACCATATTTTTATTCCATTTAAGCAACTAGTTGAATGGTTGGAGGAAAGTTGGTATAATGTGTGGCCAGCATTAGTATAATCATTTTGAAAATGCAGGTACTTGTTTCCTAGCACGGCGCCCGTGATTTTGATTGTATTGATTGGGTCGGAAAAATTGCAGCGAGCCCGCGAGGGGCGGCGGTACGCGTCCTACGACCTTTTCATACCCCCACTATCCAAGTTGGCGTGGAGTTGATTCTATAAAGTGTGGCGAGCGCAGCGAGCCCGAAGCGTGGCGAGCGCAATGAGCCCCACGAGGGGCCACGCATAACTTCACAGGTATACGCGTGCGCTCGCCACACTTCGGGCTCGGTGGCTCGCTGCGCTCTCCACACTTTATAAAATCAACTCCACGTCGACGTGGATAGTGGGGGTATGAAAAGGTCGGAGGATGCGTACCGCCGCCGCTCGCCGCGCTTCGGGTTGGCGTCAATAGTGGGGTGGCGTTAACAATGTGGGGGCATTAACCATACTTTATACCCATGAGGGGGCATATACAATGAGAAATTGGCCATATTGGCCCATTTCCCATTGTTCCCTATGTAAAATTGCATTGATCGTGTCGATCGCATCGCATGCCATTATAATGGCATGTGACCGACGCGATCAACGCGATTTTAACTTTAAAAATCATTTAACATTATTCTCTATGGGAAAATCGCATCGGTCGCATCGTGGGCCATTATAATGGTCTGCGATGGACACGATCAACGCGATTTTCTCTTTTACCGGCAATTAACCTGTGATTGACAGAAAATCGCGTCCATCGCATGCCTTAAGTACCTTAAACTTAAGGCATGCGATCAACCTGACGGGCGCCGTGCTAGGAAACAAGTACCAAAATGGATAATGAAAATTATATGGATAGGTATACTTGCCTTTTCACCTGGCATTCCCTGTAGACCAGGTATTCCTGGATAGCCGATCCCTGCTACACCCTACAATGGGGAATCATGACATAACATCACCAGAGATGCATACAGCATGCATTGATTACATACTGTATGCCTATCTTACATTATAACTCTATGCATGCATGTATTTAGAAGTACATTTGAATTCATCTCCTATTTTGCATCATCTCAAATGGTCAGAAAAGGATACTTATCAGAAATTTGGTGAGGAAAAGCATGAGAGGGGTATTTGCTTCAATATAGGGATGGACCACCCATAAGAGGGACTACTGGAAATCATTCCATTGGAGACACATTACTGAAGATTTACAAAGTACCAACTGTGAAAGGTTTTATAAGGGCTCAATTCCTTTATAATAAGTATTTACCTTTTCTCCTTTTGTTCCTTGAACTCCGGGGGCACCATCAAGACCTATTGGACCTGGTAAACCAGCTCTGCCCTAGATGTCAAATATTAATGCTGGAAGTTATTTCATCATGAACTACAGTATAAGTACTCTAACAGCTAGATTTACTAACGTTTTGCTTAGCTTGATATATTTTCTGTTCCCACAACCGGCTTGGGGCACGAAAACAAAATACATTCACATGCTCATTAAATGAGCAGTGAAACCACTGCTAGTTAAGTCAATTCATAGCATTGCAGCCCCTTCATTAGAAATAAGTATGCTTGGCTATACTATATTTTTATTTTGGCCTCCCATTCTGTAGATTTGCCAACCTCTGACATATCCGACTGGCTGTTCTATAGCTTATGACGTTAGGTCATTGCTGAGAGGTTGGCCAAGTGCTGGGAAGGTCTCCAACCAGAGAAGATGGCAGAGAGTGGATATCTGTCCTTGGCTCTTTTGTGGCATTACCACAGATAAATAGCCAAGTAGATCCCACAATAAATGAAAAAGAATGGCTGGAGCCTAATCATTTATACTGTAAGCAAACACCAATACGGATGTGAATTATTACATTATCTGTATAGCAATGTGTAATACGTTTGAAACAATATAAATAACTGCTAATAATAATTGAGTTTCTAATTGGAAGAGGGAAAAGTTGAAACAACCTCTTCTACACTGTAAGCTCTCAGAGTCAGGGCCCTCTAACATGTCACTTATCCTATAACCTCCTTCATTCACCTTGTATCTTCTGTTTTAGTTTTGATTTGAACCGTATATGATTTCTGACTTTTTGGCCCTTCTGTGTTGTGTGCTACCTTATAATAATGATGATGATAATTTCCAAACATCCCATGCCCAGCTAGTGTATAATGCTTGGAGAGGTCTCCCTTACTAAGTGGAGCAAGTGTATAATGCTTGGAGAGGTCTCCCTTACTAAGTGGAGCTAGTGTATAATGCTTGGAGAGGTCTCCCTTACTAAGTGGAGCTAGTGTATAATGCTTGGAGAGGTCTCCCTTACTAAGTGGAGCTAGTGTATAATGCTTGGAGAGGTCTCCCTTACTAAGTGGAGCTAGTGTATAATGCTTGGAGAGGTCTCCCTTACTAAGTGGAGCTAGTGTATAATGCTTGGAGAGGTCTCCCTTACTAAGTGGAGCTAGTGTATAATGCATGGAGAGGTCTCCCTTACTAAGTGGAGCTAGTGTATAATGCTTGGAGAGGTCTCCCTTACTAAGTGGAGCTAGTTTATAATGCTTGGAGAGGTCTCCCTTACTAAGTGGAGCTAGTGTATAATGCTTGGAGAGGTCTCCCTTACTAAGTGGAGCTAGTGTATAATGCTTGGAGAGGTCTCCCTTACTAAGTGGAGCAAGTGTATAATGCTTGGAGAGGTCTCCCTTACTAAGTGGAGCTAGTTTATAATGCTTGGAGAAGTCTCTTTTAATAAACGTAGCTATTGTCTCCCTTACTAAATGTAGGTTACTGGCTGGTCATAGTTTAAAAGAAATAAATGACACTTCAACACTGGGAACAGACCTACCCTGCATTTATTAGACCTACTCTGCAGACCACATCAAACTACGTTCCCTACTATAGTGCAGAGCACTTATCTTGAAACACATCTTTGGGCATAAACAGTAGCTACAAAGTGTTTTCTTTTATCACATGTAAAATTGATAAATTACTGACTGTACCTACAACATTGCAATGCTGATTTAAGAATATGGGCACAGTATTCATTTAAGATATGAACCATGTTTCAATGTAACTCACAGCTTCTCCCTGATCCCCTCTATCTCCTTTTGGTCCAAGTTTTCCACGAGGTCCCTGAATAAAATATACACAGTTTATAATAGTAGTTTTTCATAAAATACAACGTGGGTTTATGCAGTAGCCTGAAAGTTGCACAGTCTGCAGAAATTCCATAGTCTGCTCATTTTTAAAGCGGCAGTCATTTAAAAGGCAATACAAGGTTGGTTTTGTCTTGTTAATTGTTGCTGCTTTAAAAATAGAAGCAACCGTGTTAGAATTTCTGCTGAGCGGACGGCTCGCACGCTATTGCATACGGCCCAATATCTGATGGTTTCAAATAGTATACAGACATGCCATACACAAATGTTGTGTGAGCCTAAATAATATAAGTATAGCACAGCAAAGCCTTATATAATGTTAGTGATACAATATGTAAAAAAAAAATGGAAGGTTATTAAATAGGACATAATCCCATGAGAAAATAAACTGAAAGTAATATGCTTGGGACTGAAAATGCAATATACAATATATAGTATTATGAATTTTTAATGTTATTATTTACTGCCTATAGAAGTCATAGAAGTAATTTATGCTGCATAGCATTTAACAGGTTTTCTACTTTCAGATGATGTACAGATGAAGCGCCTGTCAGCACTCCACCTGAAGGGGATGCTTGCAGGTCCCCGTCAGCAAGGCGGTGGGGAGCGGCTTCCCTGCCAGTCTGCTTCAGGGAGATGGACTGGGAGTGGGGGTAGCCAGTGGGGGATGCGGAGGAGGTGTAGGGAACTGTCCATGGGCGGCGGAGGGCTCCAACGGAACAGGGTGTGCTCCCCCTTCCGTCGGCTGCAGCGAGGCAGCGGTTGGCAATTCTATCACCAAGAGCAGCTCCATTGAGAGCTGCTCCATCTGTAATACATTGACTTGAACATATCACTACGTTTGCTGCTCTTTCCATCCTATGTATTAGATATGTACTGATATGATTAGTCAGAGTAGTTACATTCCGTTTCCGAGGGTTACAACAAAAAGCTGCTTTCCAGGTTGAGCATGCTGAAATATTGGGCTGTAATGTAATCCGAGACAGCAAGTATACAAATAAACTCATGGCTAAAAGATCAAAAGGAAGAAAGAAAAGTAAACAATGTATTTAGCAATATTGCAGGTCATGAACATGCCAGTACAGTAAAGTCATAAACGTTAAAAGAATAACAAAAAAAAAAACCAGGTCATGTAGTATGATCTGTAAGTAAATTGAGTAATAAGCACCTGAGGCAATTGGGAAAACATGAAATTTGCGGTAAAATAAAATCCTTATAATGGAGCAAATAAAAGGGAAACACAATACGAGATGTTATGTATGCTCACCTGACTCCCAATTTCACCTGGTTCACCCTACAAAAAGTAGTAACATGCATTGTAACATTACTGTGCAAGCAGAGAATCCATTTGAAAAATCAAAGTTATGTCAGTGATGCCTTGAATATTTGTCCCATGAGTATGCCTTCATTTGTTGAATATATATTTTTTAATGTATTTTTTTATTGATCAGCAAGCTGGGCTACATCCTGCAAGGGTTTGTGGCACTGACAGCTCCTACCTAGGTGTTGGTTGCTGCCACTAAATGCTTTGCAAGGTCTCTGTAACACTGCTAGGTCCTGGCACCTGTAAAATGTAATTGAAAGACAAGGGCCCAAGAACATGTGCTGTAGCGGTGATGATACTCCACCTGTGCAATAGGTACTTCACATGCTTAATAGTCTGGTGCTTATGGGCTGCATCGGCTGCAGCTCACAGAAGCCAGTTAGGTCTACACAAAAGGAAGGGAGTGTCTATCTACAGGAAGCCAGCTCTCTACTTATCGCAACCTGGACTGGCAGTCCTGGAATGAGGGAACACCTCCCAATTGTATTGTTTGGCCTGTACTTGAATGGCAGTTAGGACTTTTAATAGGAAGTCACTGACAGTCCCAGTGAAGCCGGTACAGTCTAATGGACTGCATCTGACTTCACTGACACTAAGAAATGAGTTTGAAGTGTTGCTAAATGAACAAGTATATTTTAATATCTCAATTATGTTCCAGTTTTAAACTTAAGTACAGTATCCATGCTTTCCATCATACAGCTACAATGAAAAATGCTCCATTGGATATGTTGTGTGACTAAGGTTAACAGTATAATGCAAATTACACTAAGCATATGGGAGCATATACTATAGCTATAAGACACTAACCTTGACTGAAAATCCAGGGGGGCCCTGGGGCCCAGGAAATCCTGGAACACCAGGTGGTCCTGGAAGGCCAGGGGATCCTGGATGACCTTTATGTCCCTGTGGAGGAAAAGGCATTAAAAAAAATCAAAAACATTTTTTTTTATATTTATATATTGATAGGATAGATAGATATTATAGATAGAGAGATAGAGAGATATAGAGATAGAGAGATAGATAGATATATACTGTAGATACTGTAGATGTGCAGCATAAAATATTAAAGTATAAAATAATGTCTGGGTTTAAATTGTTTGCTAACAGTGTGCAGAAAATATTTCAAATAACGGCCACACAATAAGCCTACAAAGGCAAACTGTGTACGACCATTTCACATTTAATCAACCTATAAGAGGCGAATTGTGTACTACAAACAACACTTAATAAACCGACATAGGCCTACTATGTAATAACATAAATGGTGTACATACAGTAAGCCAACATAGGCAATTTACAAGGTGGACAGTGCATTTGTGCAAAGGGCATACATCAGCCAATTCAAAGTTCAGAGCGAACCACACTTAACACGTCAAATACTGGCAAATGAGAGATTTGTATATCAAAACCACACTGAACAGACCAGTATAGTTCATGCCATAACGTATGTGTCTTGGCAATCGTTACCACAAGTGGAATATATATAAGTCAGCTTATCAATGGTAATCTCGCCACGTATAAGCAGAACCATATGATACATCCAGTTACAATATCTGGATACCCGAGTACTAATTGGGGGTCCCCTCAGGATTTCCCATAAATTTCTTTTCATACGTGTTAACAAAGCCAATACAGGCATTAATTGTACACGTTCATAGAAAATTATCTCAGCTACTAGAGTCTGACTAGACACAATCTAAGTGTACAATACGCATTACCCCGCCCAGTCCCAACTGCCTATATTTTAAAATCTATTTCACTAGCGTGTTTTTCCAATCTTTGTTCACTTCACTGTGTAAATGTATGTTGTAAGTCTAAAAAATTTTAACCTCTCTTAATTTCGCAACTTTTGGTGGTGCATCCCATATCCTGAAATAAAGATTATAGAGGATACCCCACTTTTTGAGAATTTACTCGCAAAACAGTTATATAACAAAGACAGTTATATAAACCTCTGGAGTGCATCCGTACAATTAGCTTTTCTCTTTTTTCCTGTTCTGACTATATTTAGTTGGTAGGATAGCAACCCTGCTAACAACACTTGTTGTAATTTAGCGGAACATCCCTGTGTAATATAGGGTTAGATTCTACTGTGTGCAGACCTCACCCCCCCCCCCCCCCCTCTTTTTCTTCCTAACTTGTGGAAACCAATCCTCTTTCTGTCCCACTACCCACATGTGGCAGTAGGATGGGCCCACTATGAACAGACAGCGCAGGAGCATTTAACCATGTTTTCCTCTTTAATACAGCAGAATAGAATGCAGCAATTTAGCACTATGGCATATTATTACATTTACTTAAAAAGCACCACAAGTGGTTCACAGCACCGTACATATAGCACACGCTAGAACAATACAGGATACACAATTCTAGTCATATTGTAACATTAACTGAATAACTAAAACAGAGCACAGGTAACAATTAGTAGCTCAATTTTCAGTGCACAATACAGCTGGGATCCTGGGCTGGCGCCACCACTAGCCAGCTTTAGGTATTTGCCTGGGGCGCTAGCCACTGGAGGGCAGCAGTTGGGAGCAGGTCCCCTCCCCCCCTGGATGAAGGTGAGCAGCCACACCTCACAGGGAGCGACTTGGCGGCAGTTGCAGCCGCATCACCATCCCCACCCCCGTGGCCACCAGTCTAGAGTCCAAGGAGCTTACATTCTTGGATTAGATAGACTGTCAACTAAAAGAGCAACATTGCTTCCTCGAACACCTAGTTTGATCAGTAGCATGCAGGGACAGGTCAAAAAGTGGTAGAGTAATATAAAAAAAATGGTCCTTAAGAGGTACTTTGTCATGGGGCTAAGGTCTGGGCTCCTCTCCAGGGAGTAGAGACTCATCCCCAAGCACTTCATATATGGAAACTTTTACTTATTTACAGCAGAACTGAAAAATTACACAATTGACAGTATGTTGTCAATGTTGTCAAAACTTACCAAAGGAATAGTTAGCAGGGGTGGCCAGCAAGAAGCATTAGCATTAATGGATGATCTGTGGACATGAAATTACTCTACACAAGTCTTAAATATGGCAAAACATGGATGGTGACCTAGGCGCCCTTCTAACGCACCTCATCTTAGAATGCATATGATGTAGGCAACTTTTTCTCCACCATATATATATATAGTGATATCACAGAACCAAGCCATGCTCAGACCTATAAGCAATAATTGATCACTTATGTTCAGTTGATGAATGATTTAAATTTACATCTCTAGGTGCCACTGAGTGTTGGACATTGGCATGTCGGGGTGGTGGTGGGGGGGCTTATTATCTATTCCCATGGTTGTGATACAGAAATGTATATATTATCTTTGCAGTGCCTAATTGCTATACTGTGCAAGACAGTGGAGATTGATACTGCAGTATGTGGGGGCCCCAAGATGGCCACCCCTTTACCCTTCCTACAGCAAGATCCTTAAACTTGTCTGTTCCTTTTCTTAGTGAAAAAAATCGGTTCTAGACATCAAAATATAACAAAATACCCCTCTTTATATATATTTGCCAAAATAACCCTATAATTCAAGAGTTATATGATTTACACAAGTTGTATTGCTCATTAATACCAAGTTGAATGCAGACTTCAGTTAAGCGAGCCACAGTCTTATTATTTTCATCTTTCTTGAGGAATACTCAAGCATACAGCTGTGCAAGCCTTACTTTACGTCTCAGAAATGCTTTTAAGTTTGGATTCTTGACCTCGATAATGTGTAATTCATAGATGTCCCAGACTTAAAGGGATGTTTTGGTATTTATATATACTGTATATCTTATTTTATCCTTTTCATACTGGCAAGATCACCAACATTTTCAGTTACAGATGTGCTTCTTTAGTCCAAGGGCTAGATTCTCTAAGCTTCAAAAGTGATAAATTGGAGAAATACTGTGTTTGAAAAATGTCAGACAGGAGCTGATTGGCTGGCTTTTTATAACTCTCCATGTTATCACTTTTGAAGCTTAGCGAATCTCGCCCCAAATGTACCCAATTTGATGCATTGAGACCAAACAAAAAATCCAATCTGGATCCTCAGAGGAGATCTGTTGTGATTTGATTGCCGTTTCAAATCTTCCTGCAATCTGGCATTTGGATTTTAAGGCAAATTTAGGTTTACATAAATTTAACTGTTTTAACAGTTTTAATCAAAGCTTATTGATTTTAAACTGAACAGAAAGCAGTGTTTTTCTAAACAGTAATACAACAACTGTGACACGCATGTAGTACTTACAGGAGATCCTGGAATGCCACCTAGACCAGCCAATCCATCGACTGCTCCTAGTACATAGCCTGGCTCCCCCTGAAAACATTATAATATTTGTATTTACATAAATTACCAACTTACTATAAAATATGCTTGAAGTTAAGTAAGTGTGGGAGCAATATATCTTTTACATAACAAATTGCAAAGAACTTTAGACACAGTAACTGAGAACTTTTACAGGATTGAACTCATGGTACCTCTCCAGCCACTTGTTTATCAAGGCAACAAGGGTTAGGGGGCTTCTAGTTACTGATGGTCGTAATACACATTGGACCCATAGTCCAAGTGTCACTGTGCGGGTATGATGTGTTTCCTGGGGGTAAGGAGGTATATGCTTTATCTCCAGTAGGGGTGCTTCTGGTTCCTTACATCAGAAAGCATATCCTTGTATTTGGGCTCCCTTTCATGTTGACATGCCACATTAAAAGTTTTTGTTTTGTTTTTCAAAACAATGGCCAGGTGACCACTGACATCATTCTGCCCAAAGAAAATCTTTTCTACTATATAATGTTTGGGCCTTCCATCATTGCCATGATGTTGTCTTCTACTGCTTGCAATCTGAACATCTGATATCTTTATTTCCATTCTAGATATCTTTTGTTGTTGTTTTTTAACCACCTGATGCATCACTACCCACAGTCAGCTATACTATCTACAGACAGTCTGTTGCCTTATTTCACGCAGCTGTATTTTAGGTAGATGCCCTGGGACCTTGCATTTCATATTAGTGTGCTGCTGTATCCTATGGTGTAGTGGTGCCTCAAGCTTCTCTAAAGTCAACTTTTCATTCATCCTCCTTGTCAAACTCTCATCTGCCAGCCATTGGTATCCCTATGGTTGGGGTCACTCAGATCAAACTGTGGGCATGGCATCAAAGAAAGGAGGCATGGCCTAACAGCATACTGTTCCTCTACTGTCATCACTCTATGCAGTGGCAGATTCGGGGGGAAAATAACACTTTGGATGGCATCCCTATCCTCCCTGAGCTTTATGTGATGCTCAGTGAGTGTAAAGGCATGTGAGCAGGAGGGGCACCTTAGCTGGCAGCGGTGGCCAACGGTGTTGCCGGTGGCTGTGGCAGGGTGCATGTTCTTCTGGCTGGAGGCGGAGGTGGATACCAGCTTCCTGTTCCTGTCACAGCGCAGACCAGCTCCTCTATGGTGCAGGCAGGGGAGGCTTCTATTCACAGTGTGCGACTGTGTATCATTATTCCTCCGGCTTCTCCACCAGCCCAGCGTGGTGCACACCCCCTCCCCCCCCCATCTTCACACAGCACGAGCTGCGTATAAGGAGGCTGTTGTGGCTTTTTTAAGTAGTAATACAATCACTAAGCAGCACGGTCATGGTGCAGGGGAATGCTTTCTGTCCATGGAGCCCGGGCCACGCAGCCGCCGGGCCCCCTGCACCCTCAGTAGTTCCGCCACTGGTCACATGTCCTGAACATCTATAGTCATACATGTTACCGCTACAATACTTCTCTTCAATACAGGAGATAAACTGTACACAGTTTTTTTTTAATAAGAGTGCCCCAGCAAAAAAGAGAGTCCCTTTCCTCCATTTGTAACTATACACTATTTTACTCTCAAGGGTGCACCTCCACATTCTCTATTAACTGGAGGGACTATTGTCCTTTAATTAAATTTAATTGTGGATTAATTAAGACTAATCCAAACTTAGAATTAAAATTCAAACCTGTGCACTGGCCTTTCTCACCTTAACCCCCCCACCCCTCGCAATACGAATTCTGGGAAATTGTTATGTAACGTTGAAACATGAGTCCAGGCCCCCTTAGCCATAGCAATGGCACCCCTTGCACTCGCTATAGTTATGCCCATGCACTAAGCAATATGGCCGATATATCATTCCTATCCACGACAGAACAATAAATTGGACAGTATATATCTAATGTGTAACCATCCTTAGACTCTGTGCCTCTGTAGAAAACCATACCAAACCAGTACTGACTGCACAGGATATATTTATGTTATAAATCAAAACAAACCTTTAATAAGAATTAAATTTACAAAAAAAAAAAGTCAAAACTCACTCTGTCCCCCTTTGGTCCTGGCTGCCCTGGATATCCTTGCGGTCCCTAAATTAAACATAAAGATATTCAGCATGATTAATTAAATATGGCCATGGTACAGTATGAATACAGTAAGTAATGGATATTTTTTGTTTGTTTGGGTTTTTTTTTGTTACTAATATCTATGGTTAACTTTATATAAATAATAAGTGAGTAAAACAGAGAATAAATAATAAACATTTTTGCATCTTTGCATGCAAATAAATATTCATCTACTGTAGCATCACATGAACATCAAGATTGTAGTTATAATAGCTGGACATAAAAATACACACTTTACTATAGCAATACAGCGGCAGTATTCAGGAAATAACAGCTGTAACAGAGACTTTGCCCGGCTCCACATGTAGCACGTGCTATAATAACAGCTGTAACAGAGACTTTGCCCGGCTCCACATGTAGCACGTGCTATAATGTGTTTTGTTCTTACAAAGTGTTGATACATTTATATGCAAAATCTAAAATGTGCTTTTCCACACTATACATTTTTTTTATTAGTATTAACCAGAATAAGTATTACATGTGAAACATTATTTTATACTTCATGTCTGTCTGTCAATATTTGCCTCATTTATAAAATGTTATACTGTATTTACCTAAGTGTGTAATATTGTTGTAATATGGACAATTGGTGCTTTACATTGTATTTCACTTTATTTATTTTATTAATAGAAAAAAAATACTTACAAGGTCACCTTGAAAACCTTTATGACCCTACGAAGAAAAATCAAAACATTTTCCCCATGGTCAACATGTATTGTCGCAATAATGTACTTATATATTTGCAAAACTAAGGAGGCTTCAAGATAGTTTTCAGATATTGGAATATATTTGTCCTGCACCCAAACAAAAAGATGGATTGTGACTTACGTACCATCAGACCAGGGGGACCTGGAGGACCTGTTCGGCCTGGGCGTCCTGGTAGGCCAGGAATACCATCTTGGCCAGGGATACCCTAAACAAATGATATAATGTAGGATGAGGATGAGATTAGGATGGAAGTATATCTGCAGGAGTTGTAAGCCAGTAACATATGTATGGGGAGAATCTGAGAACATGATGAGACATATGGAGAAAAATCTGTAAAATAGACAGGATAATTGTTATGTATATAAATGATTGTAAAATACTGTAAAGCTGGGTACACACTGGGCTGTTTATTATTAATGATATGGACAGTATCGATAAAGATATACAGTGGAAATCGCTCAGTGTGTACCAACTATATCATTAACGATGTGCGTTAATGACCCCAGAGATGGGTGGGTGATGTCATTGACCGACCAATCTACCCCTTAAATGTGACATAATGGGGGAGATTTACTAAGAATACGAATACAAAAAATTGTATTCGTATTCTTAATACGAATCAATACCACTGCATACGGCTGTTTCAGACGTATGCAAAGTCGTGTTCCGGAGGGGAATTTACAAAGCAGTCAAATACGACTGCTTTGTAACCCTCGGATGTCGTAATGATTCTTATGAGACATCTGGAGAAAAATCTGTAAACTAGACAGGACAATTTTTATGTATGTAAATGATTGTATATAACAAAGGAGTGACTTTGTGAATTTGTGCGCTTATATAAAACACCGTTCAGCAGCTGGATATACAGTCCTTAAGGTGCCATTCAATAACACCTAACAACAATAATACAGAAAGAAGAAAGAACAGTTCTCCAGCGCTCAGGTAGTTCCCATCAGATGAATCACCATTAAAGTGATTGGGTGAATGTCTAAAAGTTATATCACCATAAGATCCTTTTCATAGACACTGTATGATTGAATCCAAATGAAACACTCCTCCTCCACAAACGGTACCATAAAATGAGAAAGAAAAAAACAGATAGTGCAGACTGATAAACACTTTATCTATTTTAATCAGGATGTACACTTACAATTGTGGGGGGGTATAAAAACATATAGATATCCACAACCAGGGGCAATGCAGGATACATGGCAGTCTCAGCGGTAGGGCAATCCAGTCTAGATCTGGTCAGAGTCCTTCCTGCCGAATGTCCGTTCCTTAACAATGGTCCCAGGTCCAGATAAGGGTGAATGTCAAGGGTTAGGCAGCGCTAAACGCGTTTCGGATCATATAGATCCTTCGTCAGTAGCGTTCCTAACCATATCTCTGAGCGCTTTAAATAGCGTTACCAATTACACACACTTCCGCGTTCTGGGCGGAAACAGTATGGCCGTGCGTTCCATACGGCCGGAAATGCGTTCCACAATGTTAATCGTGGATGCACATACACGTTGCTGGGCGCACTCTGGTTTTTAAAGATGGCTGTGCGTTCCAACTGCTTGTGCTATGCGTGTCACCAGCGTGATATATTGAAATACATTTAAAATAACATATTATGCAAATCTCCAGCGTAATTTTGCACATATCTAAAATTAATAAAGTGCAAGAGTGTGCGGAAAGCAGCAATAGTAAGGATAATATTAACAATATATACATATATATAAAAAAATGTTTTTTTTGTGAAATTTCATATATGTAAAATTAAGTTAAAAAATCCTTAATTCAATAATATTTTTAAAAACAGTGATATATTAAAAAGGATACATTAAAATAATGATTATTACAGTATAAGAAAAAATGATGATTATTACAGTGTAAAAAAGGAGGGATGGTCATTTTAAGACAAGAAATGTTTGAGTTCGAATTCACCATTTAACCCCCCTGGACCGAGGGTGTCAAGGCGGTGAATCCATCTCATTTCTGTCTGAGATAGCCTTTTATCAATGTCTCTGGTACGCCATCTGGGAGTAATCATTTGAATGCCACAAAAATTTACTAAAAAACATTCCTTGGACTGATGGTGACTTTTAAAATGATTTGATAAATGGTGCGTTGCTAAACCTTTTCTAATATTATATATATGTTCAGCTAGACGCACTTTCAATTGGCGACTTGTCTTGCCAATATAAAATAAATTGCAGGAACATTCTAATAAATATATTACATTTTTGGAGTGGCAAGTTATAAATTCATTTATCAAGTATTTCTTTTCTTTAACTTTAAAATCGACTGTTTTGCGGTTTGGATTTTTTACTGATTTGCACATCAGACAATCGCCACATCGGTGGGAACCTTTTGTTCTAATACTTTGTCGTGGTGCATTGTCGATGGTGCTTTTAACTAAATGATTTTTTAATGAATTAGCCTTTCAATAAATAAAAACTGGTTTTGGAGGAAGCAAATATCCCAGAATTGGATCCTGTTTGATCAAATGCCAGTTTTTATTAAAAACATTTTCGATTTTAAAATGTATGTTGTTGTACTGTGAAATAAAAGCCCATTGATATTTGTTATTTGTCTCATTATTGGGTGCTTTTTCAGTTAAAAGATCATTTCTATCGATGGCTTCAATTGTATTTTTTGCCTTTGTGAGAATTTCTGTGGTGTAACCTTTTGCCTCCAATCTTTCTGTTACTTCGTTAATTTGTTCAGAAAGAACAAACCAATGCATCAGAGCAGTTTCTTTTAATTCTTGTATATTGCCCAAATGGAATACCATCCAGCCAGTTTTTAATGTAAATGATTGTAAAATACTGTAAAGCTGGGTACACACTGGGTTGTTTATTATTAATGATATGGACAATATCGATAAAGATACTGTATACAGTGGAAATCGCTCAGTGTGTACCAACTATATCATTAACGTACAAATTTGTGCAGGCGGTCTGCACGGATCAGTCAGATCTGTGCAGGCTGCAGTGTGTAAAAAAAATAGAAAAATAAATAACTAAATTAAAAAAACGGCGTGAGGTCCCCCCACAGCCATAACCAGCACCTGGCTGAAAGAGCAGGGACTGGTATTAAAAAAAAAAATCAGAAAACCCGGCAAATAGGGCTTCGCTGATTTTTTAAAACCAGCCCCAATCTCCAGGTCTGGGGCTGGTTCCCAAAATATGCGGGACAAAATGAGTAGGGGTCCCCCGTATTTTAAAAACCAACCCCAGGCCAAACCAGCCAGCAGGGTAATGTCACAGCCAGGGGGACACTTATTATATAAGGTCCCGCAGCCAAAACATCACCCTACCGACTCCCTAGGGGAGTGGGAACCCCCCCAATAAAGGGGTCGTCCCCCCCTCCAGGACTTACCGGACCAGACTGAAGCCTGGTGCTGTCCCCGGTGACCCTGTGCGGTGGTCACCGGGCTGATTTCAGTGTCAAAGAAAGATTTAACTATTGTTTAATACTGTGGAACTATGAGTCGCAGCAAGCCTCCCCTGCAAGGAGGGGGGGGGGGGGGGCGCAATATTTTTAGTTACGCCACTGATTGTAAATTATCCTGCATTTGCTGATCAAGCTATGAAATAAATCCACAGGACTCAAGTTTGTGTTCTGTATGAGCATATTGGATAGGTGTTCACCATATTCTAAATATCTGTATTTGTGAAAAATCATTTAATTTGAGTAGTTTTTGCTATAGCATGGACTGTACTTACACGTTCTCCTTTTTCTCCTTTTGAATTCATATTAAAGAGATCAAGTCCTCCAGACTGTAAACCTGTAAAAGTCTTCACAAGCAGACAGAATACCAATAAAATAACCCTAATAATAAGGACACATGTATACACATGCAGTTCAATCACATTTATTTTGAATTTTTAACATTTTAGAGATGATTCAGCCTCTTTAATTTGTATTATTTTTTTATTATTTGATCGCATTTTCTATTATTTGATCTCATTTTTATTATTTGATCTCATTGGGCTAATACCTCTTTCACACTAAAATCCCAGGTCTGACGTTGGATTTGGAACACGGTTGTAATCCACTTAAGACCAGGAAAAGCCTCCTTTTAGGGGGGTATGCAATGTTGGTCAACCTCCCGCAGCCATCTCCTGATGGGGTAGATGGCTGCGGGGCCCTATTCAATGCTGTCTACCCCGACAGCATTAAACAGGGGTTCTCCGCAGAACGAGCCCGACATCACAAGCTGTCGGGCTCGTTCTGCAAAGAAAAGCCGGAAATAGGCGAGCTCCCTGCCGGAACTCGTCTATTTCAGTCCTCAACTCGCGATATTGACATTGAATCCCGACCGCCGAGCTCACGTCGAGCAAAGCGAGAACGGGACAGGGGCACGGCTGTCGAGCTTGCTCGACAGCCGTACCCCTGACATTGAATACCCCCCTTAGTCCGTGGCTCCAACAAGGTTATTCCTAGTTCAGTGCCATTTACACTGCACACAGTGCAGTGTAAAATAAAATATTTATTTTGATGAAAAGAAAATCAACGATGCTTAGTTACATTAGTAACATTGCTCAAATGTGGGAATGTCCACTAAAACTAGTACAACATGTCATATTTTGCCTAATGTGCACTAGAGAGGCACCACGTATTCCTGACTGATTACAATGGTAGTACAGCTTGCATATATTTCAGCAATGCTAACATGCGACTCAGATGAAGTTAACGTAAACGTTTTCAACTACAAATGAATGGATATATAAGTTGGCAGTTATGTACAGATGGCAACATGATCATTATACAAACACAACTTGCAGTGCGCCTTGATTTGCTCATATTAGTGGTTAGGTGTTATATAGGTTATGGATTAATGGCCCATGGAGTAAAGTATGGGTTAGAAAAGAAGCATTTTCAAGGGAAAATCCTTCTGTGCACAGCCATCACCATTATGTGAAAAACTAAAATATTGCATCAGCTTAGGTCTGTTAGAGATTGACATTTGTATGCCCACAATGATCAACACTAGGCATTACACCCATGAAGGTTATACAAGTAATAAATATGGTCCTCCTAATATCCCCTCAGTATGAGTTATTTAGTCAAAACTAAGGCTAAACTGATCTGTATCATAGGAGGAAACAGAAAACATTATTAAGTAGAAATAGGTTATATGAAAGCAATAGGAGGTTGGACTAGATTACACCTGCTAAACACTTTTCCTTTTTCTACATAAAGAAGGGGCAAGAGTTGTGCTTCAAAAACAAACTAAAACCTATATAAGGGAATGCCAGTGTAGCATGTTGGTGCTGGGTGCCTTCAAAGATCTTAAATTAATATGTACCGTCCAGGAAATATATAGTAGCAAGCTAATCATATAAAATCATAAACTTACAGACTCCCCTGGTTGGCCCCGTTCACCCTGTATAATAAAAAGGTAGAACAGAATTATTTGCTATTAGTTGGTTGGTTCTGCGTACAAACTTGTCGGAAGCTTGCGTCTATTGGACCTCTAGAACTTTCCTAATAAGGCCAGATGGGATAATGACTTTTAAACATTATTGCTAAGATCTCCTTATTGGAAGTAGAGACCAATAGCTACATTATTGCAGTAAGCACTTACAAACAAGACTAAAAATAATGAGGTCACTTGTTTACTTATTTGAAAACAGATTGTCCAGTAAATGCATAATTCTTCAGATATTTTGCCAGAGCATTGTGACAAAAGATAGACGTTATTATTTGCCATAATTAAATAAATATTTTTTGGTAATGCAAGATTGTAAAATCATAGCCTTTAATTTAATTTCTATTTCTAATCATTTCATATTTTTTTTAAATAATAAATATGTGTGTCCTGGGCACTAAAGAGTGTGACGTCAACCTCTGCAAACATATTGCTAACAAAACCCAAGTGCCTCTCACCTTTTCTCCTTTATGTCCCTGAAAAATAAAAAAAGATTACTATTTTATTTTATAATGTAATCGACAAAAAAAAATTGTCACAATAATATTTACATTTTTTGCTCTATATGTAAAATTTATTTTTATCTCCATATTTCTGGTATTACATTCATTTGATCATTGTTTGGGGATAATTGTCTCACCTATTCTATTAGCTCCCATAAGCCAGCATTTGCAGCGGCTTATCTGGGATTTTGTTTCACCTGCCTCCGGAATATCTGTCTTGAAAGGGTTACAAAGCCATTTCTGGGTGGCTCTAGGACTCCAGTAAACCAGAGTGAAAGCTATTATTTCCAAATGGAAACAGCGTGGAAGATGGTGAATGTACAAATGAGTGGAAGAGCTATAAAAATTCCTCCAATAGCACATCAACCACTCATCCAGGAAGTCGCAACATTAACATCTAAGGAACTTCAGGACTTGATCATCTCAGTTAATGTCCCATAAGATGTGAATGGGCAAAAATTGTATCCAATGCAAGCAGAACATTTCTGTTAACCAAGAGGAATCTGAAAGCTCTTCTTACAATTACCTAAGAAACACATTGATTACCTCAAACTAAGCCTTTTGGGCTAATGTTCTTCGGACTGATGAATACAAAATTTTACTTTCTGAAAGGCATAGGTCGCATTTCATATGACATAAAGCTTCCACAGCATTCCACACTAAGAACATCATACCAAAAAGAAAGTCAAAGATGGTGGTATGGTGGTGGTAGTGTGATGGTGTGGGAGTCAGTCCATTATGTGAAGCTCAAGAGCAATTGGGCTATGCAGCAAGACAATCCAATAAATAAAATGGTCATTTAAAAACTGTATTTTGGTTATTTTCTCATATTTCCTTATATAAGAAAGGGGTACAATCATTTTTACTTTACAGTTCATTTTTGCAGACACAAGTGGTGTTTAAAAAAATGTTACGCTTAAAAAATTGGCCTTATGTCCTACTCTAAATTAGCCCTTTGTTAAAACCATAAAAAACATATATGGGAGGTGCAATGCAAACAAAGAAGAACCTATCAAATTCATGCATGGTGCAAAATGTCAACTGAACTCATTTTATAGGTCAGTATGGAATATAAAGAAAGCTATAAATAAATATTACTTTTGTACATATTGATTGGCATGGTCCCACTGGCAGGTCCGGGTCCATCACTGGCTTTTCTGGCTCCAGACTGACATACTGCAAATGTAAAGAAAGTCAGTTCTCTGAAGACTTAATAATCTACTGCAGCCAGTAGCGGCTCCAGAGGAGGATGCAAAACATTAAGTTACAGTTATATAGTGAATATGGTTTTAAAGTGGGCAGCTTTTATTGAGGGTATTCACATTCAAACTGGAGGAATAGTTACCCAATGTAAATGGACAATTGACATAAAGACTGTTTCATGGACCGGTTTGGGCTATTCCTTTGTTACAGTATTTCATTATCAATGAAGCAGGCCAAATGTCTGAAGTTGATTTCAAGTGTGGCACTTGCATTTGGAAGCTGCAATGTAGCTCTCAATGCATGCGACACAGGCCATCCTTAAGGTGTGGACACATGGTCCGATTCAATTTCGTTTCGATTTTAACTATCCAGT
Source organism: Crinia signifera (assembly GCF_055691185.1). Classification (NCBI taxonomy): domain Eukaryota; kingdom Metazoa; phylum Chordata; class Amphibia; order Anura; family Myobatrachidae; genus Crinia; species Crinia signifera. The sequence goes on from NC_139220.1 coordinate 193,115,587, forward strand.
TTTCATTATTCAACTTTGGCTAACTGCACTTTAGATGTACTTAAGATTTAGACTATCTTTCAATTTGGCCAAAGGCCAAATGCATACTACAGGTGAACTTAATCAGCATAGACTTGCCTGCACAGTCTATTTTCTATTCAATACTGACTAAACGGGAGCACGCATCGCCAATGAATCGTCATCAAATGTGGCTAAACACAGTGTGCGATTCAGACTTTCTATCTATTTAATTTTGACTATATAGTCAAAATCGATAGCCAGATTCACACCGTGTGTACACAGCTTTAGGCTGCAAAAGAAAAAAATCCATCATAGAAATAGCAAGAGCCTTAGGAGTGACCAAATCAACAGTTTCAGAACAAGGACACACTGGGGAGCACAGCAACACAAAAATGCCTGTCATCCACAGTAGATAACAGTAGACCATCGCAGGATCCTTTACATAGTAAAGAAAGGCCCTCACAACATACAGCCAAGAAAAGACCTCACAAGAGCAAATACAGAGAGTTCACCACAAGATGCAAACCATTCAAAGCCATTCAAAGAGAAAGGCCAGATTCGACTTTGCCAAAAACAAAAAAAATCTAAAAAAACGCCAGCCAGTCCTGGAACTGCATATAACAATAACAATCAATCAGTAGGGAAGAAAAAAGTAGGGATTAAACTGTGGACAAATGGTGTGATTTGCACTATCGACTTTGACTATATAGTCAAAATTGCATAGCATTGAACAATGCAGATAGATAAACAGATCATTATCTGTACCATGCGCTCTGTCCTTAAAGCAGCTGATATTCTTCTCGGAAGCTCATCAAAGCTCTGAGTGATATGCATAGGAATAAAGGGAAAATGAAGATACCAGCGCTGTAAACACACACTATTAGACCAGTGAACACTGAAATCCCAGTTGTTTTCTTTGAAGTCACTTACAATTAAATTCATACACAAAGGTACTGAAAGGTTTCTTTGATCTTTCAACTGTATAACTGACTTCAAAATATGGTACTGACTTATGTTTGGAGTACCATATTTCGAAGTCAGTTATACAGTTGAAAGACCAAAGAAACCTGTCAGTACATTCATGTATGAATTTAAATGTAAGTGTTCCTTGATCAGTCTGACTTCAAAGGAAGCCACTGGGATTTCAGTGTCCACCGGTCTAAAAGTGCGTGTTTAAAGGGATGGTGTCTTAATTTTCCCTTTATTCCTATGTTTTTAAATGTGTGTTTAAATTGCTGGTGCCATGCTGTCCCTCTCTTCCTGCCAGCCAATGCCGGCACCCTGTGGCCGCTGAAATTTAATCGATATCAGCGACCACCAGATCTGCACGTGTGTCCACAGCTTAAGACTTGGAATGTCTCATGTTCCAAAGCATGTCACATCTTCTATAACACACTGTAGTGGTGTTCCTACATGGCTTCCAATAGCATTGGTTGACTATTGTTTATTGATAATCTGACAGAAGACAGAAGGAGCCAGATGAATTCTAAAGTGAAGAGAGATGTACTGTCTGCTTATACTAGTGCTCATGGCACCCTGTGCTGGCCTCGCCCCTCTGTGTGTGTGATGTCACGCAATGAGGGTAAGGTCATCGACACCCGGAAACCACTACAGTCTCCAGAGTCCTGGCCATTGTGGGAGGCACAACTGTCATGCTAGTGGCTTGCAGGGGGCTGTTCCATGTACCCTGCAAGCCAGAAGTGCAGACAGTAGGCCCGGTAACAGTGCTCCCACAGAGCCTCTGTGCTTTGTTCGGCACACCGTTCACACACATGTAGTTACGGCCCTGTATATGGAACTATTTGTAGTTATTAAAATATATATTTAATAGGAGATTAATTAATAACAGGTTCTGGGGTTCCAAATTACTTAAGACAGAATGAGCCAATTAGATTCTGCTAACCATATTTTTCTAGTAATATTTAGAAAAAGAAAGCAAGTGTCTGGTTGTGCTGAATTACAGCTTTGCACACAGGGCCACTTCCTAAAGTAGGCATATCCAAACCGCAGCCCTCCAGCTGTTGTGAGACTACAGATCCCAGATTGACTTGCCATAGGTTTAGCATTCCCTAATAGCAAAACTGTGGCAAGGCATGATGGGACTTGTAGTTTCACAACAGCTGGAGGGACATAATTTGGACATGCCTGTCCTAAAGGATGAGTGTGAATGCAGCACATGATGCAGAACACCACCTGGCAGTTACCTCTGTAGGTTCTATCGGAATTGGCTCGTCACTATCGGAGCAAATGGCTTCTATCAGCTCCTGCACAATCAGAGGGAAGTCATCGAATGAGCTGACAAAGAAGATATTATCCAGATTACGGTGCATCATGATACTTCTCAGCTCATCGATATCTGCTGCGCCAACGCCCACAGCAATCATACGGATCCCTGAAAGAATATGTAAAGTCACAAATAGACCTCATGAGTAAATACTAATGTAACAAGCAGAAATACAAAGGGTGAAATTTAATAGGATGAGAGATTCAGGAAGTGAGAGATTTGGTAAGAAATCTCCAGTTTTTTTTAAAGCGGCAATCATTTACACGACAAAATCAAACTGAGTTTGCAGTGTAAATGATTGCCACTTTAAAAAAAACTGGAGATTTCTTACCAAATCTCTCACTTTCTGAATCTCTCATCCTATTAAATTTCACCCAAATTATCAAGAAAAAAAATAAATCTATTCCAAGTTCCAATTCTGGGAGCTGTGTATATTAAATGCAATTTAGAAAAAGCTGTCACAACTATACAGACAATTCGATTATAAGGGGTAAATTTACTAAAAGTCAGTTTTTCAAAGCTGCCAATCATCGTGGTAGTTTTAAAATGCAATATAAATCAATGGTAAATCAGCCTTGTTTAGCATTCATTTCTATTACCGTTTTAAAACTAATGGTCCCAACTCTCAATAACTGGCATATCAAACAAACCACTGGATATAAATCTAGTGCTAAAAAGAACTGTAGAATTATAAAAATGGATAAAGAATAATTTATTTGTGTTGCACCATCTTGTGCAGTGATATACAGAGAATATTTATCATTCATATTTCCTATCCATTTTTGTCACATGCTAAAGACCTTTCCTGTATGTTTCTAAATTGTAATATGTTCTAATTTAATTAGCCAGAACATAGGTAGCATCTACATTGTTACTTTTGTTATCTAATGTACTACAAGTTTTTGCATGTATTGTGAGACAAACATTATAGTTTACTGATTTTGTGAGCTAGTGTAATGATTAGGGCTAGGCTGAGGGTGCCCACTATGGACATTGACAATGTCAACATTGTGAATGGCAACATTTGACATGTCCAGCCTAATGTCCATGTTAACATTCTAAATGTGAACATTTTGACATTCTGGTGTTGACGTTCCTCAGGCTATAGGAAAAGATACCATGATAGCTGATGAGTAGATTATGGACAAGATACATTTTTGGCACAAAATACAGTATACCGTATATACTCGAGTATAAGTCAACCCGAATATAAGCCGAGGCACCTAATTTTACAACAAAAAAACTGGGAAAACTTATTGACTCAAGCGGGACCCTCACTCGAGTATAAGCCGAGGGGGGCTTTTTCAGCATAAAAAATGTTCTGAAAAAGTAGGCTTATACTCGAGTATATATGGTACATTTACACCCCTGGCATTTCCGAGATGAATCAAACCGTGATCATGACCACCGTCTTGGTCGACTTTTAAAGTCTGAAAATTTTGTTACAATATACTGTAATCCAGATTTTCTTAACGAAATATAACTATTCATTGCCATCTCTTGAAAGCAGATTTTTCTTTTTTTTTAAGAATGTTTTTGGAATAGCTATTCTAGAGTCCGTTAACATACAGGTCAATTAGAGAAACCTGAAACCATTGGAGAGGTACGTACTATGTTTGATTGCAATTATTGGAAATGGGAAACCATAAGCTATTATATTACCTAAAGCATGAGCCACTCTGGATGGCTGTATAACGCTATCCTGTGATCTTCCATCAGTCACCAGAACTATCAGGTGCGGAGAGGAAGGCCTCATCCCTTGAGACACTTGAAACATCTCTTTCAGAACATGCCCAATGCCTCGACCTTAACAACAAATATACAAAAACTGTTATACAACACAAATTTACATTTCTCTAAGTTTTTCGTACAGAGCCATAACTAGACTTTTTGGTGCCCTGTGCCAGAAGAGAATTGGCGTCCCTCCCTTCTGCCTATTTTTCAAATAGCGACATACTGTGAGGCACATGCCCTCTGGATGAAGTGGCATGACAAAACTGATCCCAGAAAAAGCCCATGCTAATATGCCCCTTTCCACATTTTATATATATATATATATATATATATATATATATATATATATCTACAACAAAAAGAACGGGCGCTCCATAGTGCAATTATAATAGCTATAAAATAATTTTATTTTTAAGAACAATTCACCACAGTGGCTAAGGTGATGTACCACATGTGACGGTATATAAACACTGCATAACTATGAATGAGGAGGCTGAGCGACGCTAGGCCAGCCCTCTGACAAAGTTCGTGTGACGAAACGCGTAGGGGCGTGGCCTAGCGACGTTCAGATTGTGGAGACTGTGGAGCCCAGGCGAAAATGACCGCTCCGGCAGTGGTAACACGGTGTTGAGCACCGACATTTATGTTTTATCTTCTGCGGTGTTTATATACTGCCACATGTGGTACGTCACCTTAGCCACTGTGGTGAATTGTTCTTAAAAATAAAAGTATTTTATACCTATGATAATTGCACTATGGAGAGCCCGTTCTTTTTGTTGTAGATTATTTTGACCTGTGGGATTCAGGCTACCCTGTTTAGGGTTGAGAACGGAGCAGCCGGTTTTAAAGGAACTGAGTGTATTCCTATTCATTGACTATCACCTGTTTTCCCCCATAAGAACTGGAAGTGACCTGGAGTGGGAACAGTTGTGAGAGCTCTCATCGTCAGAGACTTTGTATAAGTGAGTAACCATTTGCGCACTGTTGTTTTTTTATATATATATATATATATATATATATATATATATATATATATATATATATATATATATATACAGTGCTATTTTTCAGCAGGAACCAGCAGGAACTCAGTTCCTGAACCTCTAATTACATATGACATCATCAGATACTACAAATGTACTTTCCATAAGATAAGTTTTATTTTAAAGTCACATGTGAGTGCCTTTGTTTCTAAATGCAATATACACATCTATCTCTCCCTCCCTCTCTTTATTATATATATTATTTTTTATTTAATTGATCCAACCCCAGACCTGGAGTTCCTGCACCTATTTTTCCAGAAAAATAGTACTGTGTATATATATATATATTAGTGTAGATAGATGCGGCACTCCCAACAATAAAGTACACGAAACTTGAGGTAAATTTTAGCAACGTTTCAACGTCATTTATTAGACGTTTTCCTCAGGCTTCAACGTCTAATAAATGACGTTGAAACGTTGCTAAAATTTACCTCAAGTTTCGTGTACTTTATTGTTGGGAGTGCCGCATCTATCTACACTATTGTCAATTCCTTCTGGTGAAGGCAGCCAACTATTCCCACACTAGCGTTGGAGCTGTGGCCGTGCCGGTCGTCCGTCCGAATTATATATATATATATATACACCTTGACAAAGGGGCGTTTAATCCCCGAAACGTTGGCTATGCTGTGATCGTTTGAAATATACTTTGAAAACCCCGACTGAGTGCCGCTGCTTGTTATTTCCACTATCTCTACAAACTGCCTCCAGAAGGCACCCGGGTAATTATCCAAGAAAGGGAGTGCCGGACCGAACACAAACCTAAACCTATATATATACACACATATACACACACACACACACACACACATAGGGCTTTAACACTGCCTTCCCAGCAAGCAAATGTCCCCCCCCCCCCCCCCCCCCCGGCTGCTGTGTGTACATTCCCGCCAAATGCGAAAGGATTTTTTGCATAAACATCCATTTGCACTTGAGGATACGGGCCAAAAATCATTCCATGGTCGCCATTCGTAATTAAAAGTCAGTTTAGGCTGACCTTTATTTCCGAAAAACTTGGCAGAGAATTGGGGAGGCGCTGACATCATGGGCCTTATTTTGGTTCATTCTTTCTGACAAAATCCTTCTTAGATGGGCAAAACTATGTGCATTGCAGGTGGGGCAGATGTAACATGTGCAGAGAGAATTAGATTTGGGTGGGGTTTTACTTCAAAGTGAGATCTATATTGCAGTGTAAAAATAAAGTAGTCAGTATTTTCCCTGCACAGAAACAAAATTACTCACCCAAATCTAATTCTCTCTGCACATGTTACATCTGCCCCCCCCCCCCCTGCAGTGCACATGGTTTTGTCCATCTAAGAAGGATTTTGTCAGAAAGAATGAACCAAAATAAGGCCACATGTGACGTCAGGCTCCTGACCCGTGCAGGCTCATGCATGCCTGCATTCGGATAGGGATGCCCAATGTATTGCTGGCCGCACCAACCATTTTTGGGGGAACGCCCAGAAAATGTCCCCATGCACCATGCCCCTGACCGCCTCCAATACCCCCCTCTCCCCCCGTGTGAATGCCTTGGCAACTGAGCAAGTTGCCAATGGCATCCGCACCGCAGCCCCTGCACATGCGTATATTAGCATATACACATGCGATATATGCATGCGCACAGCCAAAACATCAGTCTTTGGAGGGAATACACCGGGGACTGATCATTACAGAATTAGGACCATAATTTCTCTATGCTGACATGACTAGGTTTAAAACTTATAACACGTTACATTCCAGTCAAGCACTCTACTCATTCAGCTATTGATCCTGCATAAGAACTGTGAGATTTATAACTTTATGAGGGCACTTTTACTTTGAAAAAAATAATTACAGATGAATCTTGCCTCATTGTTGCTGGCGAACCGCCAGCATCATGCTGCTGGCGATCCGCCAGCAACACGGCGCCTCTACCTGACTGAGATGCGCGTGCGTCCCCCACGCACGCGCGTCTCAGTATCCGGGCGGCAGGGCGGCGAGGCGGACGCAATACTGTCCACCTCCCGCTCGAGGGGGCTGGGGGGGACCCGAGGCACTGCGGGGGGGTGCGGTCGCCCGGTGTAGGCACCGGGAGACCGAGGGCAGCACCGTCGGAAGGGGACGCGCGCGCACCTCGTGCGCGCGCGTCCCCTTCCGGCATACAGATGGCGGCGGGGCAGGGGATGGCGATGGCGACGCCATCGCCATCACCTGCAAAGATGAATCCCGCTACATCTGTAGAGGAGCAATTTAGCATATCTATACAGGTTGAGTATCCCAGAAGTAGTTTGGATAACGGATTATTCCGTATTTCTGAATATTTTTATATTTCAATGGGGTATCAACTCATCAGGCACATGATATGCACGCAATATATTTTATTTGTGCACAAAACAAGGTTTTAAAACATGAAACAAAGTTTGTGTACAATCTCAGACACTGAATTTGAATGCCAAGCAATCATTTTCTTGCACACATCAGAATCAGCTTTAGTGGCCAGGCATACTTGCATATACTAGGAATTTGTTTTCGGTTTGCTGTGCAGCATCCAGGAGGGTAACAAGTAAACAGTATGCAGTATAAACAATAAACAATATAAACAGGTGGGGAAACATGTACAGTCATACAGAAAGATATTCCGAGGGGACACAGTGTTAGATTATGTGCAGAGGGTTATGGTGTGACTGGTGAGATGTTCAGGAGTTTACGTGTCAGAAGGTGAACCACTTGAGGGAAGACATTTTTTAGGCTTCTGGTGGACCTGGTGGGAATGGCCCTGTAGCGCCTGCCTAATGGCAGCAGTTTAAACAAGCCATGGCCAGGATGTAGTTGGTCCTTGACTATCTTCGTTGCCTGTTTTTTTTTTCTGAACAGGTACAGGTCCTGGACAGAGGGAAGGTCCGCCCCAATGATATTCTCTACAGTTCTAACTACCTATTGAAATCTGCATTTGTCAGGAGCACAGTACAGACTCCACAATCGCGGAGTAGAAGAGGAGCAAAATCTTCTGTGGGATGTTGAACTTCCTCAGTTGCCTAAGGAAGCACAGCCTCTGCTGTTCTTTTCTAACAGTAGTCTCAGTGTTGGGCTCCCATTTAAGGTCCTTTGAGATTGTGGTTCCTAGGAACTTCAAGGAGTAAACTAGCAACACCACACTGTCATTAATTTTTAGCGAAGGAACACCAGCAGACCTAAAGTCCACTACCATCTCAACGGTTTTGATTTGGTTGAGCTCTAGATGGTTGCTGATGTACCAGTGGGCCAATCGGTCCACTTCTTGTCTGTAGGCCAATTCGTCCCTGTCCTTGATGAGGCCAATAATGGTAGTGTCATCTGCAAATTTGATTATCTTCATCTTTGCGCCTCTGAGGTGCAATCGTTGTAGTACAGGGAGAAACTTAGGGGTGAGAGTAAACAGCCCTGGGGGATCCTGTGCTGATGGACCGCACTTGGGAGGTGAATTTCCCCGCTTTCACAACTCTATCAGCAGGAAGTCCACAATCCATGAACAGGTAGCTTAGGTGGAGTAGTTTGGGGTGGAGGATTTTGGGGATGATTGTATTGAAGGCCGTGCTGAAGTCAACAAAGAGGACCCTTGCGTAGGTACCAGGCATATCCAGGTACTGCAGAATGTAGTGCAGGCCCAAGCTGACTGCATCCTGGACGTATCGATTCGAGTGGTAGGCGAACTGAAGGGGGTCTAGCTGGTGGCCAGTCACAGCTTTCAGGTGGTTCAGTATGAGGCGCTCAAACTTTTCATGATCACAGATGTCAGAGCTATCAGCCAGTAGTCATTCATTTGTAATAGTGGATTTCTTATGGACCAGAACAATAGTGGAGCTTTTGAGGCAGGAGGGAACCTTGTGTAGCTCCAGTGATTTGTGGAAGATCCTGGTGAATATGGGGGCAAGTTGACCTATGCATACTCTCAGGGCAGATGGTGACTCCCCCTCAGAACCTGGTGCTTTCATTTGTTTGGCCCTCTTGAACACATCCTCCACCTCTTCTTGAGTGACCTGAAGTGACTGGAGTTGGCTGTTGACTATTGGGGCAGCATAGAGGGTATGGTTTGGTTCGCAGGGGACTACTTTTTCAAACCTACAATAAAAGTTGTTCAGCTCATCAGCTAGGTCTTGGTACATGGAGGTGGGTTTGGGTGTTTTCTTGTAGCTGGTTATAGATTGCATTCCTTTCCACACAGATACGGAGTCATCAGTACCAGTTACACATCACGTCCCCAGTAGTGCTGTTACAGATGTTCCCAGTAGTGCTTTAAGCAAAAAATCCATTCTGGAAACTATGGGAATAATTTGGATAATGGATATCTGTATAAGGGATACTCAGGGGAGTATGCAATCTGGGATCACGGCTGTCGATCTCTCCCGACAGCCGTGATCCTGGCCCGTTTGTGGTCAGATCGACTGCATAACGACAGACGGGATTCAATGTCCTGCCTGCCGATGGGCGCAAAGTGGGCGTGGCCATGAAGACGGCCGTGGATTGTCAATCTGCAGCCCGGATAACGACAATCCACGGCCATTATCGGCAGAATGGGCCCGACAGCTTCTTAAGTCGGGCCCGTTCTGCCGTGATCCCACATCAATGCTGTCGTTAATGACACATTGGAAATAGCGGCGGCACATTGCATACCCCCCTCAACGTGTATAGTGTGAAGCCACAATTCCAAACCCGGCATCCACACTACATATATCTACTGATCTGCAATGCTGAGATTCACATAGATAGAAATCTTTAGCTTTCTTTGCAAGATAGCTCAATGAACAAAATAATTTCTGACTGCAATGCAAAATTCTTTTGGTTCAAAACCAGGGTATGTGTGGGGGAAGGAAACATGGGCAATCAGGAGATGCCTGGCTTCAAAAAGAAGGGAAACTATAAGTAAAGGAATTTAAAATAGATAACAGTGCCCCCTACCATGCAACACTGTGTGTGAGGCACACTCTGCACCACCCTAGTTAGAGCCCTGCATAGGGGCACACTCCGCCAGGGCCGGCGCTACCACTAGGCAGCTTTAGGCAGCTGCCTAGGGCGTCTGGCACTGGAGGGCGCACTTGAGCTACCTCTTTTCTCCAAGCAGGGATTTTTGTTTTGTAATATGTTTCTGCGGTTTGCGGGTGGTAGATGGCGGGGCAGAAATTGAGAATTAGTGCATTAATCAAGCATCTGACACCCGCCCACCCCCCTCGCTGCCCTGCTGGGGAAGCGGTTTCTGGCTTCCAGTTATACAGCCCCAGGAGCAGGAAGAGGCTGGCTGAGGAGCTCTTTGGGCTCTGGTGCCTGGTACTTCCTGCTGCTCAGCCCCCGCCCCGTCCGGCGCATGAATGGAGGGTCAGGTAGGCAACCCTGTACTAGTATGTGTGATACAGTACACAGCTAGCTAGTTCTACCTACTGTATATATTGTCTAGCTACCGCGCCATGCATCTCACCGATGCAGCACTCTGCTAAAGAGCTATCCTTAGTACATGGCACTCCCGCGCTCTCTCCATGCGCACAGCAGCAGTAGCGACACCTGTTACCTTGTGCACACACAGCCCAGGTGAGAACAGCACCCGCAGCATCACACTCTGTCTGCCCTAAGTGACGGAGCTGGGAGTGGGAGGAAGTGGCTGGCGTGGGGCATTCCCTCTAGACCCGGCTATATTCAAGCCCCTTCCAAAGTTCCCCGCTGCTGCCAGAGGGCAGGGGGGGAAGGGGCATTGACAGGAGCGCTCTGTGTGTCCCCAGTATATACAGCGGCAGTAGGATGTGTGGTGTGCCCGGCGCTCTACAGTGAGGAGCAGCTCAGCCTCAGACCCCGAGCGCAGCAGGTGAGCCAGGTTTCTGCAGCACTTAACAATTTATATATACAATTGCTGAATATTACACCCCGTGCATTTGCTTCATATTACCACTCCCCCTGCAAGTATCCTGACCCCCCTTGCGTTTTCTGCATATCACCACTATCCCCCCCTCCCATCTGCTTCATTCTACCACTCCTCCTACCCCCCCCCCCCCCCACGGTGATTGCTTCCTTCGGAAGGGGGAGGGGGGTGGCGCAGGGGTAGCTTTTAGCTTTGCCTAGGGCATCCAAATGCCTTGCACCGGCCCTGCACTCCGCACCACCCTAGTTAGAGCCCTGCATCACAATCAGGTAACAAGTGTACTTCACAATTTAAAATAGTTTTATTGGATGTCTAACTCTGTCTCATTGTCCCCCTCATTCACAGAAACATGTACACTGACCTGTATTGGTATTACCACCAAAATATGGCATGTTTCGAATTGCCTTCAAGATTGAATTCCTGTCCTTGTGATGGTTTAAGTGAAATTCTGTTCTCGGTTCTTCACTGTATTGAACAACAGCAATCTAACAAACAAAAAGTATTACTCATTTGTACTATGGATAATAGTAAACTCCATCTATCATTTTTATACAACGCAAAAATGTTTTCTACAGTATATACCCAGGTAATGCTACCTAATTCTTCAAACAATTCAGCCATATGTTTACAGTTGTATGCTGATTTTGCACTTACAGTGGGGCAGATGTATTAAGCTTTAACAAGAGATAAATGCAAGGGTGATAAGGAGAGATAAACATCCAGCCAATCACCTGCTAACTGCCATGTTACAGACTGTGTTTGAAAAAAGTTAGTTAGGAGGTGATTGGCTGGACGTTTATCTCTCCTTATCACCCTTGCATTTATTTCTTGTTAAGGATTAATACATCTGCCCCATTCTGCATAGCCTGTCCTGTTGTCAAGAACCATATTTGTATAAAAAAAAGCCAGTATGTATGGACCTTAAGGCTCCTGCTGTGGGACAACATCCTATTAAAGTTAACTGTCATGGTTTTTGGACTAAGTTATCCTTTATATGCCTTATCAAGGCTGTAGTTACACATATCCGCCAGAAAGGAGTCCACTTTTCTGGGGCTTCTGATAGATTCCTCTTCTTTCTCAATAGCTGTTCCCCAAGACAAACAGAGGGATGTTCCATGCATTGTATCCCAGGTTCTTTATGTCTCTATGATTGTGCCCCAATTAGTGACCATCACCTGTGTGACCATATAGTACCTGTCACCCTATGCACCCATATATTTCCTATTACCCTCACCCCTGTCACCCTATGCACATGTATAGTACAGTACCTTTCAAGCTGTGCACCCATATAGAACCTGTTACCGTATGCCTATCACCCTCTTCCCTGTGTGGGCCCTGCTTATACTGTCAGTTTGGCTCCATCATTTCTGATGGCAGTCCTGCACACAGTATCTGTACGTACGTGCAGAAGAAATAAATGCCCCAACTGTGTCAGACATAAGCAAGTGCATCTGATTTAGTCAAAAAATGTTGACATGTTCAAAATTTCGACTGTCAAAATGTTGACTGCTACATATTGCTTATAGCCAAGTTTAACCCTAACTTTTACATTATGTTGACAGTTTGAGTGTGTTTACATTTCATATGTCAACATGTTAACATTTAAGCTAAGTCAACTTGTTGCAGGTTTAACATGTTAGGTGTTGCATTTTAACCACATAGACATTATGGCATTCAGAATGATGGTATTGACCATTTGACTGTCGACATTGTATTTGTTGACAACATGTCTACATCCCAAATACTCACTGTGAATTTCTTCATAATATATAAGCACTAAATAAAGTATAACAATAGCTGTGCATTGTGCTATACACATGTTTATGCGAATTTCATATAATAGTGATATTGAACAAAAAGCAATAATTTATCTGTTATGACAAGAGATTATGTGAAGAAATAGGTTGTCTCGATAATATTTCAAAGATAATGCTTGTTCTGCTAAGCAAAGCCTTATTCTATACATTTATCATTTCAACTAAATAGTCAACCTAGCAGGGAGATAAAAGTACATAGATTAGGTTTACAAATAGGATTGCTGTCATATGAGAGTCTGAGTCTTATTTGTATACACCCACAAATAATGGTACTATCGCACAGAGGAGGTAGCATTCGGCTTCCCTGTCCTCCAAGTTCGATCACAGACTCCTGTGAACCTAGCCAATGGGAGTCTGGGGGTGGGCTTAGAATAGGGATCCGGTCATTAGGTCTACAGCAACTAGGTCGACAAGCATTGAGTCGACACCACAAGGTCGTCAGGCAACAAGGTCAACATGGGTTTAGGTTGACATGGGCCAAGGTTGACATGTGTCTATGTCGACATGGATCTAGGTCGACAGGTCATTATGTCAGCACAAGCATTAAGTCAACCTGGGCAAGGTCGACATTCAAAAGGTCAACATGGGGTATTTCACTGTTTTTTGAGCCGACATGTGCCGACAGGCGGTATTTCATGCCCTGCCATGCACTAGGGCAGGACAGGCCAACCTGTGGCTCTCCAGATGTTGTGAAACTACAAATCCCAGCATGGCTTGACACAGTTTTAACACTCCCTTATAGCAAAACTGTGGCAAGGAAGCATGATGGGATTTGTAGTTTGACAACATCTGGAGAGCCACAGGTTGGCCAGGCCTGCACTAGGGGATCGTAGGGCATGAAATAAAATAGCATCGCTAGCGAAGTGAGCGATGTGAGGGTATGCGGTGCACCTCAAACTGTGTCCAAATTCGGGTAAAAAAAAAGGTACTTCTTTACTTTCACGGCGCCAGCATGGCGCCGCGCGTACTTCCGGGTTACGCTCGCCACTAATTAAGTTAAATAAACGGAGTTAACGTCATGCCAACATGGATAGTTCATACCTTCACTATCCATGTTGGCATGGAGTTGATTTTAATTAGCGTGGCGAGCGTAGCGAGCCACCGAGCCCGCAGCGTGGGCGAGCGAAGCGAGCCCTGCAAGGGGACTCTGACGCGCGGCGCCATGCTGGCGCCGTGAAAGTACAGAAGTACCAAAAAAAAGTGAAAAACCCCATGTCAACCTTTTGACTGCTGGCCTTGATCATGTCGACCTATTGCTTAGGTCGACCTAATGTCCTGTTGACCTAGACTCATGTCGACTTAGTGGTGTCTAGACCTGCTAGACCTAACTACCTGTACCCACACCCCTGCAAATGACAGTGATGGCTAATGCTGTGTCCCTCATGGTATACACAGCACTTTCACCGGGATAAGCAAGCCACAAGGGCGTAACTACCATAAGTGCAAGGGGTGCAGCTGCTATGGGGCCCAGAGCTGAAGGGGGCCCATCTTTGCTGTCTAACTAATATGTTTTACATACATTTATCAGTTGCTAAATAGGTGGCCCTTACAAACTTTTGCTATGGGGCCTACGAATATCTAGGTACGCCTCTGGCAAGCCAGTATATATATTACCTACTGTACATCTCTACATGTATGTTTCTATGTGCAGATCAACTGCACTATGTGGTGTGTGCCAAGCAGGGGTGAATTTAGGGGTCAGGTCGCCCCTAGGCACAACACTTTTGTGCCCCCCCCCCCCATTTTAATGTAATCATATGTATATACATTGTTATTTATATATTTCATTAAAATTTAACTGTAGCCCACCTTAATATTTTTTTAAGCACTCTGGACTGCTAACGGTACGGAGGACCCGGAGGGAGGGAGGGAGGCACTTATTAGTACAGTGATTAGCACAGTGTCTCCGTCAGTCTCTCCGGCTCACACACTGTGACTAACAACTGAGCGCAGGGAGGATCTGCGTGCCACTCAGCTCAGCTGTTGGATACACAGCAGCCAATAGACTGTGTGTGTGTCTCTAGAGTAGCCAATGGGCAGGAGCCGGCAGCAGTGAGCCTGAGCCATTTCTGGAAGCGCAGGGACCCAGCCACCCAGCGCAGGGACCCAGCCACATTTCTGCAAGCGCAGGGACCCAGCCACGAACCCAGCCACTAAGCGGTGATGTAATGTGCATGGCAGAGTGGGTGGGCAGTGGCGAGTGACGAGCAGCACTGCCGCCGACATATAATTCATGTCTGCGCCGGCGGCGTTCGTCACTCGCCGCTGCCCTCCAGCTGTGCCATGCTGCTATTTAACTGAATGTCAGCCTGCATGCCGCCCTTAATTGGTTCCGCCCTGAGGCCGGTGCCTCACGGGCCTAGGCACAAATCCGGCCCTGGTGCCAAGCCGACATTTGTACTGTAAATGTTTCCAATTTTTATTCACTATCTGTAGATGAAACCTAATCAGGGCCAGTACTACCATTAGGTATACAGACCTCCGATGTGATCATATACAAACGGCTCTGAACATGGTTATGATTGCTGTCAGCTGTGGTAAAACACCTTTTTCATCAATTAACCTGTTAAACAGGTGACAGCAATCATACATCAAGAGGGGATTCCAGGAGCAGAACATATGTACTTGATGAAAGGGGTCATGTTGAATGAAAACATGTCACTCATTTTATTTATTGTCTCCTCCCCACATGCCAGCTGCTGAAATGGAGCATTAGATATTGGCAGCTTCTTATATGGAAAGCTGCCAGCTGCTACCTGGAAGTGTGGCAACAGGTTATGAGGAGGTCCTAGGAGGAGGTCATGTCACTCTGTCCCAAACAAGGTAACGATGACAGTGCCACATAGGAAGTCAGCCACCAACCTGGCTGCCCAAGACTATGGCCCTTATTCTGGTTCACTCAAAAAGGCAAATTCCTTCTCAAATGAACAAAACCATGTGCACTGCAGGTGGGGCAGATATAACCAGAAGAAAAAGAAACAAAAAAGTCTATTTGTGGCACACTAGGTGGACAAATATATAGAATATATATTTTCTGGAATTAGGAGTAGAATACTCTATATATTGTGTGTATACACACAATATATAGAGTATTCTACTCCTAATTCCAGAAAATATATATTCTATATATTTGTCCACCCAGTGCGCCACAAACAGACTTTTTTGTTTCTTTTTCTTCTGTGTATACTGATCATTGTCTGAGGCTGCACCCCCTCAGTGAGGATAAATAATATAAATTGTATTAACACAAATGAGGGATTCATATCTTTTTCTCTAATCCCAAATCAGAGAAATCAATAAGATTTAGTGCGGTAGCTCCAATCCCTGGGGCAGATATAACTTGTGCAGAGAGAGTTAGATTTGGGCGGGGTTCAGGGGCGGGCTGGGCCGGGGGGCAGGGTGCCATGTGCCCCCCGGGCCGCTTACCCAGCCACCTGCTGCGGGCCGCGCGACGCACTTCCTCCAGCTCTCCTGCGCTGGCCGCGTCTTCCAGAACACGGCCGCGGCCACAGGAAAATGGCCGCCGGCCCCCTGCACTGAGGACATATCCTTAGTGCAGGAGGCCGGCGGCCATTTTCCTGTAGCCGCGGCTGTGTTCTGGATTCTGGAAGCAGCGGCCAGCGCAGGAGAGCTGGAGGAGGTGCGCGGCCTGCACCGGACTGGGGCTGCAGGGTGTGGGCAGGAGGGGCATGAACTGCGCTCTCTCCCGCCCCCCCTCCCCCAGCAGCAGCAGCAGCAGCAGATATAGTTGAAACAGCAACAATGGTGAGTTGCAAATTCTGGCACTGGGGTATATGTGTTTCTGGCACTGTGGGGGCATGTGTATATTTGGCATTGTGGGGGCATATGTGTATCTGGCACTGTGGGGGCATATATGGCACTGTGGGGGCATATGTGTCTCTGGCACTGTGGGGGCATATCTGGCACTGTGGGGGCATATCTGGCACTGTGGGGGCATATGTGTCTCTGGCACTGTGGGGGCATATGTGTCTCTGGCACTGTGGGGCATATCTGGTACTGTGTGGGCATATGTGTCTCTGGCACTGTGGGGGCATATCTGGCACTGTGGGGGCATATGTGTCTCTGGCACTGTGGGGGCATATGTGTATTTGGCACTGTGGCGGAATATCTGGCACTGTGGGGGCATGTGTATATTTGGCACTGTGGGGGAATATCTGGCATTGTGGGGGCATATGTGTGCATCTGGCATTGTGTCTGGCACTGTGGGGGCATATATGGCACTGTGGGGGCATATGTGTCTCTGGCACTGTGGGAGAATATCTGGCACTGTGGGGGCATATCTGGCACTGTGGGGGCATATGTGTCTCTGGCACTGTGGGGGCATATGTGTCTCTGGCACTGTTGGGGCATATCTGGTACTGTTGGGGCATATGTGTCTCTGGCACTGTGGGGGAATATCTGGCACTGTGGGGGCATATGTGTCTCTGGCACTGTGGGGGCATATGTGTCTCTGGCACTGTGGGGGCATATGTGTCTCTGGCACTGTGGGGGCATATGTGTCTCTGGCACTGTGGGGGCATATCTGGCACTGTGGGGGCATATGTGTCTCTGGCACTGTGGGGGCATATGTGTATTTGGCACTGTGGCGGAATATCTGGCACTGTGGGTGCAAATCTGGCACTGTGGACATCACATTGTGCAGTGCAATGGGCATCATGTTATGGGGCGTAATGGGCATTACAGTGTGGGGATCATTGGGTAATTGCCATCACATTATAGAGTGTAATGGGCATCAAGGTGTGCGGCATAATGTGTAATTAGCATCACAATGTGCAATCTGCAGGTACACAATACAATCATGGAATAGGCCACGCCCCCTTATGTTAGGCCACAAGTCTAAATTTTCTGCGCGCCTCCGGCGCGCGCAAGCGTTCCGTCTTCCAGAAAGTTGGGGGGGGGGGCTATGGGCCAGTGCTCTGGACTTGCCCCCTAGGCTAAAAGTTGCCAGCCAGCCCCTGGCGGGGTTTTACTTCAAAGTGAGATCTATATTGCAGTGTAAAAATAAAGCAGTCAGTATTTACCCTGCACAGTAACAAAATAAATCACCCAAATCTAAATCTCTCTGCACATGTTACATCTGCCCCCCCCCCCCTCCTGCAGTGCACATGGTTTTGTCCATTTGAGAAGGAATTTGCTTTTGCGAGTGAACCAGAATTAGGGCCCATGTGCCAGCTGTCATCATGATAAACATAAGAAAACAAATATAACAATGATCTTACCTGTGTCCCTTGGGGTCCAATTCTTGGAAAATATGACACTATTCTATAGAGGAAATCTTTCACTTTGTTAAAATTACTGGGCCCAATGCTGGAGGATTCATCCACAAGGAAGACTATGTCAGTTTTCAGCTTCACACATACTACAGAGGGGAAATAAATAATTTTAGTAATTGTTACCAAAGAATAACAGAAGCTCTGAAGTAGAAATAACACACAGTTGCTGTATATAGTATTAGTACTACATTTAACTTTTTCCAATACTGGTAAGCAGCGTAGTGTACATAGAGGAGTCACTAGGAGCAAATTTTAACAACAGATGTCCAAGTGACAGGGGAGCATTGTTACCCTGTCCTGGTGATGCAATGGATGACCACCTCTTCTTTGTACAACTGTACATTTACCTCACTTACAGATGTAGCCACGCTCATTGTTGTTGTGCCATTCTCCACATGGTGAATGGTGCGATCCTGTTGCCATGCACGAGCATCTAATTCGCTCCCGTGACTCATAGAAACACAGGGTGAGATTTAATAGGGTGAGAGACTCAGAAAGTGAGAGATTTGGTGAGAAATCTCCATTTTTTTTAAAGCGGCAATCATTTACACTGCAAAATCAAACTAGTTTTGCAGTGTAAATGATTGCCGCTTTAAAAAAAAACCTGGAGATTTCTCACCAAATCTCTCACTTTCTGAATCTCTCATCCTATTAAATCTCACCCACTATGAGCAGAGATATCACAGCGTGGGGTTTCAGCGTCATGGGTACAAACTTGGCACAACAAACGGCAGCGAGCACTGGCAAGGATGACTGCAGCTACATCTGTATGAGGTAAGTATACAATACTTGATATAATGATTGATGTCTGAAATGGTAAATAGATCAATTCTGAATTGGATATATATTTACTGGGCTGAGAAATAGTTGTTGCCCTAAATGCAGAGCTGGTAGATTTGGAGACTCTCGTCAGTGTAGTCGGGCGAGGCTGGTCCACAGGTTTTGATGTGGTTGTTCTTTCAATTGCTGTTGTGTGTTTAGGCCCGTTAATGGTGGGAGCAGGGACGACAGGTTTTCTTGCTGGTCCAGCTGCAGGAGCAATATAGGAAATGATCAAGATAACTAGCAGCAGGGGTAACACCATAAACTTACAGCTATCCTTCTTACAGCATATATGCCATCTAATCACATTTCCCATTGCAGTTGTAATGGACCAATATGACATGCAAATTCTAACTACATAAATAAGTATAAAGTCTTACAAATGGTTTGTGTAATGACTCTCTCGGGTCCTTCCATCTCCCCAAAGAGTGGTTTTATTGAAAACACATATGTTCTACCAAACTGTAATCCACTCAGCCGAAATGACCTGTAGGACGCAGCCAACTGTTCCACAGAGGAATCAGGTACTGTGAAATAAACACATTGACACGTTTTATAAGATTCTCCAGTTTTCATGATGGTTTTAAGAGTTACCTTCAAGCAATGCAGTTAGCACTATGAAAGCATCTTGCACTTGGAAACACTGTAAGAGGCATCTTACCTTGCTGTTCGTGGCCAGAGTAGGCCATCATGCACAAATACATACTGTAATATGATAACCAGGGCTATAACTGGACATTTTGGTGCCCTGTGTCAGAAAGAGAACTGGTGTCCCCTTCCACTCCATATTCAAGTATGGACAGTGGACACCAAAGGCGTGGTCCAAAATACATGGGCGTAACTTTACAAGGAAGGAGTGTGGTTATAGATTAGTATTAATTCACATAACAGGCACAGTAGTGTCCGTTAGTCACATTACACCACACAGCATAGTACTTCTTATACACATTTTGCCACGCAGTAGTGCTCAGTAGTGCACAGCATGTTAAACACCTTAAATATATATGTATGACAACTGAACATAGAAATTAAACAAAGCAACGGAGTGAAAAAATACCACCTATAATATAAATGTGCACTGTCGGCGTGATGCTCACATAAGGGCGGGAGCGGACAGGGGCTGGATGGGGCTGGCGGCTGACATCAGGGGGGGCGGCTGACGGGGTGGGCAGCTATCTTTATAGGCTTGATATCACTTTGTTTTGCGTAAGCAACACATAAGCACCATTTAACACCACCTTTGAGGGTGATGGAGATATAGAGAGAGGCGTCTGTCTCCCCTTTCCCTAATTCTTCTTAAAGTGTGGAATTTATATGGGATCATACAGTGGCGTAAGCTCTTCCCAGGTGCCCGGAGACAAGAAAAATATTAGTGCACCCCCCACCACCATCTTATATAAATATAAGTATGTATGTATGAATGTATGAATGTATGAATGTATGAATGTACATATCCAAGGATACTAAAAGAGCTTAAAGGGGAGCTGGAAAAACCATTAACAGAATTATTCAACCAGTCACTAGCTAATGGAGTAACCCCAGAGGACTGGAAAACAGCAAATGTAGTCCCACTGCACAAAAGTGGAAGCAAGGAAGAGGTAAGCGACTATCGACCAGTAAGCCTTACATCAGTAGTAGTGAAACTGATGGAAACAAAGAGTTGTAGAATACTTCAAAACCAGCAATTTACAGGATCCAAAACAGCATGGATTTACTGGGGAAGATCATGTCAAACAAATCTTTTTTATTTTTTTTGACTGGGTGACTAAAGTAATAGATCAAGGTGGGGTGTAGATGTACCTTATTTAGACTTTAGTAAGGCTTTTGACATTGTCTCACATTGCAGACTGTTAAATAAACTTGAACGCTTGGGACTGGATTCTAAGATAGTTGAATTGATAAGATCTTGGTTGCAGGACAGAAAACAGAGAGTTGTAGTAAACGGAGTACAGTCAAAGGAGGGAGAGGTTACAAGTGGAGTACCCCGGGGATCTGTATTTGGACCAGTGCTTTTTAATATCTTTATTTGTGATATTGCATATGGAATTGAGGGTAAAATGTGCCTTTTTTTGCAGATGACACAAAGGTATGCAACAAGGTAGACACACCAGGCGTTTTTATGGGAGCAGCCGGAATAACGAGGAAAACTGGGCGTAAACATGGGCGTACACGGGGGTGTGCATACAAAATGTACGGTGCCACAACCGCCTCGATCGGCAAATGCACCATGCATTTTGGACCAAAAACAGGCAGACGCCAAAGATAGCTCCAGACCACCCCTAGAGATACCGTATGAGAGCGGACGCCTGGGTCTGCTAATTAACGCTGATTACTACAAATGAATGTAATAAGCAATGCTGCAGCCTATTAAGTGAAAACCATGATTTCACTACCTGCAAGCCACACACAGCCCTCAAACACATTGGAAGCATATCTTTCTACACTTCTCAACATGTAAAGGTTGGTTTAATTTTAGGTAAGATTCATTCTAAGACCAGGTTATATATGTCAAGCTAGTTATTTTATAACCATCTACACCCATTCAGAAAGTGTTTTGGTATACTTTAAAAAGCAGGACACTGAATTCACAGAAGTCGACATGTGTCAACTTTTTCACTGTAACACAAACATAACGTTTTTTATATGGAAAAAGACACATAAACCACATCTAAGAGCAACAAGGATGTTTTTGGACTCAATTTCTACTTGCACTGTGAAGTATGCTCAGATATACGGAAGGTGTCGGTGTGAAAACGGACAACATCCGTCCGTACACGGTGGCGTACACTCTGATGTACGCCAGGTATCGGTGGCTAAGAGGTAGATCTGTCCGTACACGGTGGCGTACGCTCAAGTGTACGCCACTCCCCATTGTCGGTGTTTGTGACCGTCCATGTGCGGCTGTTCTGTGGGCGGACTTTCGCTCACCGCGAGTGTACGGGAAGCGTACGGTGATACGGACCATACGTACGTTTCACCGACCTAACCAGAATAAGGCCCTTAGAGTACTGTAAGTATACAATAATTCACCTGAAGCCAGCCTCCATGTTAAAAGATATGAAGATGCCGCAGTTACACCAGACCAACTCAGTAATATGCTGTCCCCAGTTGTATCTTTAACCTCAAAGGATTCCACTTTTGGGAGGTCCACTATAAAAAAAAACATAATGTCAAAAGTTAGGTACATTTAGGGAGATATTCAATCGTGACTGCTATTTCCATCAGGCGGAAATAGTGGCCAACAGTATTCAGTCCCGGACAAGACTCGCCTGCAACAGATTCACCTCCCTATGGAGGCCAACCTGTATTCTGAAAATCCTCAGCATTTTCTGACTATCAGTGCCCGTTTTCGCCAATGCTGAGACTTTTCGAGTGTCAGAATTTCCGACTGACGGACCCCACATTGAATAAATGGAATGACATTTGACCTAATAATGTCAGAAATTAAAGCAATTCACTGCAAAACATCTTTAGAGTAATATCTTCCTAAATCACACAATGGCCCTTATTCGGATCTGATTGCAGTACAAATTTGTTCTCAAAATGGTCAAAACCATGTGCACTGCAGGTGGGGCAGATGTAACATGTATAGAGAGAGTTAAATTTGTGTGAGTTATTTTGTTTCTGTGCAGGGTACAAATTTGTTCTCAAAATGGGCAAAACCATGTGCACTGCAGGTGGGGCAGATGTAACATGTATAAGCCCCTTACACACGGGGGGATATATCACTGAGCAGTATATATCACTCGGTGTCCTGTTTGCATTAGCAAACAGAGATGGTCGCTGATGAAAAAGAAACTGCCGATATCAGCTGGTCGCAGGAGCATGTTCCTGCGAGCAGCGATCACTACGGGGGAGAAAATGGGCGATATACCCGGCGATATATCGCTGGTGCACACTCCCATTGCGGGCAATATGGTCACTCAGCGACCATATTGCCCGCGATATTAGACAAATCACCCCCGTGTGTACACAGCCATAGAGTTAGATTTGTGTGAGTTATTTTGTTTCTGTGCAGGGTAAATACTGGCTGCATTATTTTTACACTGCAATTTAGATTTCAATTTCAACACACTCCACCCAAATGTAACTCTCTATACATGACTCACCTGTAGTGCACATGGTATTGCCAATTTTGAGGGCTACAGAAAAATAACAGTGCTACAGAAAAATAAATGATTGAAATATTGTTTTTCAAGAATACAGACAAAAATAATAAAAAAATATAATCATATATGTTCCAAAAATGATTGTTCTTTCATCCTTTCTAGTCAAAAATTATTGTTCTTTCATCCTTTCTAGTCAAAAGAGATTCTAAACCCTAACATTATTAAGACGAAAGGGCAGATTTATTAAGCCTTCTGAACTGATAAATTGGAGACAGTCCGCTTCTAACTGACAAGTTACAAACTGGGTTTGGCAAATAGCAGTTATGGGCTGATTGGCTGGTGCATTATCACAGGACACTTTATCACTTCACCAGCCTTAATAAATCTGCCCCCTGTATTAGGAGAACATTTATAATAATCAGCAAACAATCTCCTAGTCAAATTCAAAGTATATCAATTTGTAATGATTACACATTAGTGGTACAGTATTACATAACTAAATATTTGTTTAATCACTGGTTCCATAAACAGAGTCCATTCCTTTTATGCAACAAAATATTAAAAAATGTTTTAAATAAAATGAATTCTTATCAAAATAAATGAAACAAATTATTGTAAATTTAGCTGAGAAATAAAAACTCAATTTAAAGTTTAACATTGTGTCTATCTAACTCACACGTTTTTGCTGTAAGAAGAACAGGACTTCCCTCTCGGTTTCCGATCATGGATGATACATAGATGTTATAAGTGGCACTTTCCTTCAGGGTAGATATAGTAAAATAAGAAGATTCTGCAGAAACAATCTTTGATTCTCTGGCACCACCTAGAGGTTTAATAAATATATTATTTCAAAATACATTTTATGCTTGGCTATTCTTGAGAATCAATCATTTTTGCGGTTATCAATTGACCACATTATGTAGAGTTGTACAGTATTTGAAAAAAAAAATAATAATATTAATAATGATAATGCCTGCCCACTTTCTGTGTCAGTTGAATGAAAAACAAGAGTTTGCAATACTAAAAGCAGTTATCAACCTTATACCAAATTATTAACCAGTTTGCTGCTGCTGATTATTTTTTCAAATCAGGGTACTCATCCACAGAAGAATGGGCAGCACTCCTCCTCTTCAGCCAAGGACAGACCATCTTAATGTATATTTAGAGTGACATGTTGCTAGCACGCTCTGGTTGTGAATTACAGGCAGGATTCTAAACCTGCATCCCAGCCTGCAGCAAGACACTGAATGACTGCTTACTGACTGCCTGACTGACTGACTGATGGCTGGTGCATTCCAGCAAAGTGCTGACAGCTATTCACTGAATGGATGCATTTTGAGAGAGCTTGCAGGATCGTATATTCCTGTGACTAGGTGGGTAGGAGCATTGCTTTGCGAGGCACTGTCAAAGCTGTTAAGACTGCCCTTGCCAAGGGGGTTAAATAGCGAAAACCCTATTGTCCCCAATAAGCAAGTCATTTTTTGTTGTATTTCCCTATACATAAAATAGGGTACTTGCCATTAAGCTATAAATAAGATAAAAAATGCAACATTGTACAGCAGTAATCCAGCGATGTAAATTTTAAAAAATGCATACAATTTATAACACTGATCTGTGTAAAGAATGTGGAAAGTAAATAGTATTTGCTCTCATAAATATTGACATACACACACATGTCTTTATAATCCAGACATACACACTTACAACCAATACAGTCCTTTTACCCCAAAATATATTTATATATTTAGGCGCCATGGGACGGAAAGCGGGACTTCCCCGAGTGATGGACAGCGGGGAGGCCGGCCGGGATTGGTTGGCAGCATGGCGGGAGAAGAAGCAGGAAGCGACGAGGTCAGGGGGCACCAGGAGACGGAGGCAGAGAGAGGAAACAGAGCCGGCGGTGACCACGAGCCCCGCCGCACCGGTCCCAGTGGGCCAACAGATGCCAGGCACGGCAAGGGAGCACATTGCGGGCGGCTGCAGGAGGACCGTGACATCATGGTCGCGCCAGGCCCCTAGGCAGCAGTGGAGGGGTCATCAGAGTCGGCGGCCGGAGTGGCTGGCAGAGACGGTCCCGCGGTTTGTGTCAGCAACTGGACTGTGGCACCTGACGGCCGCACCAAACACAGCAACAACAGTAGAGGCTCAGCACCTCTGCAGTACTCCAGTTGGAGTAACCCCAGTTGAGCGGAGCCTTCCCCATCCCAGGAACCCCAACAGAACAGTGAGTTTGGCCCTGTTGGCCACGTATGTGTAAACATGTCGACCCTAAAACCAGGGAGATCTAGTGGAGTTCCGCAGCTGCAGGGACAGTTATAGAGGGACAGTCGCCCCCTTCTTAAGTGGGAAACCAGTGTCCAGGAGCGGTGCCCTTATACAGAGGAGACCCTCCTGCCTAAATATCAGATACTGTCATTTAGTCCAGGACAGACCAAGATTGCTCGGCCCTACCGGCCCAGGAAAAGGGGACCCTCAAGGCAACACTCCCCACCCAGTAGTACCCAGGCTATTGATCCGTAGGAAGGCCTGACATCACAGGGCCCAGGCTATTGATCTGTAGGAAGGCCTGACATCAAGGGGGCCCAGGCTATTGATCCGTAAGAAGGCCTGACATCACGGGGCCCCGGCTACTGATCCGTAGGAAGGCCAGGTTACCCCTTAGGTATGCTATACTGGGGAATTGTACATTAATTTCAGTATAGAGGCTGAAACCTAGGCTTGTGGCCAGAGCATTAGTTGGGTACCGGTACCATTGGTTCACATAGTGCAGGTATAAGTTAGTTATTCACCTGGAGACGTCCAGAGTAACCATGATGTTGTTGGACTGTGTAAGTTTTGTCCAATGTATGTTAAAAGTCTGATTCATGCCAAAGTGTGCTAGGTAGGGCATAGTTGTCATGTAAATGCTAGTATTTTGAAGTGTTATTATTGATTACAGTGATTTGCATGACTGGTCTCGTTGGAGCAGCATATGGTAGGCCAAGAGTGTGAATTCTGCGTTTGCTGAATAGTAAGCAATAAATCTATATCTGTTCTTTAAATCTCACCCGACTGTTGCCTCTTCAATACCCCGGATAAAGATCTGGTCAGGTACATTGACGACATTATGGTGATCTGGCAAGGAGACCAGTCAAGCCTGACCCAGTTCATTCACACTCTCAACAGTAACAATCTGAATCTAAAGCTTACGCACTTTATTCATCATGATGAAATTACGTTTCTGGACCTAACAATATACCGGTCGGAGGACAACCTGTTACATACAAAATTGTACAGGAAAGAAACGGCAACTAATAGTCTTCTAATCTCTAGCAGTGCACACTTCCCCCCGACCATCAAAAATCTCCCCAAGGGGGAGTTCCTACGCCTCAGGAGAAATTGCTCCACCACAGACATGTACATCAGCCAAAGTGAAGAACTGGCTTCCAGACTCCAGGCACGGGGATATAGCAAAAGATCAATTAAAAATGCCAGACACCAGGCCCTGAAATGCCGAAGGGAGGATCTCCTGTTCTCAACTGCGAAACAACAGGCCACCACCGAAACAACTACAAGATTTATCACCAATTTCTGTGATTAGTGGCAGGATTTACAAAACATCATCCGCAAGCACTGGCATATCCTGGAGATGGATCCAGATCTAGGAGAAATTACTGACAAAGGTCCACAGTTCAGTTGGAGGAGAGCTAAGAACCTCAGGGACAAACTGGTACAAAGCCATTTCCAACGGACAGTTAAGACTAAACCCAAGATCAAAGGTACCTTTCCCTGCACTAAATGCAAAGCGTGTATCCACATTCAGAAAATCAACAGGCTGAGTAACCGGTTCGGCAAACCAGTAATAATAGAACAGTACATGACCTGTGACACTGTAGGGGTCATATACTGTTTAGAGTGCCCCTGCAGATTAAGATATGTAGGAATGACGAGTAGAAAACTCAAGACACGCATATTAGAACATGCCGGCAATATCAGGAATGCCCATGCGGATGCACTTAAGTACAAAAAACTCACCTCAGTGGCGAGGCATTTCCTCGCCGAACATGGAGGATCACCACTGGATCTCAGAGTCTTCGGCCTGGAACAGGTCCGACTAGGTATAAGAGGTGGAGATCTCACGAAGGAATTACTGCGCAGAGAAAGCAGATGGATCTTCGACCTAAACACAGTCAACCCACATGGACTGAACGAAAATAACACCTTCGGAGCCTTCCTGTAATTACCGTGTCCTTCAGCACTCTCTCCTATTCTTCAGTTCCCCCACAGTATGGCCAGACGCTGTATCCGGCAAACCAACCCCCCCCCCCCCCTTTTTATCATTATGCTATTCACCAGCCTTATTCTCCAAAGTTCCAAAGGCCATAGACACATCATGACCTTGAACCGACTTCTGTGTAATTCAGATATCACCCAGTCTCTGTTGAGTTTCCCTGGAGCATCCCTCCACCTTGGCATTTCTGCCATTATCATCACCATTATTGTTCCCATAGTAGGAACTTTCTCCCCTCTTCCCCACTCCCCTATTTTCCCCACGCCAATCATGGCAAGCCTCACCAGTACCGACCACCAAACGAATACAAAAACCCCCCCTCCCCTCCTTCTTTCCCCCCCCTTTTTTCCCCCCACAAATCCCTTTCCCCTCTTCCCTCACACTCATCTTACAGTCGGAGATGAGGAAGGAGGGTCATTATATATTCACAATTTGCTCGACACACTTTATAATGGTTCTCCATTTAGGAGAGATGGACAGTCCACTCTCTCTCTAGCCTTACACCGGTACCACATCACCGCAATTATTGTATCATATTATCACCTCATCTAAACACGATGTGCACACCCCTTCACTGTTTTCACTATTGTTATTTGGTCAGTCCACCATTTTTGCGCACAGTTGGTTTTTTGCACCACTCACTACACATAATATGCATCTCACACACGCTTCTCCCAACCAAATAAGAGTGGGATATACATATAGACACACATACACACTCTAGCATATTTGTCTCACAATCAAAGATCGATACCTTCTATTACCAACGAATCCGCTAAATCTTATTTATCCTCTTTCCCCCCCTTTTTTTCTTATCTGTGTTTATAATAATTTGTACTATCTTGTTATTATTTTATTTTATTTACTTTATTGATTCTTCACGTATAATTATATTTTATTTCTATATAATTTTCTCCTATACATAAAGACTAAGCACCCAAGGGTGAATCCTTGTTCCCTTCCCCCGCTCTCTTATATACTATAGGAGGTTATTAGCGCGAATTCTATCACTCTAACTCCTCGCATAGCATCACCATTAGACAGGCAGAGGGACATGTTTCTGTGTAGCCCTTTTATCCATTTAGCACACTTATTAGGCATTTTTCCTGATAAGCTTCCCGATAGATAGGGAACTACCTATGAGGCCCCTAGGAAGCACACTGATTACAGGGAACTACAAGACTATACAATTGCCTAGCATCTGAGACTGAAGGGCACCACAAGCCTCTGTAACCCCAGACACGCTATGTCTAATTTTACCGGATACATCTCCCCCGCAGGTATTTTTGCAATAAACCCCAATAGGATAGGGGTGTCGTTCTCGGTACAATAGGCTGCCAGAGTGGAAGCCCGACTCCCACATACTATGTCAGGTTATCTGGAAGGGAGAGACTTTGTTGTTTTTTCTCCTTTCTAATCCCCGTTACAACAATAAGCCCCGAGTTAAATCATTATCGCCAGTATATGAGATTGCACTATCTCCCCCAATATCCATAATATTTAATTATGGTACACGGGCATAGAGCCCAGAAACATCTCAAGACATTATCAGGTGTTTTCATTCAATTAACCCCCAACACTCATTAGAGACAGATCAGAGTATCATTAGCGTATCATTAGCATACCCAATCATAAGACAGCATCCACAGGCTAAATAGGTGGCTGATAGGCCCCTTAACACACACCCTGACGAAGCCCATAGGTGAAACGATCGTTGGTGATCTAGGGAGTGACGCTACCACTGAAGCGCCTCCCGCAGCAGCTGCATCTAGGCGAGGAGGGAGAGACGCTACTATTCAGCGTATCCCACAAACAGGTGATCTAGGGAGCGACGCTACCACCAAGCGCCTCCCGCAGCAGCCGCATCCACGCGAGGAGGGAGAGACGCTACTATCCAGCGTATCCCACAAGCAGCCACCCACGTAGCAGACACGTTACCGCTCGTGGATTGGGGGAACAGCTCGGACCTGAGCATTCCCCACAGCAACCATATCACCGCCTGGTGACCCGGAGAAGCAGTCCCGATACTGAATGTCCCCTGCAGCAGCAACTTGAGTTTGCTCCCAAGTTCGGCAGCATCGCGCAGACACTGAGTCAGAAGCCGCGCTCAAGGGGACTCCCCAGGCACCCTCCTGCCTTATACACAGCAGCCTGCACAATTGACGAATATACACCTGCAGACACAGGACGCCGTCCCAAGCAGCTTCAATTACCTGTAGGAGACGATCCTATTACCAGATACGTGCACGCTGTGCACAGACAGGTACTACTTTCTCCCGCATTCCTCTGTTACCCTTCCTGACTTGTGCTCCCCCCTTCTTCCTTCCCTTTGTCCCCCTCTCCTGCATTCTCAAATCTATTCCCCACTCACCCCACTAGCGGGCCTCTCAATAGGTGCCGCTCATCCTCCACCACTATTGAATTGACATATATATATATATGTGGAGGATAACAGCACACCTATCTTAGCACTGACTGTAAATTCTACTCAGGGTCTACTCCCTGCTCAGGGAATACTCATCAGTTTCCCTACTTGATTGCTCTTGTCGTTTAGCCCTCTTTTTGCGCCCACACAAGCCCGCTCACCCGCCATACCTCTAAGGTCTGTCGACAAACTGACAGCAACCGGCCCGGGGCGTATGAAGGTACTATGAGAGAAGGGTGACCTGTCTCTAAACCGTACAATATTCCACCCCGAGCCCACAGGTATACAAAGCAGGGCAGCAGCCGCTTATTATAGAGGTTTACACAGAGCACTCTTTCATCTTTCACCACTGACCCTATACCCTATAAGGTTGGGAACATCCCCCACAATACCCAAAAAAGCCCACTCTCACCCAGTGGCAGCTGACAGTTGGAGTAGACAACCTGCCAGAGGGGATAGGAGACTTTCCAAACTCGAACCAGGCTCTCCCTTCTGTTACGGGTATATAAAGTCGGTGGGACTACCCATACCTACTGGGCAGAACGGGACCCCCACCCTTACTTCTATTCCACCCCTACTTAAACCTGCGTCATACCCTTTCCTAACCTTCCCTCCTCCCAGTCATATCCCTATCTCCTTGCGGGAGAAACTGTTAGTTTATACTGCTACCTTTTTCCTGTCCTGCAAATGTGTCTGTTGAAATAAATGTCACACTGGTCAAACAAACCCAGTGAAGTTTCATATAAACCAATCTGTCTCTTGTGCAGTTTTCATGTGATTCTATGAGACAGAATGTTTATCTGCTCATTAGGCAAGTCAAAAGAATATTCACCCTTCTAAGGGTGTATTGGTAACCAGGCCTCAAAGGGCCTATATATTGCAGGATCGACTTGATCCATGAGTTATTGTTAAATTCCTTTCTCTAATAATTTAAACCATGTTTAGATAATATGACTGTTTCTGATGCCTCAGAATGTTACAATTATAAAATGAACACATCTCTGTAAACTGCATACATTGTAGTCGACTTCTGCATAAAGGTTAACCTTGCTGAGAACATCACTACCCAGGAAAAGAGATATTGCGGCTTATAATAGAAATTGATGTCTGCATTGTGATTCCTCTCAGGGAGGTGAGAAGGATCTTGAAAGATATCTTGGGCTTATAGGTGTTGATATCCTCCTCGCTATAATAGACAGGGGTTGATAGTCTCCTCGCTACAAAGAGGATATCCTGGTAAACAGGCCTTCTGTCTTATATTTTCATTTGTTGAGTTGACTATGAAGATTTGAAATATGTCATGTAAATTTCTCTGTTTGTACTGAGTAACCTGACCGGAGATTGCACACACCACACTCTTTGAGAAAGAGTGAACCCTACAGATCTCCACCTAGCCCTCTCAGTAAAGGTTCTCCTTGCACAAATTGTAACCCCAGAATCAGGCTTACCCATTGCAGGAACGTTTAAGTCTTATAAGTGGAACCCTGTACCCTTTAGTAAAGTCACCCCTTACAAGGGATAGGGCCTAACTATTCCTCTAGGGACTCTAACATACTATCTACCGTAGAGGAGGCATTACTCTTACCTGGGATCACGCACATTACCCACCCAGGTGGAGGTCAAACAGGAGGACCCAGTGCCCCATTAGGCACAGATACTCAAGGGTTACCTTAACTTGTCTATATGTTTAAATGTGTTGTGTTAAATGTCTGTTAATGTCTGTCTAGATACTTTTTTACCTTATACTTAATAAAAGTTAATTTTTAAACGCCTAATATCTCATCTGGAGGGGGAACACTCCTCCTCTACTACTCTGTTCAACTAGCATTCTCCCACTTGACTCCATAACTTTGAGCTAGTACCCTTAAATCCCACCCACATTTCTTATCAGACTACCCCACACTTTTTATATCTTCATAGATTACTTGACGTAATCATTATACTAAGAGTGCCCCAACACCAAAGAGAGTCGTTCCTTCTTCTTTCCAATTGTATTTACTCTCTAGGGTGCACCTCCACATCTGTGACCTTCTAGGGAACCGCCTGTTCTCATAATTAAAATTCTATTGTGGACTGTTATTATTATTTTTTCATATCAAGACTACCATACCTACCTGTGCACTGGCCCGTCTTCCTCTCCCCCTTCCCCCAAACGTCACAAAGATCTGAACCTGACTGTGCACATCACACATTTAATACACCTAACAACATACTTTGCTGCATATTATTAGTCAGCGTGGCAAGAATCAGGTTGAATTTAATTTTGAATTTCTCATGCATATTGTGCTGAGTTTAAAGAAAAAAAATATTATAGCAAATAGCTGCAAACATACTGCAGGCAATAATACGCTATTAAAACATAGTTGTTACTATTGTTATATATGTATTATGTAATATCTCTCAACAAGCATTTAAGCATGGATACAAACATAGCAGGTTATTCAGACCTGATTGTATTAACCTTATTACATATCTTGGAATCATACTGGGATTCTCCCTACAAGGCTACGACAGATTCCTTTATTTGCTTATACAGAGCTTTAACTTGCAATAATGTTATCTGTAATACACAAAACCAGTGCTTGTGTCTGCCAATCATAAATGATGTTTATAAACACAAGCGAATCCTGTCACTCACCACATAACTGAACATAAGGAGGACATATAAACAGTTTCTACTTGAAAAAATGTTTCTACATTTCTTTTGGCCTTGGGATGCTGTGAAAAATATTCTGATACTCTAGGTCGCCATGACTCAAAAAAGTTTGGGAACCAATGACGTATATGTACAGTTGTTGTCATGGTAACAAGGATGTTATACAACGTAAGGGAATGAAAGTGTTTGATTTACAGGCTCTCGTACAAAGCTATAAACACTTTATCCTGTGTATTGTCCAATATATTACAAATACTTTGCACAAATTTGATCAGCATTATGGGTTAAAACTTTTATAAAACCTTTCCTTTATTATGAGTAATATAACAAAATATTAGCCTGATTAAAGAATGGTGAGTTGACTCTAAAATGTTTGTCATGAAAAACAAAACAATTTGAAACATTTAATAAAAACCAGAGTAATGTTCCCTCCCTGAGCTTTCCTACTACAGTACGTTGCAGCTATCAATCTCCATTGAATTGGCTGTTTAATGTACATATATATTTTAGTTTTTTACTTCTATTCTTTGGCCAAGTCATATGGTGTGTGCTCTGTCAGGACTTGAATTCATGATTTTTTAAATTCGATTAAAAAAACATAATACTAAAAATATTATCAGCATTGATATATTTAATTTTTGTATGTAGTCGCTTATTCAAATATTTTACTAAATGTATATACTAACTTTTTATATTAGGATCACCACAACATTTGTACAATATTTATTATCCTATTCGATGCTGAGGAATTTCTTGCTTTCCTGTGATGATCCTGTTTTAGCACCTTTTGAGCTATTCACACTCCATCAGTATTTTTGTTGCTATGCAGAAGCCATGCCAGTTATGCTTTTTAAATTGGGTAGACACTGCAATCCCTACATTTTCTTATGGGGATTCGGTAAACAACCAAAATGCTGTAGACAAGAAGAAGCAGTGATAACCACTTTATCTGGCAAGTAGCAAGACAGAGGTTATCACTGCTTCATAAATAGACCCCTTAAAAATCAATGGCAAGTAATACCACTTTGTGTTTTAGTTGTTGTTGTTATTTTGGAAAATACACCACCATTACATTTAATTTGCAGGAAATGTGATTTCTGAATGTCGTTGCAATGCCAAATATAGTTATGCACCATAATATGGATTCAAGTATAAAGTAATACTTATCAAACGTGTTAGAAATAGTTATTAGTTATTTATTTAATATGATCTTACCCTCAAATGGTACCCATGATATCTTATATTGGGTTATTCCAGATGTTTTCTTCCAAGACAATTTGATACTATTAACACCAGTATCAATTATCTGCAGATCTTTAACAGGAAGTAACTGAACAGGATTTGAGTCTGCAAGAAAAAATGGAATGATAATTGGCACGGCATATGAACTGAATCCAAGCACTGTGAGGCTGATTCTTAGTTAGGAGCATAGGAAAATAAATAAGATCGGTACTTGTTTCCTAGCACGGCGCACAAAGTTCCAAGTACGGCACCGTAAGGAAATCGCATCGCATGTGCGGCATGCGATGCAATGTGATTTTTTTTTTTAAATGTAATTTTTTTTATATGGCCATTGTACCCCACTATATCGCATGGCATCGCATCGCATGTCCCGCAAAATCGCATGCGATCGCATGCGATTTTATAGGGTGTGCGATGTTATGACATTAGGTATACAATAATATGATTGTATGTGGCAAAAATAGGTTTAACGCACTCCCCCACTATCCACGCCACCCCGAAGCGTGGCGAGCCCCGCGAGTGGCGGCGGAATGCGTCCTCTGACTTTTTCATTACCCCACTATCCACGTCGGCGTGGAGCTGATTCTGCATAGTGTGGCGAGCGCAGCGAGCCACCGAGCCTGAAACGTGGTGAGCGCAGCGAGCCCCCCGCGGGGACACAAATTACTTTACATGTATTCTGCATCCATTTGCCACGCATCGGGCTCATGGCTCACTGCGCTTGCCACACTATATAAAATCAACTCCACGCCAATGTGTAATGGGGTAATGAAAAAGTCAGAGGATGCGTTCCACCGCCACTCGCCACGCTTCGGGGTGGCGTGGATAGTGGGGGCTGCGTTAAACCTATTTTTGGCACATACAATCATATTATTATATACCTAATGTCATGGCATAGCACCCCAGAAAATTGCATGCGATTTGCGGGTGGGGTGGTGCGATGTAATGCGATGGCCTGGGGACATAAAAGCAGTGAATTAATTAACTTACAAAATCGATGCGATTTAATGCAGAATAGCCCTCTACGCAATTAACGTAGTGGGCGCCGTGCTAGGAAACAAGTACCAAAAGATCAACTTTGCGCCTGGCAAACCATGTTTAATTGCAAATGAGTGTTGTTTATTTGTATGAAGTGTCAATACTTACTGTTTTTGCATGTAACCCACAAAACTAAACACCTTAATGTTTACGCAGAGTTCAACTAGGACACCCCTCCTAACACTAAATATGCAGTGTATCATGGTTTTACCAAGTGCAAATTTGCTCCTTTTTTACTTTGGTCCCATCATCCCCAGTATGTACAGTATGGTATATTTTAATAATGATATTCAGGGCTGGATTAAGGCTTGTGGGGGCCCAGGGGTAACTTGTTGTGGGGGCCCCCACTTATAACATTTACTGTGACCCTCCCTCCCTGCCTGTCCTTGCATAATAGTTAGAGGTACAATGGAATAGTGGGTGACACCCACACACCGTATATGCACACGGCACACACGTGTTACCTATCTGGACATTAAAACCACTGTTAAATATGGTGTAAGTCCCTCTCATGCACCAAAACAGTTCTGATTTGCCAAAGCATGGACTCCACAAGGCCTCTGGAGGTGTCCTGAGGTATCGTGCACCAAGACTTTAGCAGCAGATCCTAAAGTCCTGTACTGTAAGTTTTGAGATGGGACCTACATGGCTCAAATTATTTTTGCACGCACTTCCCACAAATGCTCAATCTGGTGAATTTGGAGATCAACACCTTGAAGTCTTTGTTACTCTTCTCAAACCATTTCTAAACAATTTCTGAAGTGTGGCAGTATTTATTAACCTGTTGAAAGAGGCCACTGCCATCAGGGAATACTGTTACAATAAGAGCATTACACTGTCTACACTGACTTGCCTTTTTTGCCATGGTGTCATCTCTTCCCTAGGTAAGCAACACATCTGGTCATCCACATGATGCAACAGACCAGGATACCTTCTTCCATTGAACCATGATTAGTAAGTTTTTCCCATTGTGGGCATTTTCAGCAGTGGACAGAAGTTACTGTAGCACTCTGACAAGTTTGCAGCCCGATATTCAGCAAGCTGTGATGCACTGTGTGTCCTGACACCTTTCCCTCATTGCCAGCACTAACTCTTTTATCAATCTGTGCTATAGTAACTCTCTTGTGTGTGACCAAATGAGCAATTCATTCTGGGAAACAATGCATCACTGAGCCTTGGGTGCTTACTGGCAGCAGTATGCACTGTGCTGGCCCCACCTTTATATCCATGGTGTTATGATGTCTCACTTAGTGGGCAACAGGATCTGTATAGTAAGCTCTGTCTGGAGAATCCTAAGGACTCTCAGAGCAGTTCCACAAGCTGCAGGGGGCATCTGTTTGGAGTGTGGCTCTGCAGTAGTGCCAGTTGCTGAAGGGTGCCATTCCAGGCACCATGCAAGCCACATGCAAATGCATGTGCTCTGTGTCACTCAAACACATCTATCTAGGTCCTGCTGCATCCTACCATGTGTGTTAGTCTATTGCTCTGTTGTGGTCCAAACATATGTTAGTGTAAAGAAGTATGGCATTAATCACTATCAAAATAATGACATAAATCACTATCAAGTGAGAGAAACTGGCTTGAAATAGATATCTCACAAGAGTATAAGCATACACCTATGATGACAAACAACTGGGGAAACATTCTGTGATTACATAATTGTGATGCATATTATTATGGCTGAATAAAAACAACACATTGCCAAATTATTGAAACCCATCCTTGTCTTAGTCTTCAATTCTGCAAAGAGTAAATAAAACAATGCTCATTAACATTCATTAACATTATTGCTACAGTATATATGGAGCCAAATCCCATGAAATTCTGATCATATAACTCCTGAGCACGGTATTCACCATTGGTCTTGCAAATACTCTTACAATATACCTTGGAATGTTAATAATGTTCCTCAAATTATTCATGATGATTCTGGAATTATTTTGTATTATAGTAATAATATGCTGTCTTAGTAGGAAAAAAAAAAAAATATATATATATATATCACATTCATAACTGTGACCAGCGCTTACCTGTGATTTGAACAAGGGTGGCTGGTGGCCCCTCAGTGTTACTATAAACAGCCTGGACGTTCACTATGTACCTTGTGTTCGGCTGCAGGTTAGTAATGTGGTGAGATCGGACAGTGGAAGCCAGGTATTGAGTTTTAGGAGTGTCTGTAAATAGTAATAGAAAATTTGCTATTAAATTCTGTTGCATTTAGGGGTAAATGTGATAGGGTGAGAGTATATGGAAGTGCAGGACTCAAAGAATGCCCGTGTGATTAAAGTGGCAATCTACTTGAAGCAAAAAAATCCTGGTTTTGCCATGTAAAGGATTGCTTTAAAAATATGTGCATTCTCCAGGATTCTCGCACCCTATTACATCTATGTACCCCATCAGTGGCGAAAGTTCGTCCCAGTTGCCCGGAGGCAAGATGTGTATTGCCCCCCCCCCCCCCTCCCCCTTCACGCACAATACCTTATATAAAGTTTATACTGTATGTCATGAAATATAAAATGCATTTATACAGTATGTATACAGTATATCTATATCTAGAGAGAGAGAGAGATAGAGATAGAACACATATTTCAGAACTCCAGACGTGATATCAATGGCCTTCAATTAATGGATTTAAAAATGCAGGGGAAGAGAGGTGCCCCCTTGATAGCAGGAGCCCGGCGGCAGATGACTCCATTGCCTCCCAGAGTTCTGCCTCTGTACCCCATAATCTATTACTCTAGATTTATTAGTAGAATATGGAGTCTTTATTGCAATGAGTCCTACAGTAGATACAACCATTAAAATAAGCTTTTTCAAAAGGACAAATTAATAATTCTATATAATCTGAGAAGATCCCTTATGCAGCTGTTTATTTGAACAAACAATCAAGGTGACTTTTCTGCAAATTGTAGACCCATTATCTGACCTATTTACCAAGACATTTATTTTTTAAAGTAGCTGATTTTCTGCCACCCCACTTATGGCTTCATTCAGATTTGTATGGTACTGCGCACCTGTAGGGAAGCTGCTGTACGCTACAATACAACTAATGTGCACATGCACCAAGAGGCATCCAAACACAGCATCGGATCACCATGCTCAGAGTGGCTGTCAGAACTGATCCTGTACATACGCAGTTCCCCAACCAACCGATTAGTGCATAAACTATCAGGTTCTGACTTTGGACCTTAATCAGGTCCGAACTCTCGCATGCGAATTCGCATGTGAGCGCGATGTTTGAGCAATCCGCATACACATTTCTGCCCATCTGCATGTGCTGGGTGCAGACACACACCCAACATTGCGGCCGGTGGGTGGAGGCATGGGGTAGCGGACAGGGGAACTCCTCCATGGGAATGCCCAGTTGGTCAATGGCGTTCCCATGAAAAGCTGAGCGTTCCCATGGAAATCGCCCAGTGATGTGGGTGCCAGGGGCGGGCAGCTGACATCAACAGATGCACACGCACACGCACCAGATGCACACGCACATCTAAGGTTGCTCTGAGCAAATCTTGCTCAGAGCAACCTTAGATGTGCGTGTGCCTTCCACATCATTCGATGGTCGGCTACAAGAAAGCTGACGCAGCTAAGGAAAAAATGTATGAAATATAGTAAGGTTATCAAGAATGCCCACACATTGCAGGTTTGTGTTGCCATGTATTTATGATAATAAAAATAAAGAGATCAAATCAGTGAAAAAATCAAATCAAATATCAAGAGATTGAGCCTGATATTTGGTGTAATCTCCATGATCAGAGGAGTGTGTTTATGGCAGGATCTCCCCAGTTTATCGGCTAAATGCTGAAACGGATATTCATGCACACTGGGCATAATGTAGGGAGATGTATGCAAACCCAGTGTTGACCTGTTTTGTACATGTGCTGAGGAAATGATCTGTGTCTTCCAATGCAAATCTCTTGGCTCTGGCAGCCTGAATTCCCCGGCCAACCTGAGGGTTTCTCAAGTGGCCAGTGTTCACATACAGTGATCCGATGCTGTGAGTTCAAATGCAGCGGTGCATCACCGACAGGAGGCGTCTATTTACACAAGATGCCTTCTGTAACTTTTGGATATTTTTGTACAGCAATTGTGTGCAAAGACAAATTAAATTATTAAGGCCCTCTATAAATAAAACAGATAAAACAAATAAATAAAAAATTAAAACAGATCAACCACCCACTTATTGTTAAATTGGTTCAATAATTCTATAGTGGGTGCCTAACTTTTATGTTAGAAATGAGTTTCTAGCAGTAAATGGACACAGTTAAGAAAGAATGATTGTCAATAAGCATAGCAATCCCTGTTTACAACAAGCAGGAACAAAGTAAAATGACCTGATGTTGCAGGGTTCCAGGATAGTTTGTATTCGGTGGCTCCAGTGGTGGAACTCCAGGCCAGAGAGACAGAAGTACTGGTGTATCCAGTTACCTTAAAGTTAGACACATATCCAAGAGGAGCTGCACAATACAATAGTCCAATGTTAGTCACATCAATGCTAAAATAAGGCAGGTTAACAACAGGAGTTGATGCATTTTAGGCACTCAAATTATTTTATGACAGCAATAGGGAAATAATAGACTTCCTTACATTGTTCTCAGATTCCAAATAACAACACCAATCTACTTAATAAGCAACACCAATTAATTGATAATCAGTGTGTGTATTGTACACAATGGGGGACATTAAGTGGTGGACACATTTGCATTGTGAAGGTATGAAATGACAGGGATTGACCAGCTTGTGCCTAGGCAGGTATAGGAAAAAGGTTTGTCCTCCTAGTAGCCTAGGCCAGCTGATATAAGGGCTGGTTCCCTCAGTGGAGTGGGCCCCACACAAAAAGTACACTGGATAACTCTTCGGGTGTTGTATAGGGTTCCGACAGTCGGTTTTATAGTGGTAGTTATTGTTTTTTAATTATTTCTATTAAAAGCTAATTTTTAAACATTTACTGTAACTCTAACTTGGTATATGCTTGGAGTGTCTCCCGATCCAGGAGTACAGTACTCTTTCTTTTTCTGTTCACTTACTAAATGGATTTTCATGTTTTAACAAAGGAATATAACAACAGAATGTGTTGAAGAACTTTACGTTCTTCCTCATCTTTGCGGCCACTGCTTACGCCAGTTACGTTAGCCGATACGTAAGGATTTTCGGCGCACCACGCTGTGTTTACGTCATCCTCCTGTGTCCATGCCACCATCTATTACCTTAAGTAAAGTTGTGGCGAGCGTAGCGTAAGTTCCGTAGCGTAAGCGGTGGCTGCAAAGATGAGGAAGTACCAAACTTTCTATAATGAATGTAACAGTACAGTTAAGGAAATATATACATAAGGTCAGAAACACTTACATGTCCTGGCAGTTGTGGAAATGCCTGGTCCCACTGCAGAGCCGAAGAGAACATATAAGGAGATTACATATTCTGTGTTATGTACCAGGTTTTTTAGCTCATAAGAAATAATTGTACTGTTTAGTGCCAGCTGACGGGGGCGGTCTCTGCCGAAAAAGTCTTAGGAGAGAAGAAAAAAAGATGTGATCTATATAAAGTAACAGCATAGATATAATAAACAACTATGTTATTACACTTGTTTAGCCATCAAATACAGTGGTTACATAATATAAGAATAATAAATGTAAAATAAAATATCTTTAAGAATCCATGTAAATGCAGAATTATGTTTGAGTGCTTGAAGCAGGCATTTCCAACAACGGTCCTCAAGGCACACGAACAGTGCAGGTTTTAGTGATATCCAGGCTTGAGCACAGGTGACTTAATTAGTACCTGAGTGATTCTGATTAAACCATCTGTGCTGAAGTCTGGATATCACTAAAACCTGCACTGTTGGTGTGTCTTGCGGACCGTGGTTGGGAATGCCTGGCTTAAAGCATTATGCTACACTATCAAGCGTATCCTAAAACTGTTGGAGATGCTACCATGATGAGGAAAAAGATGATCACTGGTATTTTAATATAGTCATGAAAACTAATGTACAAAAAAAAAAAACAGATCCCTTCCCCCGTACACACAACGATACATCCACAAACACCTATACCTGTAGCCGAGAATGATTTTGTAAAGTCTAGAGAAGACAAACAGTGTAATTTTCCCTAGCATGTTCAGCAAGAGGCTATTTTTCTTAGCTACAGTACACGCAGAGTTATTCATTGACACAATCCATGAACTACATTGGTATGAATTACTTTGTAGAGAGAATACCCTGTGTGCGGGGTAACTGATACTAGACAATGCAGAACATCTCTTTCTCACTCTCTGGCCAATCAAAGCAATGCTGCTCTCTATTGATTACAATCTGATAAGCTGGCGGTGGAGCATGTGCTCATCATTATTAGGTTATCATTGTATTTCCCCATACCAATCAAACTGGAATAAAGTAGAGGTTGAGACATGGAGGTAGGTAAGTGTGTGGAGGGAATTGCGGTGTCAGTGTGTCTATTTCACAGTAAGTGTGCTCAGCTGTCAGTAGACCCTAGATGCCAGGGAATGCTGCCAATGTAATACTAAGTCTCTGGCAGCATTGGGCATGCTTCCATATACCCAATCAGGTTGGGGTTGGCAGGGTTTGTTATTACAAACACTGTAACAGCTAACATGCTGATATTTGTCTGTAAACATTTTATTACCTCAATAGCAATACCATTCTAGTCTGTCAAATACTTATAGGGTGGGCTATACTACACTGTTGGGATATGGTCATTAGGTCTACAAACATTAGGTTGGTTGTCATGGTCTTAGGTCAACACAAGCATTAGTTTGACATGAAAAAAGTAGACATTAGTTTTTCATTTTTATTTTAAATTGTGCTTTTGCACCATTGTTACTGTACTATCCAAGTGGGCATAGAATGAAAATATAATGGTGTGCCAAGCGTAGCAGTGCACTGTGCCCAAAGCATGGTAAGTAAAGCGAGCCATGCGAGGGGATGCGGTACACTTAAATGGTATCCATGTTAACGTAAGTCGACATAGACTGTTAAAAAACATGAAAAACTCATGTTGACCTTTTTCATGTCAACCTTTTCCATGTTGACCTAATGCTTGCATCGATCTAATGACCATGTCGACCAATTTCATGTGTCGACCTATAGTGGTAGACCTTATGACTGACAAACCTATGACCCATACCACACAATGTCCATCCCTCTGAATTTTTCACCTTCAGATAAGATGATACACCATGTTACATATGTTAGGTCCACAGTTCTGATGTCGACATGCATTAGGTGGACATGAGAATGTCGACATGGTCACAATGTAGCATGCCAGCAGAGTGATCTGATTTGTTGGCATTCTGATATGTATACATGCCCTATCCCAATACCTCCCTCTTATGCATGACCACCACCTCCCTTCAAACTAACGTTAAGCTACACCCTAGCCCAGGGCTGGGCAACACCGGCCCTCCAGATGTTGATGAACTACACATCCAAGCATGCCTTGCATCAGTTTCAGCATGGCCACATAGCAAAACATCCTGGGATGTGTAGTTCATCAACATCTGGAGGGCCTAACCCTCTCATATGTGATTTACTGCAACTGACAGCAATGTATTCTGAAAATGTTGACAGTACAAATGGAAACATTTCATTGGTTAACATTGTGAACATGTCTCCATTCTGAGAATATCAACATTGTTGCATCAACATTATAACTGGATTTGTAAAATGTTGACCATGCAATTGGATACCACTCCAGACAATAATGTATGTGTCTGTGTCCAGGCAAGACTCAACTGCATTTACATGAACACTCCTTTACTGTATACTAACTACAGTGCCTGCCCATCCTGACCTAATGCCACCTCTCTAAGCATAAGGAGTCACACAAGTAAAAAATCGGTCCAAGTCTGCATATGGATTTAGGCCAGGGCTGGGCAACATCGGCCCTCCAGATGTTGATGAACTACACATCCCAGGATGCTTTGCATTAGTTTTGCTATGTGGCCATGCTGAAACTGATGCAAGGCATGCTGGGATGTGTAGTTCATCAACATCTGGAGGGCCGGTGTTGCCCAGCCCTGATTTAGGCAGTAGCAGTAGAATGTACAGAGTGTACATTCAGCAGTTCCATCATTTCAGTGGATCTGGAAAGGATGGCACTGCAGAGGTTACTTGGGTTGGAGGTGGAAAGACCAACTAAAATTATTTGTCAATGAAATAGGCAAAACCAGTGTTTGTGGCTTCCAATCATCAAATATGTGGACAACCAGAAGCAAATTTGTTACTCACCACATGCTGTAAGTGGTCTAAGGGTGACAATAAGCTTAATTTCATGTTTTTCTGAATTTGTCAATAAGAAACTTTTGGTTTAGGGATGCCGTGTAAAAAGAATCGGGTTTTGGGAACCAGTGCCTTATATTATTACAAACCTAACAAAGATCTATATATATAAAGATTCAAATGAAGTACCTGGCGTTGGGCCCCATGCTAGCCTGTATCCTGTAGCCCCAGGTACTGCATTCCACGAGATCAATGCTGTGCTGATGGTTACTGCACTTGCCTTCAGACTCTGCACTGAGCTTGAAGCCACTGCAAGGAAATGAGATCCAGCAACTGACATTAAACGACAGTTATAGAGAGGTGTAACATCAAGGAAACCCAATACGCGTATCTCGTGGATTTTTATTACATGACACATAAAAATAAAACACTTAAAACAAAGTGAAACTAGTCTACCTTAATGCAGACGGGTCATCATAAATAACATTGCAAACAATTAGATTATGGGATGATTTCATTTGTTAATAGCGCATTCGTTTGACAATTGTTCTCTTTAGAGCAGGCATGTCCAACGTTGGCCCTCCAGACGTTGTGAAACTACACATCCCATCATGCTTTGCAATAGTTTTAGCATTCTCTAATAGCAAAACTTTGGCAACGCATGCTGGGATGTGTAGTTTCACAACATCTGGAGGGCCAACGTTGGACATGCCTGCTTTAGAGGATACTGTGCAACACACCTGTAGATTGTAGTAAGCGCTGAAGCACAGCTTTGGCAATGCCAGCATAATGCACCTCTCCGCAGAGAGACTAAAAGGTTCTTAA
This sequence comes from Crinia signifera, assembly GCF_055691185.1. Lineage (NCBI taxonomy): Eukaryota > Metazoa > Chordata > Amphibia > Anura > Myobatrachidae > Crinia > Crinia signifera. Next base: position 193,159,239 of record NC_139220.1, read on the forward strand.
CTGGATGTTACACTAATATATGCCAACTAAAAGATAAAGTACTGTATTTGTTAATATTCCATTAACCTAGATCCATTGAGATGTTACACACTGGAAATTGATTGCTTTTATACGCCAAATTACAATTCTCTGTAGGCTGTTTAAACACATATACTATAAAAAAAAAAGAATAAAAAATACTCACAGGTTACAGCTTTAGCAGTAACTACAGGGCCCTCTACATCTACAAAGATGGGGTTGATAGTTACTGTATACTCAGTGTCATGCTGCAGCCCTTGAATCAGGTACTGGGAGTAGCTATCAGCGAGGTTAATGTTTTGGTCGTATCCCTCTGTAAATTAAAAATAGTAATGATCCAAACAAATCATGGTTGTAGCTGTGACTATAAACAATGTACACGACAATATAAACCAATTCAGATGTTGCTTGAAGAAATACAGATGTAGCAGGGCTCTTCCTTGCCTGGCGCCCGCCAGTTCCCTTTCACTGGCGAGCGCCGGCGATAGGGACTGGGACACGTGTGCAGTATCACGGCGGTTGGGCAGCATCTCCCTGCTCGTCTCTGCTTCAGGGAGACGCTGCCCAGTTCAGGGGGGGTCTGGGTGGTTAGGGGGACCAGCGGCGACGGCTCGGGAGGCGGCGGGGACCGGCGGCAGGCTCCGTTGCCACGGGGCGCGCGAGTGTCTCGTGCACCCCGGGTGGTAGCTGGCCGCTGGCGGGGGCTGGCGATAGAATCGTCAGCCCCTGCAAAGATGTAGCAGGCTACATCTGTACTAAAGCAAATTCATCCGAAAAACTAAGGATCTGTAGCAAATACTTATTCAAATGATTAGTCAGTGAAGCCTGAATTGCCCTAGTGATATTTCTATGCAAAACATATTATTCTTTGTAGCAGTTAAAAGGACCAGAAATGCCATATAGTAATTTACATTTATTTGCAAATTAGAGGCTGATTTTGTCTTCGTATTTATCTCACTCGTACTTGCAAAATGGTTCACATGTCTCAGAATCCAAAAGTATGAGTGCAGGATATACCATGTTATACATGTGCTGGATTAAGTATGTTTACGTTCATAAACTGTTCTAAAATCTGCTTTACCTGCAGATGCCCAAGTAAGTCGGTAGCCTGTGGCGCCCCGGACTGGAGTCCAGTGTGCACGAATAGTTCCAGTTGTGATGTTGCGCAATGACAAGCTTTTCACAGAAAGCAGCTTCACTGAAAGAAATACATAAGCAATTGTTGTGATAAACATACTTCTAGATTTAGCCACACGGAATTGTTTGACTCTCATACCCACACCACAAATACTGCATGCTTTAAATCAGACTGTCAGTTCAGAGGTCATAAGGGGTGCTCATTGTGATATTTAAGGGTATACCAAAATTGTGTTATTAGATTTTTTACTAGTTTGTAGCTGATTGAAATCAAAGAAGAATAAAAACAATGTAATCATTAAAGTTAACAAATGAAAACGTCTATCCTAAATGTTAAAACATAACACACAGCATTAAAAACACATTTAGAAAGTAGACACACAGGTGCCACTCTCCCTTTTGCTGGCAGAGCGCCAGATATTGCACACTTGCGCGTCCAATGCCGACAATGGGGCATGTGAGCATCTCTGACGTGCGTGCGCCCCGTTTATGGTTTGGCTCCCGGTGGTCACCGGGAGCCGCTCAGATGAGAGTGGCTCCATCTGTGTATATACACACACATACATACATACATACATACATACATACATATACAATGAATTCTAACCAGTGACTTTTTAGATCTTGTTTATAGCACACATTGCTTTTATAAATATATTTGTATTTGTGTAAGCAGTCTAGACATTTGAAATTTTAGCGATGATATTAAATCCAATGTTTGATTTTGGATTGATAGCATACCTTGAGTACTGTGTTTAGGAACTACTGGCCTAAACATTAATATAAGCAATTTTGCCATCCAGAATTATGTACCAGTTATTATGGAGATATTTTGTTGTGTTTTTTGTTACTGCTTAGAGTAGACAGTATTTGTAAACTAGGGTAAACTGAGCGCAATAAAACCTGGTAAAGATCCAACCTGCTGCTGTTTATAAGGGATACTCAACCCTTTTTATGATAAGAAAACAAAAAATAAATAATATTACTCCTTTCTCTTAAATCAATTTAAATCATTTATTCACATTAAAAAAAAAAAAATCCACCGGCCAGCAGAGACATATATATCTATAACATTTATCAATGAAAATGCATCAATAAACATGCAATTCATAAAACATATGCTGCTGACCATTTAACTGGTTAATCAGGCTAATTCCTCATGCATAGAACGCAGATCCAGTACTGATTGACTGGTGAGACATTTGCACTTTAGCAAGCATGTGTCCATTCAATGGCAATCACAATTTGTTAGTAAGCATTCAAAGCAAAGCTTTGTTAGGTGCAAATGCTATCCTTATCAATGTTTAGTGACATATATGCCTTTTCTTGAGTCACACTTAAAAACAGTTCAGTTTTTGTGGATCAGAGCAAGCATACTGTATATACTGCTTAGACAGTAGCCTATTAGCGGATTAAGATGAGTTTCTGTTTGCTACGGTATATACTGTGGAATAGGGTGTGAAGCTGGTAGCCATCTTCGTCAGTTGGTTGTCCCTTCTTTCCTCACCTTTTTTAATTATTTTGTTTGTCTTCTCTAATCTCTGTTGGGTGCAGATACAGTAGGTAGGGAAGTGCTACAATCTAGTGGCAGCATCTGGTGTAAGGGCTCCTTGTGAACAGCATGATGGTGGGTATGGCCTACTTCTGCAAAAAGGACATTGGCCGCCTTTCCCTGCAGATGTGCGCTCATACTGTGCCAAAGGTAAAGGTGAGGTGTCCTTCACAACACAACTGAGACAAGGGGGGGGATTTTTGTTGCTGTAAATTTTATTTAAATGAGATATGGCTGGAGGTTTGGTAGCTTCATTCTTTACCACCAGTTTAGTTACTAAAGATCCAAAGCAGTTTGTGTCCGTGTGTTTCTTTCTAGTTTTAAGTTTAGTTATTTAGGTGCTTTTAGGTCCCACTTTATATAGTACTGTATGGCACCATTTATTGAACTGTGTTTTTATTATAATTAATTAGAATAATTTTAAGTAGAAGTCATAGTATTAATTGATTTTCTAAAATAAACTATGTTAACCAAAGCTTTTGCTATCTGGGATGCAGCGACAATATACAGGTATATACATTTCTGTAATGTGAAGAAGTGTTCTACTAACAATAAAATCAATAATCAGCTATAACGTAAAGTGTATTGTCCAGTAAATGTAGATCCCAAGAGTTTCCTTCATATAACTTTGTTTTCCACATCGGTCATTCTGATAACTAACTCACATGTACGTCCCATTGCGGAAACAGGTTGGCTTGGTCCTTCAGGATACACGGCATAAATACTGATGGTATATTCTTTATCTTCCTCTAAGTTATCAATAGTATGTGAGGAGACATCTCCATTTAAAATGTGTTCGTATGTAAACCCAGGTCTGTTGGCTGAAACCAAAGAAAATGTTAATTCACATAGAGCGATATTTACAGCTTTTCCGCCTCTCTAGTTGGATCCATTGATATCTCCAGACTCTCTGCAGGTGAATATGATATATCACACTAAAGCTGCCCATAGACGGTCCGTTCCTGGACCGTCCGTTCTGTACTACGAGATGTGCGCTCCCACGCATCTCATTGTATGTGCTGCACATACTTTTTGTACTAGCTGTTCATCACATCGCATTGCATGCACACTGCATGCACAAGGCATGCGATGCGATGTGATGTGTACTATTTTAGTCCCGAACGGATCCGTTAAACGGACTGTGTATGGGCAGCTTTAGACAAATGTGGCTTTGTGCAGTAGTTGATGTTAAAATAAAAGCCCAAGCTTATTCTGCCATTTTTTAGATGTCCGGTATGTTAGCACCTTCTCTTCAGTAACAGCTAAAGGAGCACAGGTTACCTACGTCTGTCATAGGCTGTTACTTACATCTTGGGATATATATCTTGAATCCATCCAATTTTCCTAAAGGGGGAGTCCAAGCCACCTTCAAACCAAAAAGTCCTTCTTCTGTGACACGGAAATTTGTTACAGAAGGCACCGGAGCTTTCATAGAAATTAAGAAATTATTCTTAGTGTTCAATATTTTGCATTTATAAAACAAATATGAATATTTTTTTTTTGTACCAAGAACACGTCTAAAGCCATAAAATCACCAACTTTCTGTACAATTAAGTAATCCCAGTGATAAGAACCTAGATAGAGTGACTGAATGCAGAACTACAATGCCTTTCCAAATGCTGGCGGAAACTGTGTTTATTATGCTAACAAGAGTTTTGTCATGACCGCCCACTTTTTGCATCCATGTTCCTCAGTGGTCTTACTCCACCAGTTAGCTTATCCTCCAACAGAGTAACAGTGTACATTTTAAGTGCACAGTCTGAATCCTGACTGTAGACAGTCTTCAGGCAGTAAAGCACAATGAGATTTCTCCTGTACCATTGTAGGACAGTCCAACCTAGCTGGTGAGTCATTATTTCAGTAAAAATCTACTGCTTCAGAAGGAACAAATATGGCTTAATTTGGGAACGTTCTCATATTTACATTACTTCCCTGGCAAAAAGAAACTAAGGGTCTTATTTATAATATGAAAAATGGGGTCCTTAAATATTTGTTTCTAAATTCGCAATGTGAAAAATTTTAACAAACATTTTTTAGAATGAAGTTTTTGTTTGGTAAGAGCCCAGCTATCACTCTGCGTCCAGGTTTGACATCAGTGTGCGTAATATGCATGTGTGGATTTTGGTCTGCACATGTATAAGCAAGTGACAATGGAGAGGTAAAAATAACATAGCAGTAGCTCATAGGCTGCTACAGGCTAACGTTATCATTAGATTGCATTAGCAGAAGAGGCCAAACCCAGGAATGTGATTACATAGCAGCCCTTTAGATTCTTGGAATGGAGAAGCTGTGGCAGATATTGGAGTTATCTTCAATTCTGGGGATCTTTACATTTTGAGGCGATCCCCTGGAAATGGCTATTTTAGGCTTATTTCAATGAAATTTCAGTTTAACAAATATGTCTCTAAAACTAGTGTTCAGTGAATATATTTTTCCGTGGCCGTCGATCCTAAGCCTCAGTACTGTTACAGTTCTGTTGTTCTTCCTATTGCGCGGTTAGAAGAACATAGTATTGTGAAAGCCGATGGATATTAAGAAACACCATCCCAAAATGGATATTAACCACTGGATATTTCCTTTACGTTTGATCCTATTTGGCTTCAGACAACAATGCAGAGGTCATTTGCTGCTTAGCGGGCAGCTTAATGCGTATGATTTATCACATTTTCATTGTTTCACTGATCCATTTAAGAGCATCATAAATATTTTTGATTGCTAGGAAACAGAAACTTAAGTGAAAATAGTTTTAATTATAATTTTAATGACAATTTTGAAAAAAGTCTGTATGTTAATTATAAAGTAATATTCACTACAGTAGATAGAGCACAATGCTTGATGACAAAATCAGAATGTAAAAATCCTACTTGTTTTCCCTCTGACTGTTACTGAATCCCCAATGACATGTGAGTAGATGGCCAGCACTGTGAATAAATACTCTGTGGTTGGTTTCAAATCCGTCACCAACAACGTCTGCTTGTCACGGTCCAACATGATCTGACAAAACAAACACAGAGAGATTGACCATTTAGTATGTAGTTCTGGTGAGTGCAGGGCCAGCGCCACCACTAGGCAGCCGTAGGCATTTGCCTAGGGTGCCGGCCACTGGAGGACGGCAATTTGGAGCAGGTCCCCAACCCTGGATGGAGGTGAGTGGCGGCAGCGTCCGCAACTCCCCCTACGTGGACCCGTTCCCCTCCCCACCCCTGGAGTTACATAGCAGCACTGGCCGCATCCCCCGTCACCCCCCACCCCTGACCACCCCCCCCCCAGTGGAAGGAAGCGGGGGCATCCCGGTACCCCCCCTGTGTGGAGCGTCTGGCCTGCCGCCACAATACCCGCCCCCCCCCCCGTGTGGAGCAACCAAATACCAGGCACCCCGGGACCCAACACCCTGGCACCGCCCCCCCCCTCCCCTGGTATGGAGCGGCAGGTCTGCCGCAATACCCGGACCCCCCAGAGCAGGTGAGTGCCAGAGCGCTCAATACATATTCAAATGTTAAGATTAATAACTAGTACAATTAATAATAATTGTATTATTAATTTATTACATCTCCAATAGATTAACACAAAAAAAGGTAAATCATTTTTTTCACAGGATCAGGACAAAATCTGTAGATTCCTCTGAACCTGGAAGATTAATTTAACGGACGTTGAAACACCAACTTAGTATAGCTGCAAAAAGATATTTAGGTAAGCATTCAAACATTTATGTTCCACATTTGTATGTTCCCACCACCCCTACGACTGCCCCCAGGCCTACCCCTCATGGTGAGCATGTAGCTAGTAACAACACTTCCTGCATATTTGAATGTTCTCGCCACTTTCTCACAACCACCTGTACTGCAGGACGTTTATGACTGTATGAAAATAAGGATTCCTACATTTTCCCCCTTCATGAGTCCCTTACAAAGGTGTTTTAATCATTTTTATTTAATACATACCCCCACCCCACGTGCAGGTCCACCCCACCATGTGCTATTTCTGTAATGTGTACCCCCACAAATTGCAAACACCCCCCCCCCCAGCAGTGACCTATGCAGTGTACCAAAGATGGTTATTTTCACTACTTACCTGTCTCTGATCATTTGTATTAAGACGACCAGAAGCTGCGATAGAATTCAGAACAACTTGATACCCTATAATGTCACCCGTGGCTGGGCTCCAAGTGACACGCATGGAATTGTAACTCTGCTCACTCACAATTAGATCTCTAGGGCCAATAATTTTTTCAGCTAAAAGAAACATAAAATGTGTCAAAGGCAACCAAATAAAAACGCTCTAACATAAACAGGCTTATCATGGTATTTTTAGTTGCAGTATGTTAAAGGTTCCTTGCTAAGATATTTATGCAAACCCCTTATTGTAGTTGCTCAGAAGTGTTTTTATGTCTATAAATTAGAGCATGATTTAGCACGAGTCCGACTCTGGACCATTTCAGCTGCAGATGTATAATTCCTTATTACTGTGCTAGAGTTGGAGCCACAGTGCAGAAGTGCCATGATGCTGCTGCGGCTCTGGTCGCAGAGAGGGGGAAGCTGTAGACTACACACAAGTGTTTAAAATGCTGGTGAGTAGTCGGGATTAGCTACATTAACATAACTTCTCAGATCAGTACTGATCGCGCTCTTGCATCATCTCTGAATTAGGCTGATAAATCAAAAAGAAAATGTCTTCCAAGATAGTTCCCTTTTTTTTTTTCATTTCCATACTGAATTTACTAAGGGTCCTGCATCATGCCAACTCTTCAGGCAGACACATTAATATGAATGTCCCAGCAATCATGTTGAGACTTTCAATTGTAATTTTATTGGCTAAAGACCTAGCTCACTTGTCAGGAGAACTATCCCGGCTCAGCCAACTCACTTTGCACAATCTGTATGATTGGTCTTGGGGCCTCCGAAGCTGTGAAGCAAACCCTTCTGGAGATCCTGGACAGTATATCAAATAACGACCAATAATCATTCACAATAATGACATGTTCTTCACTAGGGTCAGAAGCAATTTTTATCAGTTCACTTCTGTCTGCATTCTTTATGCCTGCAAAACACATATATAAAAAGTTGTAAACATGTATTTGGTTGGTAATCAAAGATACAAACCATGCTCTGATGACGTCATCATGAATGATGAAAGGCATTGTTGGTCACAACTGATACTGTAAGGTCATTCTGATTACATATTGAATGTCAGAGCTAATTACGCCAAATGCCCTGAGCACATTAAGTCTCATAATGATTATCAGCCAATGACGCCTAATAATGGCTGCATTTCCCACATTATTTGCTGATATAGTAGATTAAAGTAATTATGGGACAATGCCTGTAATAGGAGACTGTCCCTGCAATGACTTTCCTCCCGTTAAAAGTACCATCACAACTTGGTTATTGCCATGGTGATGGAAGTGTTTGTAGTACAACTTGACAACTTGACATCTTTGTATCAAAGTCACTCAAAAAGACACAAAACAACAGCAACTCAAATAACCAAGTGACTGCTTTGAGTGAGCTCACTTCATACTCACTACATACTACTCCTGGCTGCTTAATCTGGCTATTCATCCGTGATATCACCATTTCTACAACTGCTAAAACTTTGAATATCACTCTTTATGCTAGTATATGCACTGGCTGTTTTGAAAATGCACAGCTGTACCTCTAATGACTTCACCACTCCTGCTCTTCCATTGATAGAAGGTCAATGGAACATTTTATTCTTGGCCCTCTTCTTCTCTATCTCTATACGTCCTCTCTGGGTGAGCTTATTTGCTCACTTAACTTTCACAATCACCTCTACGGTGATAATACTAAAATCTACCGCTCCTTTCCTGATCTCTCTCCCTCTATCCTCACTCATATCTCCAACTCTCTCTCTCTCTCTGCAATCTACTCTTGAATGACCCAGCGCTTTTTTAGACTTAAAATATCAAAGACTAAGCTGACCTCTTCCCACCCTCCTGCATAAAACCTGACCATCTCTCATCCTAACCTGTTTATGCTCACTTCTTCCCCTTCTGTGTCACCCCTGTCTGTCTAACCCTCTCCTTTTAGAATGTAAGCTCTCATGAGCAGGGCCCTCTCTCCTCATGTGCCTTTCTTAGAATATATAAACCTCTGCCACCCTGATGATTGCTTCAGTGTCCTGTCCCCTGGTGCAACTATCCATATTAACCATGTACTTGTACTAAACTGTCTTATACTGTAATTTGTTATGTATTTTTGCTCATAACTATGCCCTGTAAAGTGCTGCATAATATGTGTGCGCTATATAAGAAACTGTTAATAAGTAAATAGTACTGAGCATGTGCACACTCCAGGCTGCGGAGGCGGGATCCAAAGATCTCTCTGGTGATACTGTAGCCTTTAGGTTACAATGAATAATATTATCTCATTATTATGTTAACTATATGGATCAAGTCCAGGAAAACATGCTTAATGGAGCTTGATAAATTCGTGAAGACTGCATTAAATGTGCGGTCTATAAACATGGTAGGCATCTAACCTCTGACGACCCATGTAGCAGTAAATGTGTATAAGAATGGGGATTATATATACAGATTACATATCATCTGCCACTGTAGAAACATACTGTATGTTCTAATATCTTTTTTTATGAAGGTTTCTATACCTTAATATTATATAAGGTGAATTTTTCTATAAAAAAAAACCTTACCAACCTATAGCAAATATAGTAACACCTCGATCTTGCAATTGTTGGGCTTTCTCTTCTACCAAGTCCCCAGATTTACCATCTGTTAGTAGTAAAACAATCTGTTTAGGAAAGAAATTGAGACACAAAAGAATTAAACAAAAGATCATGGGAAAGCTATAATATATAACCTGAAAGGATAAGAACTCCATTTTACTTTGAAATCTCTGGGGAAATATGCTGAAGTGTGGTTTGCTCAAATCGTAGGTTTTCTTGGAACTAAATTAACCCTTGTGAGAATCAAAAACAGATTTGAAACTGTAGAGCAACTGCACCTATCACGGCCTCATTCTGACCCTAGTGGGCATGAATCCAAAGGGATTCTGCTCCACCAGTCAGAAAGACCAATTGAAAATGAGCCATTTCGAAAAGAGCACCAATCATGGCTTGCTGCTCAATTGGAGCATTGCGGGCCTGATTCAGATGCAGACTCAGCAGAAATCCTGGTACTTGTGTATTTTAGCGGCGCCCATCGTATCGCATACCATTACGCATGCGATGGTATGCGATGCAACGCGATTTCGTTGGTTAGTGTACGATGGCATTCAAATTGTATGCCATTGTACATGGCATACAATGCCATACGATGCGATGTGATTAAACATTGTATAAGCACCCTAATGGGTGCTTATACAATATTAAGCACCCTAATGGGTGCTTACAATGTTAAATGCACCCCCACAGCACCCCCCACTATAAACGTGAACCCGAAGCGTGGCGAGCGGCGGCGGTACGCGTCCTACGACCTTTTCATACCCCCACTATCCACGTCGGCGTGGAGTTGAGAATAGATTAGCCCGAAGCGTGGCGAGCGGACGCGGATACCTGTGAAGCCCGCGAAGGGACGCGTTTACCTGTGAAGGTATCCGCGTCCCCTCGCGGGGCTCGCTGCGCTCGCCACGCTTCGGGCTCGGTGGCTTGCTGCGCTCGCCACACTAATCTATTCTCAACTCCATGCCGACGTGGATAGTGGGGGTATGAAAAGGTCGTAGGACGCGTACCGCCGCCCCTCGCGGGCTCGCTGCGCTCGCCACGCTTCGGGTTCACGTTTATAGTGGGGGGGTGGCGTGGGGGTGCATTTACCATTGTAAGCACCCATTAGGGTGCTTATACGATTTTTCATCGTATAGAGGGTCAAAATCGCGTCGCATCGCATGCCATCGGGTACATGGCATGCGATGCGATACGTTCATCGTACGATGCTGAAATCGGGCGCCGCCAAAATACACAAGTACCGAAATCCTTTTTCGGTGACAAATCTGCAAGGCATCACAAGTGTAGTAACCACCCATAAGTAAACAGAGATGTCCACCAAAGCCATTGCAACAATCTCAGCAACTGCATACTCTGTCACAACTGCAATCAGTGGCGTAACTATATAATTTGCGCCCCCCCGCCAAAAAAATTTCGGCGCCCCCGCCTCCATACCTGACAGAGCCGCATCTGCGGTCACTGTCCCGTCCAGTCTCCCGCTGCTCCAGTCTCCGCTGCGCTGCTGCCCGGCCGCATCTGTCTGTGGTCACTGTCCCGTCACTCGCTCCCGGCGCCGGCTCCTGCTGATAATGAAAAGTGACTCTTAGAAAATGGCTGCCAAAACTGTCTGCAATACGGGGGCAGCCATTTTCTAAGTGTCACTTTTCATTATCAGCAGGAGCCGGCGCCGGGAGCGAGTGACGGGACAGTGACCGAAGATGCGGCCGGGCAGCAGCGCAGCGGGTAACTATAGCACCGCAGCCCCCCCGGCGCCCATAGTTACTCTGCGCCTCCCCGCCACGGCGGGGGCTGCGGTGGCTTAGTTACGCCAGTGACTGCAATGCAGATACAAGGAACACTGAATGCCTCCTTGGCCATGCAGAATGTCTGCACAGTGCTGGTGCTATGCCAAGTTTTATGGGTATGAGATCACAGTCATATGCCAAGACATGCCCTGCACGAGAAGTGAGTGGTTAGGTAACATCGGTGTGTGTGTGGTGTATTTGCAGGTGCAGAACAGTGTTGGTGAAAATGGCCTTTATTTGTCTGAAAGTCTTAATCCTCTTTATCCTCAGTTGGATGCAGCACACTTGCGCACTGTCTACATCCCCCTTCTACACCATCCCACTGTCTTCTCTCCATAATTGCATTGGTGGGTTTTTATTTCCCTATTTTATTCTATTTGAAATTGTTTTTACTTGTGACTTTAACTGTTAGTGATATATCTTGTAACCCATATTTTCTGTAACATAAGCCTTGTAGTGTTTTAACTTAAATAAAAAAAATCGTAATTTCGTTTTAGTGTCTGTTGTTATCCAACTCAAGTCTCTGAAGAATTTTATCGTAATATTAATAATTTTGTGTGTCGGTGGAACCAGCGCTGGCGTGGACTAGGTCCGAACAGTACTTTGGTTGGTGGCAGTCTATCGTGTTGAAAAAGACACACACAATCGCACCCAAGTGAATGGATGTTTATGCTGAACATCCATTAGCATTCATGCGGGGAGCTCGGCAAGCGAGGGGAGGGCAGGTGGCCATATGGGCAGCGTTACATCCACACGCATCGCGTTGTGTGTGGACCAGAATAAGGTCCGAAGCCTTGTCCGCACAACCAGGACCCTCTCACAACAGGTCCTCCTTGTGTACCTTAGGTGTGGTCACAAAACCACAATCCCATTTTTACAAATAGGAAGCATACAGCATAAGCAATATATTAAGTGGCCCTTTGGCTTACCCAATATCTGTTATTAAGGAAAAACCGTTACAAACAGGTAAAACATTTAAATGATCTACAGTACCTTGGCTGTCAGAACTGGACAAAAAAAAGTAAAAAAAGAGTCCAAAAAATCATGAAACATTCATGTTGACCTTTTCACATGTTGACCATCGACATGTCGACCTTTTACTTATATTGATCTTTTTCTATATTATTTATTTTATTTATTAAGTTTCTTATATAGCGCATACATATTACGCAGTGCTGTGCAGAGAATATTTGAACATTCACATCAGTCCCTGCCCCAGAGGAGCTTACACTCTATATTCCCTACCACATGTACACGCACACACAGACATTGTAGGGTTAATTTTGTTGGGAGCCAATTAACTTACCAGTATATTTTTGGATTGTGGGAGGAAACCGGAGTACCTGGAGGAAACCCACGCAAGCGCGGGGAGAATATACAAACTCTGCACAGTTAGGTCCATGGCGGTTATCGAACCCATGACCTCAGTGCTGTGAGGCAGTAATGCTAACAATTATACTCTCCGTACTGCCCATACATCAACCTATTGAATGCTGACCTTTTGATGTGACCTATTGACTGTCTAACTATATATTGGGCCTGCTTCTGGTTCACTCACATAGCACATTTGGTTTGCAAATGGACAAAAGGTTTGCATACCACAGCACATTGGAAGTATTTAGAATTTTTAGACTTCAAAAGATGCATACAGATTGCAAACCTAATACTAAATCGCTGCTTAAAGCTCTCCACAAATAGCTAACTAATTCTGTGAAGCAGAGTATTATCAATAAAATAAATATAAAACTCATGTTTTTCATTGGGAAATAAACGAATGCAGATGACAATAGGATAAAAGCTAGAATATGGAAAATGTTAATGGAAAGTTTGACAATGTCAGATACACAACATACAGGGAGCTTTTACACAATACTTAGTTACCTTTGGAACATCTTCTCTGGAAATAGAGGGATTAAATACTCTGTCAGCCAGAAAAGCAAGGGCTTCTCCAGTCTTAGTGTTACCTCCTTTATATTCAATGTTTTGGAGAGCCAGTAGTACATCTTGAATGGTTTCATAATCTGACAATTCAATGCTCATCCTGCAATAATCAGAAAAATCATTACAAATATCAAGAAATAACAAAAAATCTCTACAATGGTATCTGATACCTCAGAACAAAGCTCAAATATTGATGCCTAGTAAATCTCAAGATACAGCAAGGCCCAGTGGTGTAACAGGAACAGTGTTGGTGAGAGTTGCAATATTTGTCTGCATGCTTGTGCCCCCCTGCCAAAAATGTGTTGGGAGGGGGGCTGCAGGCTCCATGCCAGGAGTTTCATTCTTTTCATGCTCGGTGTCAGGGGTTCCATACTCAGGGTTTCATACTTGTTGTCAGGGTTTTCATGCTCGCTGCCATGTGTTTAATGCTAGGGGTTTCATGCTTGTTGCCAGGGGTTTTATGCTTGTTGCCAGGGGTTTCATGTTCACCAGTAGAGTCAGCATTCCAGGAATCCCGATACTTCTGGTTAAAAGTGTACAGGCTCTGTTTCCATGACAGTTGGTAGCGGTCTGGTAGGTACTTTAGCATCCTTCTCCACCTAGGCGGCAACCAGACCACATTGATTCTGCATAACAGAGGTTCCGTGCCTCCAAGCCACCGTTTGGTCTATGGTAGCTATTGCTATCCTGCTGACAAGGCTAGATCAATGGCCAGGTGCTGGGCCTGGTGTTGATAAAGAACAAGGGCCTAGTGTGAGAAGCCAAAAGAGGTGTTTGCCAGTGCCGTGTCGATGTGGCCAGTGCCAGGTGAGCATATTCACTAATGTTCAGGACCCCAATAATGGCCATGTTTTCCAGGTCACCCAGCAGGTGCACAGGTACAGTACAGTATGTCACCAACTGTCATATTTTAGACATCCACTGGTTGCCTGGAAAACATAAATTAGTTGGGGTCCTGAGAACCAAGTTTGAGTATCATGGATGCACACCGCCTACATTATCAGGCCCAGCGCTTCCCTTAATATGAAAAATTAGAAAAATGTGGAAAATAGAAATACAATTTTATTACTTCTGAATTATGGTTAACCATTTGGCCTGCCAGGTTACTGATGTCAAAAGTATGATGTCTGTTTATATGTGGAGGCCTGGCACTGTAGTGAAACTGCCCCATTGTTAATCTGATACAGTTAAAATTTTAATACACTGTTTAATTAAAAATAATACAAAATCCCAAACTGGCAAGAGATTATGGAGGGATGTTCCAACCTCTGCCACACGGTACATCCTGCCACACATTGCGCTGATACTAATCGTTATGTGCTTAGTAACGCAAAGCTCCCCTGATAAAAGCCCTTTGCGATGATTGCCGGCACCTGAACTTCCAGGTTTATGACCTGGGAGTCCATCTGTGCATGTGCAAAAGGACACGGCGGCTGTGGGGCATGCCGACAGCATGGATGTGTAAATAAGCCCATACGTTTCTATAGGGTAACACCCCGTTTCCAGGGCTAAGTACGTGTGGGAAATGTGACAAAAGCCTAAAAACACATTTTCCAATTCTTACTGTCCCATTACTGGCTACTAGATACCAATGTACTGTCCATCATATGATGGGGTTTCCCATTAGTAGTCTTATCACTCAAATTGGAAAGGTTTAGTGTATTGAGACTAAAGGCACTCCCCTCCCATATTCTTTCGACTTCTCCTATGGGAGAAGTCACAGATGGCCCCCTTGAGCCGTCTGGCAGCTTCCCGAGCGGCAGGATCTATACAATAAATCGTATGTGATCCCAGCCAAGGCTCTGGGTCTGACATATCTATAGTGCAGTATTAGTGATCTAGGGGCTCCGATCAGATGCACACGGGACTGCGCAATATGTGTTACCTTGTAGAATCTCCATAAACAGCAACTCCAAAGCGCATTCCTTCCTTCCCAAGCACCTCTGTATTCTGGAATGAGCTCATCATACTCCTAATAAAGTCTTTAACAATCTGAAAGTTGTCTTCTCCCACACTCCAAGACTCATCTACCAAGAACATGATATCCGCCGTCTCTGCCGACCTGCAGTCTAGGCAAAAGTAAGTTACAGTACAGATGCATAAATGAAAACCATACAACGATGAAAACAATAGTTTATATAAAAAATAAAGCAATTCAGATTAGATTTTCTCCTCAAAAAATCCATAAACACAGCTTTAACCTTTGTAGTGGGCCTAACATGGCCGCCTCGCCTGGTACACTGGTAATATAGTAACATTAGTAATTAAGGCTGAAAAAATACGTTAGTCCATCGAGTTCAACCTATCTAACTTGTAACTACTGACTTGAGTAAGTCATATCTATAGGATTCCCTTAGTGGCCAAAAATGTATCCAGTTTTTATTGAAATTCATTAACAGTAGTTGCTGTAATCACCCCAATGAGTTCCAGAATTTCACTGCTCTAATGTTGAAGAATCCTCTTCTCAATTCAGTACGGAATTTCTTTTCCTGCCCGTGTGTCCTAAGCATAGGCCTGTTAGTGAACAAATCATCTCCCAGTTCTATATGATACCCAATCCTGTATTTGAACGCACTAATAATATCACCTCTCAACCTATGTTTCTCCAGTGAAAATATACTCAGCCTGGTTAACCTATCTTTGTATTCTAGTGATTCAAGACCTTTTACTAGCTTAGTCGCCCTTCTCTGTACCTGTTCCAATACATTTATGTCCTTTTTAAGGTGCGGTGCCCAGAACTGAACACAGTATTCCAAGTGTGGTCTCACCAATGCCTTGTAAAGAGGCACTATCACATTAGCATCCCTTGAATCCATACCCCTTTTAATGCATGCCAGTGTCCGGTTTGCTTTTGCTGCGGCACTTGAGCAGTGGGCACTATTACCCAATTTTTCATTTATGATGACCCCAAGTCCTTCTCTGCAGCAGAATTCCATATAATAACTTTGTGCGTGCAGTGTTAGGTTGGTTTGCAAAGCTGCAAATTTCACAGCTTTGCGAGTCAACCAGAATGATCTCCATAATGCCACAGAGTAATGCAGCTTACACATTATGCCAAACAATAATGTCCTTATACACATAATGCCACACTGTAATTCCCTTTTCATGTTATGTTGCAGACTTGTAATGTCTCTAGTCTATACCCATAATACAATACAGTAATGCTCTAAAACATATACCGCACATAAATACAACCCAACCCCCCATTTTGCAGTTTAGCCATTTTTAATTACCAGCAACCACCTGGCCTGGACTCTGCAGATATTGCCGCCTGGGCTGGTTACAGGGAGTCAGTCAGTGCAAGCTCATTCATACAAAGGCCCATGGGAGGAGGAGCTACTGGGTCTAGGCATGTACAGCAACCCTCCTCCAGGGAAAGTGGTCATTTTTGTTACTGTCCACCGCTGACCCCACTGTCTCTGCTGTCCACACTGGCACTCCCGCTGCTGCTGGTTAAGTTGTATGAGTTGCATGCCTCTAGGCATTTGACTAGTTTGCCTATGCCTATGTTCAGCTCTGTTCTTTACCCATGTACTTATAGTATGTAAGAATCATATTGCATGGCATACCTTCTAGTTGAGCCATCACTGTCCATTTGGATAAAAGAGCTGTAAGGGTGAAAATCTTTAACTGTAATGATATCTTCATAGTGTCCAATTATGCAACTGAGCTCAGCTTCTGTTGTTCTTAATGTACAAGTGCTGGGGAGAAAAACAATGAAATGGGACAAGTTAAGGTTGCACTCTGCGTTATAGGATAGTGCAGTTGGTGTGAAGTGGGTCTATATACTGTAGTTGTAACTTTGTAGCCTATCAGATTTGCATGACAATTACATGTCTCTTTATGACAAACAGAAAATGTTAAACACAGGATACTGTATATGGCTTGAACAGAAACCTGCTACTGTATATATGATTAAAAATGTATCATTTGAAAGCTTTCCTTTTATAATTGTTAAATAAGAGTTTGTATTTTAAAACTTTTTGCAGTTGTTATACTATACATGGTTTACACAAGCCTGTTGAAAATATATACCCAAGGTAAACACGCATTGTGGGTGATTCAAATGGTGACAATATCATACCTCCCAACATGACCCTCTCCAGAAGGGACGCATTGCTCTGTTCCAGCATTTCCCTCATAATGTATGATTACCATCACCTGTGGTAAAACACCTTTGTTATCAATGAACCTGCTCAACACAGGTGATGGCAATCATACATTAAGAGGAAAGTCCAGGAACAGAGCATTGTGTCCCTCCTGGAGAGGGACATGTTGGGAGATATGCAATATGCTGAGAAATATCCTGTTATAGTCTACTATGCACATAGCCACCTGAGATCCACCTATTATGGTATGCTCAGTTTGGCTGTTCCTTCTCGCCTGTGTAGGGGGAGATATTTCCTATTTATTTATTACCAAGTTATTTATATAGCGTACGCATATTCTGCAGCACTTTACAAAGAATATTTGAACATTTACATCCTTCTCTGCCCCAGGCACAGGCAACAAGGAGACAGCCAGCAGCTGAGACACACCTGGCAACTTGCAACCTGCCGTGGCACATTAGTGTGTCACAGCAAACCGGTTGAAAATCGCTTCTCTAGTCTATTAGTGACACTAACTACACTGCATATCTGCCAATGAGATAGGATGCAGCCCTGATTGGAGACAGCACAAGGTCCCTCTCATCACTTAATATGCTCCTGATTTACAGTTATTGTATATTAGCTACACCATTAACATACTTTAAGATGCATTTTATCATTGTCTGTTTACTGGTGCCGAGGACCTGACATCAACATACACAGTATCAACATATGATTGTCAGACTGCCCTATGCATTCCACCAGTGCCAGATTAAGCCTTCGGGGGGGGGGGGGGGGGGGGGCCCGGGGCACTTTAGACAGGGGGGCCCCTTGCACTTGTCATTACTGGCCGCAAACTGCATGGGAGAATATTACACTGTCAAAACACAGAGTAAAGGCAGTATAAACTTGGTCACTGGGTAACTGCAGGGGATATACAGTATATACCACATGAAAAGCCTGTGTTTGTCCCTCTGCACCCTACTCTGTAGGAGACCTCACAGTCCCAGTGCTGCCTCTTAAAATCCCTCCCATGACTAGGCTGCTGCTGCTGTTCTCCATGGGCCTGAGAAGCATGTAATGAGCTCCACCAATCAGAGCTCAGCACAAACGTCTCAGCCTCTACCCTCTGGTGCAAAGTGTCATGGGACTTAGACAACTCCCAGTAATGCACTGCACACTTGTGCAGTCAGTGTGCCTTGGCTCCCGATGCTCAGCACCATTAATCATTGTCACATTGGCAGATAGGTGAAGCTGCAGCACTACCCCACTCCCATGCACAAAACCTTTAGCTAAAAAAAAAAAATACCAACCACAGGAGGCCCCTAGCTAGAGGGGGGCCCAGGGGTACTGACCCCTTGTGCCCCCATTATAATCCGGCCCTGCATTCCACATTTTCTATTTAAATGTATTCATGCAGTTAGAGCTATATCATCATTCACAAAAACCTCTTGTTTACATGTTTTATGCAAACGTTACCATATCTGTTCGTTTCTATTTGTATATTAGGAATTAGAGACGCGTTGGCTTGAAAAGAATGGTTTTGCAGGGCTTTTGTGATGGTTTTATAACAAAATAACACCAAGAAACAATAGACTAATTTATACATTTTCCTCTAAATGTTGAATATATGTGTAGAAATGCTGGATAGTATTAAGCAAAAGAGGCTCAAAATGGTGAAACTGATAGAACCTATTATATTCCAAAATTGCATTTGTTTCAGGCAAAAAATGACAGGCAGGAGCTGATTGGCTGGCTGTTTATCACTCTCCATTTGATCACTTTTGAAGCTTAGTGCATCTGGCCCTTAGGCTCTCTTACCTCAAGTTCCCCAGGGAAATTCAAAGCAATTCTAGGCCCCTCCTTGGACCCCTTGATCTACTACATACAATAATATAAAAAAGTAGTACTGTATTTAAAACGGCAATAAATTGCATAACCCATACTGTTGTGTAGTGGGTGCAATAACTTAAATAAGTAAATGCTGGGTATGCTGACTTCAATCGATGTAATAGACAACAGCCAATCAGGAGAGGTCTTTCATATGTGAGCAAACTTTCTCCCTGTAGTTAATAATTTTTTTTATTGAAGATGGGATGTTTAGCCCTTAGCAGCCAATCAGATTCTATTATCTTCTAGAAGGTACTAAATAAATAAGAAGTAGACTCTTATTGGTTGCTACCCTATCCCATCTTCAATACAACTCCTACTGTATCTTATTACATTTACCCCGTGAGGTAAATCTTTCCAATTTTTCTTATTTTGTTTTGTTAAGAAACTGTAACCGTCAAAATGTCTGAGATACTGTAACCACAAGAATTCTGTGGTTAGGTGAAGTAAAATAAGGTGAGTGATAGGCAGTAACACAGGGTAACACAGAGACATACTGTAGCTGCAGAGTGGGAATGAAACAAAGAGGAAGATTTATCATTAAGCCCCTCAAAATGAATGGCACATATAATCACTTTAGGCCTTCCCGAACAATTTACAAGTATGTTGTATTTATCAATGTACATCCACAGGGATAGAGATTAACTTTGCCTTCAAAAATATAGTATCAATGGTACTGTAATTAATACTGAGGAAGAAAGGGATTTACAGTAGGAGTTACTATTTTGAGTGATTTAAAGGTAGAAAAGCAATGTTTACATAGCAATGAGAACGGAAGTCAGATGTTTGGTTGCATAGGGAGACGAATCAGTATTTGGAAAAAGAAAGAAGTAATAATGCCACAGTATAGGTCAGTGGTACGGCAGAGGGATAGAGGTCAGATGCACGGTTTTTTGATAATAGGAAAGGGCTGCAAATTCAAAACTCTGTGAATTGGTCTCAATCAGGCCGTTTAGCTCCATTCAAGACTTATTAAAGAGACACTACTGTGTTGTGCACACAGAGGGCAAGGAAGAAGAAATAGGGGAATATATTCATGTTGGCTCCAACCAGCCCCCCCCCCCCCCCACCAGTGGGACACTGCAGTATCCAGTCTATGAGTTGACAGTGATTAGGTAGACAGTCAATAGGTCGACGACTATTGGTTGACAGGCAATAGGTTGACACAGGAAAAAGGTTGACATGATCTAGGTCAACATTGACCAAAAATCAACACAGGCAAAAGATCGACATGTTAGCATAGGCACAGGGGGTGCCAGGGGTGCACAGGCACCTCCTAAAGACCGGTACCCCCCTTCCCCCCCACAAGATTGCTGACGTTTCTGTCTTTTTTTTTATATTAAAGTTCAGCATGCAGGGCATGGACGCGGCTACACCATCACAACCCGGCACCTAACACCGGCTGCGGTGTCCATGAAACAGAGCAAGCACCGGAGCTGCACACAGAAGCACAGAGGGAGAAAGGGGGACGTTATGTGCTGGGGGACGGTAGCTGCGGCGTCAGTGGCTTATGCGGCGTCTGCTGCTGGTCTCCATGGCAACACTTCCTGACACTGCAACCACCTGACTCTGCAAGTCTGCAGCTGCACCATCCCCACCACTGCTGCTGCTGTATGTGCGATAGTAACAGGAGTCCTCCTGCTGCCGACAGGACTGTGTCATAAATAATAACACAAATCAGGGGCAAACACCGCATTTCTAGAGGGGAGGATTTTATCTGCGCATTGATGACTGTTCTGGTAGTCGGGATATGTCAGGGCACACTGCCAGGGGAAGAAATAAGCTGTACCATCACAGTATGTGTACACATGGTAGCCCTTAAAATGTGTTTTTTTTTCTAACACATCCCTTTATGGGGCTTCAAACCACAAGTGATCAGGGGTAGGGGACGGCTGACTTTAATGCTGTCTATGATTGTACAACCTGTGCCCGGCCTATGCAGGCTGCAGAAAGGAGACCGGAGCCAGCCGCCCCCCCGCAGCAAACTTCCGAATCACCTCATCAGGTCTGGCTACCGAAATGTGCATATCAGAAGGGGAACAGCAAAGATGGGTGATGTGGGATATGAGGAGGGGGCAGGGACGGAGGGAGTTATGGGATGTGTTCAGCCAGTCCCAGTGTGCCCAGTCTGCTGCTCCATTAAGTCAATGGCAAGTGCAGTGCTACTGTGCTCCAGGCTCCAGCCCTGTCCCAGAGTCATGCACTTGCACGCCACATCTCTTCGGCGATTACCGTCTGCTCTGGGAGGGACAGTCTCCAAATAGCTGGACTGTACCCCTGTAATCAGGACATCTTGGAGGTATGCATTATGTTTTGTGAAGGGCTCTTATCACTAAAGGGATGCCGAAGGGTAGGGATTAACTCTTTGAGTGCCAAGTGAATTTGTCAAAATAGGTGTGAAAATTGCCAAACAAACATTTGTATTCACCATAATGACCTGTAATGTTTACCTTATACAGGAAATATAATCTTTTTTTACACAACATTTTTATTTGAATTTATTTAACAATGTTTTTGGCATTTTTAGTGGATTTTTTGCGCATCTCTCACGGAGATGTTGGCACTCAACAGGTTATGGATAGCTGTAGGCATAATAATACCATACCCATAGTGACAACTATAACTACTATGGTGAACACAATAGCTAATAGATAGAACTACTGAGTACTGCAATAGCTGTAACTACTGAAGACTATAGCTTCAGTAATTGTAGTAGTTAGTTATAATCCTCAGTGTAGTAATGAGATCTGTGAGCTGATGAAGAAATCACATAGGAAATGTTTACCTGTAAACACTCGGGCTGTATGTCAGAACAAGCATTGTGATAATATATGACCTCAGGCATCTACTTTTATGTAACTATACCCTCATTCTCACTAATGGTTTCTCAGATCTGTTAAGTGATGTATCTGCTCTATCTCATTTTGTCACCGGCACATTGACACAGTTATAGATACTGTCAGTTCTTATGGCTAATAATCCCCCTTTGGGTCATGACTGATCACTAACTTTGATCCTACCAGATGTAATCTTTTTTTTAGCCTTTGTCTTAACAAGTTATACCTGATGAGCTGCACACGTCTCATATTTGTCAGCCATTTATTGTATGATTTACTATGAATGTAGTAAGCTTGATTTGTAGGTTGGAAGTCTTCTGATTTCCCACATAAATAAGCTTGTTTTTCCATTGTGGTTTATAAATTTACAACATAAAAAGTATCTGCACTGGTATTTTTTATGCCGAGTACACACTGGAAATGATACTATGTCGCTCACGATCAGGGCTGCCATCAGGGGGGTACCCTGGGGACAAGTGTCTTAACAGATGAGAGGGCCCAGCCCTGGCCCGCTGAATCAATGGTCATTGATGCTGCCCACAGGAGCCGCATTCTTGATCACCCGCAGCCCCTTGCACACAGCAGTCTCCGGCTCACTTAATAGCACCGGACGAGGTACACTGCAGCAGCCCCCACAATGGCTTGGAGAAGCCGTCGCCAACAGGGTCTGCAGGGAGTGCCGAGCTGCTGCTGTCTGCTACTGCCAGATGCCGTTGTGCCTGTCACTGTCTGTCTAACAGGCAGCGGCGCCGGCAGCAGGAAGCCTCTCACTCACTCAGACCTGCATAGTTGATGAGGTGAGGTCCGTCCTGTCTCTCCCTCCTTTCCTCCCAGCAGCAGCACAGGCAGGAACTACTAGGAGGGGCAGTGGCGTAACTATGAATTTTGCTCCCCCCTGCCAAAAAGTTTGTGGTGCCCCCCCCGCTCCTCTCCAGCGTGTTTCCCCAGCGTGTGACATCACACGCATAACGGAGAAGCTGAAGTAGGATAGAGGTAGAGAGGCCAGCAGACACTGCTGCTTCCCTTGGGCCCGACGCATCCCAGGCCGCCCTAGCATGCCTATCCGTCCACCCATCCTGTACACAGTAGCTAATAGCCGGCTCTGTATACAGTCAATTGAATCAGTGGGAGGATTTGTCGTCTCTGCCATGGCCGCACCCGCGCTGCGACTGATTCGCCTCCAGGGCTCAGCCAGTGGGCATCGACAGGCAGCAGCATATCAGTGCGTCCACCGGGTGCTGGCGCCCACATAGACCCCACTGTGGCTTGCTCCCCCAAGCGGCAGCTGGGGCTGCCTTACAGCCACTGAGGAGGGCTTTTTGTGCACACACAGCCTCTGTCCGTCCGCACAGGCTGGTGCAGCATCCTCCCTCTCCCTGCTTTCTGTTCCTGAGCGTCCTGCTCAAGAAGGCACTCCTCTCTTGCCCTGCACTCTGCACTCTGGTTACTGAGCCCTCTCCTTATACAGGCTGCAGCAGGAGAACACAAAACTAAGGTTAACCCTCTCAAACCCTGGTTTCTACAGTGGGATGCAAGTGGGAGGCACTCAGTGTCTGTGTCATTACGTGTCTGCGTCAGTGTCTCTATTTGCAGTCCGTGTGTCAGCATATCCCTGTGTGTAGGTGTCTGTCAGTGTCCAAGTGTCATTGGCTATATGTGTCAGCATATGTGTCTGTATCAGCATCCATGCATCAACTTGTTAGCGTCCATGTGTCAGCAGCCATGTTTTAGTCTCTGTCCATTTGTCAGCACCTGTCTGTGTGCCAGCATGTCAGTGTCTGCGTGTCCATGTGTTAGCATCTGTCAGCATACAGTACTTCCCATCTCTCCCGATTTTTATGGGACAGTGATTTTATTTTTGTGACTGTCCCACTGTCCTACCGAAGGGCAGCAATTTCCAGCGATGGGGGGGAGGGGCAGTTGGGAAACACCCTGTCACTTGGTGCTCTGCTTGGCAGAGCAGTGATGAATTTTGCGCTTACGCAAACCATCTATTCACGGGAGACATAGTGACGAAAGCGGGAGGCATTATTCCCAATAAGCCATGCCCCCTCTCAGTGCAGTCACACCCTTTTCTGGCGGCGGTCTTAATTCCTTCAGTGTGAGGGTCAGTATGGTGTGTGGCCTATAGAGTAAGGAGCATAACGGTGTGTGACATATAGGGCGGAATTTAATACAGCCCGATTTCAGGGACAGTGCGAGATGTCCGCCGAACTCGGATGTTTTTTTTTATTTAAAAGTCAGCATTGGGCGGACATCTCACACGAACTCGGGCAGCATTAAATTCCACCCCTAGTGTAAGGTGCATTAAGTGTGTGTGGTATAGTGTACAGTTAATTACGGCATGTGGCATATAGTGTACGATGTGTGGCGTAATGTGTAAGGGGCATGGGGGGGGGGGCGCCAGAAACTTTTTGGCTGGGCGGAGCAAAATTTATAGTTACGCCACTGCGTGGGTCCCCTGCTGCTCGACACCCGCCACTCACATACGCACACACAGCATCTGACGGGGGAGCGCAGAGCGCTTCCGGGAAGTGCAGATTCTCGCGGCAGGGACTCGCGATCCAGCGCTATTAACCAAGCAAGCAAGTATTCCCCCATGTCAGCAAGCATGTATTACCCCATGGCAACGAGCAAGCAAGTAACTCCCCCATAGCAACAAGCAAGGAACTCCCCCATGGCAACAAGCATTCATTCTCCGATGGCAATGAGCAAGCAAGTAACTCCCCCTGGCATGTATTCTCCGATGGCAATGAGCAAGAAACTCCCCCTGGGCAACGAGCATGTATTCCCCCATGGCAACAAGCCTGTAACTCCCCTGGGCAACGAGCATGTAACTCCCCCTGGGCAACTAACGAGACACTCCCTATGGGCATCAAGCATGTATTCCACCATTGCAACAAGCATGTAAATCCCCCTGGCAACAAGCATTTAATTCTCACCCCTGACACAACAAGCATGAAACAACTAGTAAAAAGCATGAAACCCATGGCAAGGAGCATGTAACCCTCCTGGCAACTATCATCTCCCCCCCCCACACACACACACATACACACACACACACACCAATGGCAAAAAGATGTAACCCTTGACAATGAGCATGTAAACCCTTGCATCGATGTTTGGCATAATTTGTAATAGGCGTTACAGTGTTTTATAAATGTAATAGGCATTACAGTGTGTGGCATAATATGTAATGGTTATTATGGTGTGTGGCGTAAAATGTAATGGGCATGACGGTGTGTGGCATAATATGTCATTGGCATTACGGTGTGGTGTAATATGTAATGGGCATTGCCATGTGTGACAATGTGTAATGGGCATTACGGTGTGCGTAATCCTGTTGCAGTGTGTCTAAGGGGCTCTACTTGGCGCATGTGTGGTGTAATGGGAATTTGTACTAAAATGTGGCAACACCCCTTCACCACACTCTACATTTTTCTGCGTGCCTGCAGACATGATGTAAAATATTTTTTTTAACAATAGGTGTGGGGGGGGGGGGGGGGCGCTGCCTGTTTTGTCAGTCCAGGGCCCCACAATTTCTGATGGCAGCCCTGCTCACAATTTCCCTTGAACTCTAAATGCTTTTGGTCCTAATCCAACATGTATCACTAATCAGAGAATTCTCAAATCTATCGGATGTTGATCAACTGTGTATGCCTTCCGCTTGCACTGTGCATGCGTGAGGAAAAATAGCCACTGAAAGCCCGGACTTCTTTAAGGAGGGTCTGTGATGTCGGCACTGACCACTTTCAGCCTATCTCAGTCGCAGATCAATTCTCTTTGCTTCAGAAATTGCTCCTAGTCATTAGCAACATTTTTTAAATTGAACTGCATCCACAGACCACATTGCTAGCGAGCTGCAAGAGCATGCATTGCTAGCAATATAGTGCCTACATACTGAGCAATTTTTAGAATTGGTCGTAGCGATTCATTAGAAATATCATCTAGTGTGTACACAGCTTCAGCTTGTAGAAGAATATTTCCCATATTACTTAGAGTAAATAACATTCTGCTTAGTTAACATATTCATTTTTTGTAAGTATTGCTACCCAAGGTGCTCATAAAATAACAGTTCATCTACAGTATCTTTATTGGGAACATTAAAGTAATAGAAATTAACTGTGACTTGTTCGTGAGAATAATTTAGAGCAAAAATGATAGCAGCATTGCTATTTCCAAGCTAGCAGAGACCAGGGGAAGGATGTGTTTCTGATGTGTCCGGTTTATGATGTTATAGAATGTGAAGTTTTATTAGTTATAAAAAGGGAAAAAAGGAAAAGATATAAAAAGGACATGATAACTGTAAAATATGACACCACAGAAAGTAATAATCTATATCACAGCAGTGCAGTATATTTGTTTTGACTAAGTCATAAAAATGCAATATTTCTTTCTATCATTTCTAGGGCAGGATGTATCAAGCAAATGCACAACATTCCGTGCAATTACCACTTGCATAATGGCACCAGCATGAATATTTGTAATTAAAATCACAAAAGACAGCACTTTGACAACAACAGTTTAAATAAATAAGCATAGAGGCCCATATTCTGGTTCACTCGCAAAGGTAAATTCCTTCTGAAATGGACAAAACCATGTGCACTGCAGGTGGGGCAGATGTTACTTGTGCAGATATAATTAGATTTGGGTGAGTTATTTTGTGCAGGGTAAATACTGACTGCTTTATTTTTACACTGCAATATAGATCTCACTTTGAAGTAAAATCCCACCCAAATCTTATTCTCTCTGCACAAGTTACATCTGCCCTCCCTGCAGTGCACATGGTTTTGTCCATTTGAATTTACCTTTGCGAGTGAACCAGAATAAGGGCCAAAGAGAGTGGTCCTAAAGTCCCAGTAGGCTGAATGTTACAAGAGGCATACTCAGAGATAGTTCTAAGGACCATAAGGGCTTGATTTAGAAGGGGGCAATAACCACGCACAAGGCCAATGTTTGCTCAGTTGAGCGACTGTTTTCTACTGTGCATGCACATATTATTCTGTAATCCCCATGTTACCTTGACTGTATTAGTAAAGGTGCTGTTGAGTTCCGAGACCCTGGCATTGATAGCCAATGGAATCAGTGTTCCTGGGCAGCATATGGGAGTGATCTGAAGTGGTACATAAAAAAGGGCATCTTGTGGGTATGAATGGAAGTGTTGCGGGTGTGTCAATGCAGAGAGCCTGTGTTTTCAGATACAGAGCTACTTTTACAGTGGTCACACATTCAGATGGGAACACTGATGTTTACACTGGGGGAGGACTGAAACTAGCATTTACATATTATCCGTAGCCCAACTCCGCAGTCATTTGCAAGTGCAAGTGCAGCTGCATCCACTTCTGAATGAGGCCCAAAATGTAGTGCACCTTGCAATGTTTATTGGCAAACAAACTCCCTTGAGGGCATAAAAAACACCACCTGTTTGTGCTTTTACAGATCAGAAATGACCCTTCATGTGCCAAATAAAACAATATACATCTACACGTGCCAAGAAATTAAGTAATCTGATATTGTTATTTTACAAATGTTTTCCTTTCCTGGGTGGCCAAATTATACTCTTTTGAAGATGTAAAATACTGCATTTTAAATCCCTTTAAGGTGACCCAGCATGTTCAAAACACTGCATCGTATATACAATTGGCACAGCTGCCTTTTCCCTTACTTTGTGGTTGGCTAGTAAATCCTACATAAAGTATATGAACACATGCTAATTAAAATCATGTATACCGTTGTTCTAGAGGCACGACAACATGAGGGAGGCACAAGGCTGAAGGCCGTGCTCTATATGTGTGAGAATGTAAAGGTGCGTACACACTGGACAATATATCGGCCTTTCAAATGAACGGCTGATATATACAGGAGTGTGATACCCACATTTTGCACACAATGGTTTAGGTAGGTTAAATCAATCACAACAGCTGTGCATCCTCTTCTTCAGTGGCAGAGAGGTAAAGGTAACCTGACCACAGACCCATTTATCACATTAAATTAACTTTCTATTTAAAAAGCCGTGATTGAAGTAAAAGGTACGGCTCTGACTTTACTTTAAGGAACAGTTATACAAATTGAAACATTAGCAACTTTACAAACACATGCAATGACAAGTATTTAAGATATGTAAAACGGTTAACCACCTCCGAGGTTCTAATAAACATAAATTCTTCCATAATAGCTGACATAAACTTACAATTTAAATTATACAGTTTGAGTATCACTTATCCAAATTATTCCGAAAACCTTACATTCCAGAAAGTGAAAAAAAAAATTCTTCCTAAAAAACCTGCTGGGGACATCTGTACCAGAACTACTGAGGGAATGATTTGTAACTGGTACTAAATATGTGCAAGGCAATGATTGCTTGGCATTCATATTCAGTGCCTGAGATAGTACACAAACTTTGTTTCATGTTTTGAAACCTTGTTTTATGCACAAATAAAATATGTTTGTGTGTATTTCATGTGTTTGATGTGTTTGTACAACATAAATACAAGATGCTTCAAAATACATAATTGAAATATAAAAATATTCTGAAATACGGAATAATCGGTTATCCAAAATTCTCCTGGTCCCGAGCATTTTGGATAAGGGATACTCAACCTGTACTCTTAAACAATATGGATGCTGGCTTCATAAAATCTTATACTGCAGTATAGGCTCCCAAACCTCAAATGATACCAGAGTTTTTACTATGTTGTGACATTGATCATTTGTTGTCATGTTAATTAGTACTGTAGCTGCCAGCACTGGCTGACGGACATATACAGTATGTTGTAACAGTTATGAATTCCAACTAAGGCTTTTTGTTTGATGTTTTGTTGCTTTGTTCAGGCACTGAGCAAATCAATCTAGGAGTGTCCAAATACTGTATATGGGTTTATTCCACAAAGTGTGTGGTTAGGTGAATAAGACTACTAACACCTGCTTCCATAACATAGGTACTGTCTATTATTTGGCTTTAGTTAGAGACTCTTTTCCTCAACGGTTTGCTGTAAGATATTACACTTCTCTTCTTTATAAAAGCTGGAACAGCTAAACTGACTCCACTTTAATTGTACCACTTCCTACAATCACAATGCTTCAGTCAAGTGGGCAAAAGGCTTTATCTGGCCTAGCTGATAACTGGTTGAGGTTATAAAGCGATGAAGTCCCTGGTAACGGTCTACTCCTTCTTCAACTTATATTGCATGTATGCACCAGCTGTATGTATGCATCAGCTGTATAATATTGCCTACAAGGTTATCTCCTGAGTCTGTAGCAAATACAGCTCACCATTTGTCCACACAGCCAGAATCCTTACCACTTCCTGCAGCTACCTCCGGAGGCAAAGATTCACCTGAGGGATGTCACTTTCTCTCTGTAGGCTGCACTTCTCCTGTCATAGCTATGGGGCATCTGGATTCCAGCCAGGTCAGCAACTGCCATGCTTCAGATCTGCCTCTGGCTCTAATCTTCTCTGGAGAGACATGGTCGATCCCGCCTCTGTCTACAGCTAAGGTCCGCACCTCTTATTCATCCCTCTGCTATTCTGTGGTCTCTCTCCAACTGATCCAACTGTCACTCTGTCCACTCATTATATTTAAATCAGCTTTACTTAAAATTACACTGGCATTCACCCCATTTGAAAATGGCAACTGTGGGGTATCACAGGAGCGTTGTTTTTTAAATAATATATGATTTTGCTCCTTAGTAATTTTGTCTGAAAATGACTAAAACATAACACAAAAAAATAAATTGTTGAGAGATGGGGGATCTTAAGCCCAGATCGACCCATCTCGTGTCAAGAATAAAAATGGATTAACTCATGTATGTGCTAATTTGCAAGTTACTGCAAACACTTCAATGCAGAGGTTTTAAAACTGCACAATTACAGTCCTGGTTTTAAGAAGATCTACGTTCGAGCCTGCATGGTTAAATAAAATTGACTGATCTACTGATTAAATGACCTATGCTCAAGTATATCCTTAAAGCCTGGACTGTAATGGCATTGGGGCAAATGTATTAAGCCTTAACAAGAGATAAATGCAAGGGTGATGAGGAGAGATTAACGTCCAGCCAATCAGCTCCTTACTGACTTTTTTCAAACACAGACTGTAACATGTCAGTTAGGATGTGATTGGCTGGACGTTTATCTCTCCTTATCACCCTTGAATTTATCTCTTGTTAAGGCTTAAAACATCTGCCCCATTGTTTGATAAAGTCTGCTTTAGATTCTTCTTTAGCTAGACATATCTGTGACTATGGTACTGCTTGTGAAAGCCCTTCCTCTGGTGTCAGGGCCAGATTAAGTAGTGGGGTGCCCGGGTCACTTAAATTAGGGGGGCCCAAGTGGAAGTTGGTGGTGGCTTATATTAGATTATGCATATCTCCCAACATGACTCATTCCAGTTCCAGGTCATGAAACCCGATACTCTTGTGTCTCTGCCTGCGCTCCATGCTGTCCTGACTGCCTGGTTCTGCTGCTGCAGAAGAGGGACCACTAATGAGGTCAGTGAACTCCAGTTAGGTGGCCCCCTGGTAAAGGGAGGCCGGTGTACAGTACGCCCTGTGCCACCCCCTTAATCTGGCTATGCCTAATGTACAAGTGTGCGCCTGAATGTGCACAGACTGGCACACTCACTTTGTGAGACACAACACTCCCACTCGGGTGGACTATCATAGCTAGCACCTGCACTGTGGCTACTAACTCAAGTGATTGCAAATTCACAACCAGTTATGTGACACACCCAGGACAAGGGCATAAAATAATGCCTCTTCATGTATTTTAAAAGGCACTAATCATGAATACCCAATAACATTTCTGAGACAATGCAAGTGCACCTTTTTACAGCAGTTGTATAGATGCATTTGCAGTTTTTTTTAAAAAGCATTACCATTTAGTTATACAAATATGCATTTACGGGGTAATTCAGAACTGATTGCAGATGCAATAGAACACACTTTGATAGTGATATCAATTGCAGATCTGAAAATTCTTGAAACCAAATCTACTACTGTATCTCATTTGCGATCACTGCAAATGAAGCCAAGACCCATTTATAGGCAATCCCACCCACATAAAATTGTGAAAATGATATCTAAATTATGTGATAGAACGCACCACCTACCTAGATAGCTACATTATCATACAGCCATTGCTGTTTGTACTACTTCAAACAATGCAACACTTAACCCTTTCAGTGCCAACATTTTTGTGAGAGATTTGTAAAATGTCCGCAAAAAATACCAGCATTGCTCACATTTGTCATATACTGTAAATTTAAATAAAATGTTGTGTAAAAAAAAATTATACTTCCTACAGTATGTAAGAGGTCATTATGAGTCCTCGGATTCCCCATAATGGTGAGGTTTGCTGTAAATTCAGCAAGCCCGCCTCATTTTGTGGCGAGCCCCACCGTTTTGATGGCTGTACTCGCCGTTTCCACCACACTGAAAAGAACCAGCATGTTAGAAAAGGCGAGTGAAGGGGGGGTCAGTTGAATACTGATGGCAAGCTATCGGCACTGCTCGCCATCATAGCTCACCTTAAAGGCATTGAATATACCCCGAAATGGGAAGATCAAATTGCCCCATGTATATGCACCTTTACTTTAAACCCAGGAATTAGTAAAATATTGTCATTAATTAATCCAGTAACCAGATTATTATAGGCAAAGTGATTTTTATGAAACATTGTGGTAAAAAGACATGACAACATAAATAAAAGTGTTATTATGTAGAATGCAAAGAGTTACTGAATGTCATCTGGCGTGCAGCAGAATAAACAGTATTACCCACAATCAGGACCTTATGCAGGTCCGTTCGCTATTGCACTGCATTCCCAAAGGGACCGATGGCTGCGTCGAACAGACTGTTCGCCGGGTGCACACACCCGGGACAACAGACGGAGGATAGAGAGGGGTGTGGGGTGCCAGCCAGCTCCATTGGCATATGGGAATGCCCAGCATTTCATGGGCATTCCCGTGAGAATGCTGGGCGTTCTCATGCTAATGCAGGCATGACGGACAGGTGTGGGGCGGGCAGCTGACATCACCGGATGTCAGCTGCCCGCCCACTTCCCCCTGAACGTGCATGCACATGTAAGGTTGCTCAGTGCAACCTTACATATGCCTGCACGCACCAAATCTTTCAATAGTTGGCGACTATCAAAAGATGTGGGCGTTCCCACCTCGCCTGCGAATGGATGTTACTGCCTAACATCAATCGCATGCCCTGCGATTGAGTCATGCTTGTGAATGGGTGGCGGCAGTCAACCATTCGCAAGGCGGGGTTTGGTTGATTAGCAAGAGATTTGTAAAACATGAACTCGAATCATTAACTATTAAATACATTCCTAAAGTAACTAAGGGTAAATTCAATAAAAAAATCCACCATGGTTGGACAAAAAAGTTAGGTCAGCAATCAACAACTAAACAAGAGAATTTAAATTCTATAAAAATAACTTAAATGAGGACGCGTTCACCAAATACAAAGAATCAAAGTAGCTAAAAGGGATTATGAAGAGCGCATAGCCACTGAAAGTAAAACTAACCCCAAGAAGTTTTTCAAATACATAAATAGTAAACATATAATTAAGGACAACATAGGCCCACTAACCGATATCAATGGAAAAAGTTTTAGGGAGGACAAGGGAAAGGCAGAACTGTTAAATGAGTTCTTCTCATCAGTATTTACTAAGGGAGAGCAGACTGTGGAATGCACACATACCACAAATGGGATGAACAAGCCGGATCTCAGTATTGAATTCTCTACCAAGGAAATAATATTGAGGCTCAGCAAAATCAAAACAAATAAATCACCTGGGCCAGATGGGATTCATCCTAGGGTACTAATGGAATTAAGGGAGGAATTAGCTTCCCTTCTACATTATATCTTTGATAATTCACTATCATCAGGAAAGGTACCAAAAGACTGGAGAATAGCAGAGGTAGTGCCATTATTTAAAAAAGGAGGATCCCGCTAATTACAGACCTGTTAGTTTAACATCAATAGTGGGTAAACTATTTGAAGAATTTTTAAGAGATGGTATCCAGGAATATTTATACGTTCATAGTTTACTCAGTAATAACCAGCATGGGTTTGTGAAAAATCGTTCATGCCAAACTAATCTACTTGGTTTCTATGAAGAGGTTAGCAAAAACCTTTATAATGGAAACGCTGTAGATGTGATTTTCCTAGATTTTGCTAAAGCCTGCGACACAGTACCACACAAGAGGTTGATAAATAAAATGGATTACATGGGATTAGGGGAAAATATCTCTAGATGGGTAGAGAACTGGCTGTGTAATAGAGAACAAAGAGGCCGTGAACAATGCCGTATCAAATATGATACCAGTACTAAGTGGAGTGCCACAGGGTTCGGTTCTTGGGCCCATTTTGTTTAACATTTTTATTCCTGATATTGGGATGGGGTTACTCAGCAATGTATCCATCTTTGCGGACGATACAAAACTGAGCATGTCACCACGCTTCAAAATGATCTTGACAATCTAGATGAGTGGGCAAAAAAGTGGAAGATGAGGTTCAATGTGAACAAATGCAAGGTCATGCACCTTGGGAGACATAACCAGTGTGCTAGTTATAACCTAAGCGGGGATGAATTGGGTAATTCAGTACTCAAAAAGGATCTAGGAGTCCAAATAGACAACAAACTGGGGTGTAGTGCTCAATGTAATATAGCAACAAAAAAGGCCAACAAAATTCTCACATGTATTAAAAGGGGTATGGAAACTAGGGACAAAAGTAATTATGCCTCTGTACAAATCATTGGTTAGACCGCACCTCGAATACGCAGTGCAGTTCTGGGCCCCGCACTATGAAAAGGACATCATGGAATTAGAAAAATCCAAAGAAGAGCAACAAATAAAGAGGGGATGGCGGGACAAGGGGGAAGGAGGACATAATCGTTGGATCACAAAATATTATCATGAGACAAAAAGGTAATACATAACATTGCAAGAGGAAATAATATAAAAATATATCCAAACAATCATTCACATACATGTGCTGGTCATAGAAATAGAGAAACTGTTTCAGTGTAGGGCAATGACCGCCGAGGGTTTCGAACTTATCTAGAAGCTCACTTCAGGGGGGATGTAATAGGACTGCAAACCTAATGGCCCATCCCTATGGGCGGAGGGACCTATATGTACACCACGAAGACCAACGGAAGGCATGATTGGATGGGTCACCGGAGAAAAGTAGGCCCGCAGTTTCGTATTCATAGTGAGATTGAATTGCTTGTTCTACCGCTGCTAGAGTGGGGACTTGGGCGGTGCGCCACTGTCGTGCAATTAATAACCTACTCGATATTAAGATATGGCCCATCACATATCTATCACTCGGGGAGAGAGCATCAAAATAAATGTAGAAGTGCAAATTTAGGTAGAGGGGGTATATGGTAACCTAGGACATTGGATATAAGGGCAAAAACCGCTGTCCAGAGGAAAGTAAGGGCAGGACCAGAAAATATGATACAATGTACCAACACCCCCACAGTTGCGCCAGCATGCATTGGATTGAGATGGCCAGATAGCATGGAGTCTGGCCAGGGTAAGGTATAGACGATGGAGCAATTTATAGAAATGTTCAACATGATATATACATTTAGATACATGAAAGCATATATGGAACACCTCCTGCCAGTCTTCATCACGGCCATGGCATTCAATATTGAGGGAGAATAGAGGTCTATTATGTAGTTACACCACTTACTAATTCCCCCTTTACTATCCACTCTATGTAATAAGTCTTGTATGTAATTTGGAGATGCAACAATTTTATGAGGTGGTTGAGTTGCACTGGTTAGCCAGTGGCGGATTTGTAGGTATTTATAGAAGTCCCTATGTGGCAGGGACAAACACGATTGGACTTGGTCAACCGGCATGAGGCATCCATCAGTGGTTGCCTCGTTAAGTGAAACCAGGCCGCCCAATACCCAAGAGTCCAAGTTCAAGTCAGGGATCATGGATGCTAAACCCGTCATCGACAGGTTAGGGGATGGAAGGGGAGCGTTATCTATTTTAGAGACAAATTCCAGACATGCCCTCCGTGCTGAATGAACCACTAGCAATTGAGCCATGAGACGAAGACCCTCTGGTTCTGGGAGCCAAAGGACATCAGTCAATGGGAGAGGTGCAACTAGGCCCATTTTCAGTTGGACCCACGGTCATTGTCTACAAACCAAGCACTAAGAGGGGAGAGGATACACGCTAATTGGTAGAGACATAAATCCCTTAGATTTGGGGAGCCATATTGTAGAGCGTGCCAGCCTAGGTTTTTTCCCTCTCCAGACATATTTTATGAGAGCTGCGTTAAATTTAGAGATCATGACTTTAGGGAGCAAGATAAGGATCGTGCGAAATAGGTACATCAATTTGGGGAGGACCATCATTTCCAATGAAGCAATGCGACCAACCCACGATATATGGTGCATTGTCCCACTTTCTTAAAATGTAAGATTTTTTGGCTAACTTGATTTAAAATTATTTTAGGTGGAAGATGAGGTAAAGCGACTAATGATATTTTCTAAAAAAAAGTGATGACTTCAAAAGAAAACAAGGTACTGTAGTTCATAAAAAAAATTAGATATATTGATGTTGGAATGTGACAAACACAAACATTGATAAATGGGCTATGCACTGCATTCAGTAACCCTCAACAGGGAATGATATAAAGGTTTTGTACATCCAATAAAATCCTGGCATTGGAGTTTCTAATGCCGAGATTTCGAGACCGCCACACACTCCTGCCTCCTGCCCAACTACTGGCTGCACCGCTGCTGCACATGGAAGTAAATGTGCTTTGCAGCCGATTTAAGGTGGACAGGGGTAGTTTTTTAAATTAGGGATGTCAATCCCATTATCTCGGGAATGGGCATTTTTCAATCTCGGGATTGAAAAAATGCCCCAGGATTGGCATCCCTTGTAGGATGTTTGAGCGCTCCTGGTGTTCCCAAAAAACCTTTTACACCCAATGTAGATGTCAAAAAGAAGGGCACCGTTGTTTTCCTCATAAACTGTTTGGAATATGAAAAAAAGTTCAAATAGTGCAATATGTATTAACCATATAAACTTTTATTAAAGCTATGCACTTACAAAGGATGACACAGTGGCGTAGCTACGTTTTGGGCGCCCCCCCGCCGTTAGGTGGGGGGGCGCCGCCCCGCCGAGCACCCCTACCCCGCCGAGGACCCTTACCCCGCCGCCCATGCATTGCAAACCCCCCCTCAATCCCCCGCAGCGCAGACTTACCTATCGCGCTGGTCCCGGCGGCTCCGTTCTTCTGCTGAGGACCACCAGAAAATGGCCGCCCCCATACAGCAGACAGTTTCAGATAACTGTGTGCTGTATGGGGGCGGCCATTTTCTGGTGGTCCTCAGCAGAAGAACGGAGCCGCCGGGACCAGCGCGATAGGTAAGTCTGCGCTGCGGGGGATTGAGGGGGGGTTTAACTATAGCACCACAGCCCCCGGCGCCCCCACATGCACAGCGCCCCCCCGCGGTGGCGGGGGCTGCGGTGCTATAGTTACGCCCCTGGGATGACAATAAAACGAGTCCCCCAGGCAATGCAGCAATCAGATCAGATTGTCTACAGATGTCCCAGCCACAGCTCCAAGTCTGGACCAATGAGCCACTCTGACAGAGGACAGACGTGCCAAGCAAAATGGGGTCCACGGTTCCAAATATCAATCACACTTAACGCGTTTTGGATTCCGAAATCCTTCATCAGAACCGTGACTTACATAAATTCGGCATCTGAACACGGTTACACACAATTTACGGTTTCGGGTTTCTTTGTGTTCAGTCTTAATGTGAGTAGCTGTGGGTATTCACTTATTATATGGATTGTTAAGCTGCATCTGATTTTATCAAGCACACTGACACTAATACTTTGTTTTCTATTTCCCTTGTAGGATGGGCAAGTGGATCCTTTAATGCTGTGTAAATTTGATCCATCATGGCATAATACAGTACATGCAAAAACTAACCATGTTCAACTTTCAACTGCGCTCCTTAGTTTTTTGCTTCTTAAATTACTTCCACCCCTTGCATTTATTACAGTATGAGCACAAGTTATAATACTGCCTATGGCAGATGTAAGGAAGTTATGTATTTCCAACTCTATTCTCATTCAAATGGAATGTACTCCGCTTACACAAACGTCTTTGAACTGATGCACTGTATGTAATATTTAAGTCCAGTAATGCTACAGTGTCTAAATTACGTGGCATGCTTGTT
The DNA here is from genome assembly GCF_055691185.1 of Crinia signifera. NCBI lineage: Eukaryota > Metazoa > Chordata > Amphibia > Anura > Myobatrachidae > Crinia > Crinia signifera. The sequence goes on from NC_139220.1 coordinate 193,196,423, forward strand.
CATTGAATGACAGTCATATGAAGAAACAAAAATTTGGCTATGGTAGTCAGGGATATTTTTGTTTGTTGTGATAACATTGAGAGTGACAGCTTGATCAGGAGCAACAAGCATTCATCACCAACATAGTTGTGTGCTGGAAGAAACACTTGTGTAAACCTACCACCGATTAAAGGGAGTCAATTAAAGGGAGTTTATTTGTTAAGCCCCCACAAGCTCTACATACATCAGGAATGCCTGTGTTCACCACAAGGCCATCTTAACATCATTGTAGGCCCAAAGCAATGCTCCTACCCACGTATTAACAAGATTTTTTTTAAGAATCATGACATGCCCCTTCTGTAGTCATGAACTACCTCTCCACTTTCCTCCATACAATGAATGGCTGTCAGCATTATTATTGGTGGAGAGCTCCAGCCATCCACCAATCAGAATGCTGACAGCCATTCACTGTCTGACTGTAGGCTTAGAAGCAGGAAGAGAATGCTGCCTGGCTGCTCTGATATTCTCAACTGCCTCCCAAGAAGCTCAGGGGGCAGATGCTAACAGCCTAATCTGCCCCTGCTCAAAAGGTGCCTAGAAATCGCCCATTCATTAAGTTGGCCCTGGTTCACCAAAGAAAAGGTTTTTTTTTTATATTTCAAAAAAGGCTACTGTCAGCGGAGGCTATAGGCAAACATATGTATGCTACTTAACTCCTAATGGGAGTGATTTTTTTCTTTGACATATGAATTTCATTTTTGTTTCTATTTATAGTTCTTTGCTTATAATTGTTTTTTAAAGTGTCTGCTACTAGAGTATGTACATGTATGACTAGATCACGCATGTGCATAAGGCACTTGGACTCACCGGTTAAGTAGTATGTCTCTTCTTAGAACTGCCAAACAGTATCCCCAGCCTGGTGTAGATTTTTTATTTCCTTTCAAATAAATTTGACTGACAAATATGTTTTTGGCCCTAATGATAAATATGCACTACAGTGGTCAGATTTATAAAATACACCTAACTTTATGATATGCTGAAAAGCTCAAAAATTGTACAGTTCTTTGATATCCATTTAATTTAAAAAAAAATTAATACTGTAGTCAGTATTGCTATGACCAGTGCCCAATTACTTACCTTCTTACCCTTTTTTTTTAGGGAGCACTCCCTAAACCCCCCCACCCACACACACACACACAAACTGTGTTTCCAGGGACCACGTAGTGCCGCTCACTAGATCAGCCCCTGCCCCCCAGGAACCCGGCTGTGTGTGGCATGTCATTAGCAAGGTCACGCTGGAACAAGGTGTGCCTTATGCTGAGTGCCGCGCTTATATCAGTGGCACTGCCCAGGAAGAGGGAGCGCAGCATTGGCACTCCTGAGGATTTTCCGCCGGGTTTGCCAGACTGGGCACTGGCGCATAGCCCGGAAAGTTTTTGGGAGTTCCAGCGAAGGGGTTAATGCCAGGAAGTTTATGGGAAGTGTAGAAGCACAATAACCATTTGTTTCAGTTAAAATGGACCATGCTGGAGAGACATTTTTGGAGGAAACATAAAAGCATACTGCATCCTATGAGAAGTTGCCGCACTTTCTGGGGTCACATTCTTGATTATTGCTGCAGGGATAACTATTCAGTGAAAAGTGATATAATGTTAGACTAAAATGCTTAGTTTCAAACATCTGGTGTAAAATACAGTATGGCTTTAAAATATTTATGGCTTGTGGGCAGCAAAGGTTACATTTGTTTTCTTAACAAGCTGTTTTTTACTGTTTTTGTTTTATATATACAAAATATGTTACGTAAAGCTGTTAAAGCATGCATGCCAAATAAACATTTCAAAGGGCTGAAATAAAAGGGTCTTTTTTGTTATTACTTTACAGCATTAATTTTAAGACACTTTCTAAGGGCTCGTTAAGAGTAGCATGTTTGCTTAATTAGCTTAATGTGAATACTGATCCATATGTACTTATATTATGTGACTATACAGACAAGTACAGAAGTTACAATATAAAATACTAGTTAAAAGGGTGGTTGCTAATCACACAATAGCTGCTGGGTTTATAGAACTCCTGCTGCTGGGAGCCCTGTCATGTTGAGCAGGTGTGAGTGTGTGTGTGCCACTGGTGTGCCATAGAGATGAGGAGCAGCATTTGCTTTTTAGATATAGAGATGCTGAATATGTGCATGATGAAGGTTTGTGTACTATTGCTCTCATTCAGATGAGGATGGATTAGTGACTCATGCAGCACAGTACGATATTCGGTACTTTGCACATGCTCCGGACTTGTACTGCACAGTATGGTCCGTGATGGTTCCAAACGGAGGCATGTCTCAGCCATTGCAGAGGAGAGAAAGGGCCAGGATCTTTTACTAGAGGATGGAGATTTCCTGGCCTCTTGGTAGGTATTGTGGCAGCCTGCTTGCTCACCCCCATGGGTAACATAGCTGGCTCATGGTACCTCTGATAAAGCCACAGCCAGTGGCGAAACGCTTCAGTGCTTATTCCCTCTACTCCAGGATTGGATACATTATCACCAGAAGCTGTCTTTGTCACTGCTCCTCTGGGGAACCTTATACAGGACTTCTTGTGACCCCCGACTGGACATTTAACATTTCGACACCTCAATTTGTATCTAACATCTAAAGTCACCTAAAAGAGGATAATTCCATAATTTCATTGAAATTGCCCATTCCATCATCCTCCAGCGGCCATCGGGGGCGCCGCACCACCAGAGAGGATTCTGGGCATCTTCAAAAGTCCGTGTACATGTGTTATTTCACAGACACCTCCAGCAGCACCGGATTGGGATACCGTATCAAATAGAGAAGACCTGTTACTTTTTTCCCAGAACCAATTCACTTTCTACAAGCCGTGATACCAATACTAACCACTGTGGTAAATTATACATACTCTCTACTGGTTTGCCTGCTACAGAGCCTTTAGATTTCTTTGGCTCCACTATCCATCTTGTGAGTGAGGTTTACTCATTTTTAAACCATGTATTTAATTGTATATTTTTATGTCTATGCCAATTAAGTGATATCTTTTCATATAAAAATATTTATTCAGTAATTGGTTTCTTTGGATTCATTGTAGTTCCAGTGCTTATTCTTTGTATTTTTACTTTGTTGTTTTTTCAATAGGAATTGACTACCCCTATACCTCAGCAGCTGCTCTGTGGGAAACGACTCATATCTCAGGCGCCTTATTTTATTCTTTAACAGAATACTTTTTTCTTGAGTCGGTTATCACCCTCCTCCTCATCCGCAATTTATGTTGTCCCAGCACTGACCCCTCATCCTCCGAGTCACCACACTGCTTGCCCCACACAGGATCTATCACCTTTCTGCTAGACTGATTCACCTTCTCCCCCCTCCGGTTAGTAGCTACACGTATCCTGGATGCCTCATCTCTGAGCGCTATGGGACCATATGGTGGTACCTGCATCTATTTATTTCCTGGTTCCTGCTGATACTTGTTGTTGAGTCCCGGGATGCCAAGTAACCTGGGATTCAGTGGCATATTTATAATGGGTGCACCCATTTTTTAAAATTTTTAAAATTTGTAAATGTTTACTGTCATCCCTTGAACAGCATTGCAAATACTTCCTTGTAATTAAATTTTTGGAAGTGGCAGGTATTCTTTCTATTTAATGCTGGAAATACACAATTCCAACTTTCCTCCAACCATCCAACTAGTTGGTTGGTTGGAATAAAAATCTGGTACTGGATGGGAGCAAATGTAAGACAGGTTGAGTATCCCTTATGTTGAGGACCAGAAGCATTCTGGATAACAGATTATTCTGTATTTCAGAATATTTTTATATTTCAATGAGATATCTTGGGGCGGGAACCATGTGTGAACACGAGATTCATTTATGTTGTATAAAAACTGTACATTTGACCAACTCTCATTCAACCATCCAACTAGTTGGTACAGTATGTTGGACTGAGAATCTGGTACTGTGTGAGAGCAAATAACAGTAAGCAATTTACTCACCAGGAAATGGACAAAGACACCCATTTTTGCCCATTTCCAGATTTTGGGAGCAAATGACTGAATTACATACAGGTTGAGTATCCCTTATCCGCATTTCTGTTGTTTAAATTAAGTATAAATTAAAAGCACCAACTTGCACTACTGGAGACATGATATGGCATTCAAATTCAGTGCCTGAGATAGTACACAAACTTTGTTTCATGTTTTGAAACCTTGTGTCATGCACAAATAAAATATATTTGTGTGTATTTTATGTGTTTGATGTTTTTATACAACATAAATGAATCTCGTGTTCACACATGGTTCCCGCCCCAAGATATCTCATTGAAATATAAAAATATTCTGAAATACAGAATAATCTGTTATCCAGAATGCTTCTGGTCCTCAACATAAGGGATACTCAACCTGTCTTACATTTGCTCCCAATGCCAGATTTGGAAGTCGTCCAACCCCCCCATATCCTATAAAATTTAGGAAAACAACCTCGCGAGGCATAGACGAATTTTTCATGAGAACAGGTGGTATTAATCAAATTGATCCACTCCGCCACTGAGGGCCCCTCCACAGCCATCCACTTCCTGGCAATAATTACTTTCGCACACGATGTTAAGATCCTAACCAATTGGGTCCATTGCCCGCTTTGTTGGGTGTCTACAACCCCCATTACCAGACATATAGGACTGAGAATGGAACCCGGGACACCCAGCTCTGACATTATGTTACAGATGGCTAACCAGAATGCCTGTACGACCGCACATTCCCAAATGAGATGCCAGTGTGTACCAGGCTCAACTCCACACTTAGGGCACCCCACATTAGCAGAACTCCTCGTGTGCCTCAGGCGTACTGGGGTAAGATAGATACGGTGTAGTACGTTGAATTGAACCTGCTGGACCGGAAGAGACATGGAAGATTTACTAGGGGCAGAAAGGACTTCCCTCCAATCTACTGACGAGATCTGAGGAATAACCCTGGCCCACTGGGTCCTTAACTTATCCAAACCATTTTCTTGTTTAAAAGAATGAAGATATTTATATATTTTTGAGAGGAGCTTTCTTGAGCCTAATTTTTTAATAAATGCCTTACAGGGAGCTTCCCTTACTATCAAAGATCCATTCCTTATCATATATACTAACGCACTCCTAACCTGAAGGTAATTAAAGTAGAATTTACTAGGGAGGTCATGACCTAATTGCAGGTCCTCAAAGGATCTAACAGTCCCTTCCTGTACCCACGTTCCCACAGAATGCAGACCATAGGTCTCCCATACTCCCCCAACTAGATCCTTCATTTTTTTGACCTCACCCAAAGATAGTATCGAAGTTTGAGGATCTATATCGGCGAAGTTAGTCAACTTCTGTACCTGCCTCCATATTCGTAAGGCTTGAGCTAGCAAAGGTGCTATATTGCCCCCGATCTTTCCCGCCAAGAGCAATTGGAGCGGAGATAACCCAAATTGGGCTGCCACCGCCAAGGTCTTAAATTCCTCAATACCATCACCACCCTGCAACCACGGGCACAGGTGACAAAGCTGAGAGGAATAATAATAAAGCCTAAAATCCGGAAGGGCGAGACCACCTTCCCTTCTATCGCGACTCAAAATCGGCAATCTGACCCTCGGACTTTTATTTTTCCAAACAAAAGAAGAAAGTACAGAGTTTAACTCATGAAAAAATTTCAGACCTATATAACAAGGAGAATGAAGGAGCAGGTACAGGAGTTTAGGTTGAACACACATCTTCAGCAGGTTAACCCTGCCAAGTTGTGACAATGGCAGCCCCACCCACCTCCGACACTTAGCTTTAATTTCCCTAACTAGCGGCCTCAGATTGTCTGAGATATATTCCCGGGGATTATCAGATATCATTACACCCAAGTACTTAAATTTATTAGTAATCTTTAACGGGCAGGCAAGCTGCATACCAGGAGTGGCAGGACCCAGGTACATAACATGGGATTTATCCCAATTCATTTGAATACCAGACATGCCCCCAAACTCCTTTAAAAGGGTCACAATTACCGGTAAATCGACATCCGGACTATCAGAGCCAACCAAAAGATCGTCAGCATACAGTGATACCAATTTATTCCCACAAGCGTTATAACAGCCCAGCTTGTGTCTAAGCAAATGGGCCAGGGGCTCCACTGCCACCGCGAACAGCAGCGGGGACAGAGGACACCCCTGCCTCGTACCCCTAAACAGTGGGAACGTGGAGGAGGTAAAACCATTAATAGAAATACGTGCCTGTGGCTGACGATACAACAGCTTAAGCCAACCAATAAACCCTTCCCCAATACCAAAGGCTCTTAACACGGGCCATAAGTACTCCCATTCAATTACATCAAAGGCTCTACTAGCATCAAACGATGCCACTGCCGCGCCTTTATTACCTAAATTAATAAGTTGAATATAGGAAAGGACCCTTCTAAGGTTGACCGCAGTCGATTTTCCAGGTCTAAACCCAGTCTGATCTTGGTGAACGATTTCATCCAATACCCTGCCCAGGCGATTGGCCAGGATCTTAGCGAAAATTTTTGCGTCCGTAGACATAATGGATATTGGTCGGTAAGATTCAACCCGAGAGGGGTCCTTCCCTGCTTTAGGGATCATCGCTATATATGCTTCTTCCATAGAGGGTGGAAGCCTACCTTCCCTCTGGACATCACTCAGCAACTCCCATAACGGGGTGGCAAGGGCATTGGCATATTTCATATAGAATTCCCCTGGTAACCCGTCCAACCCCGGGGCCTTATTACGAGGGAGAGCTTGCACTACTGATGTTACCTCTTCCAAGGTAATAGGAGCGTCCAATAGGTCTTTAGAGGCCCCTGATAATTTCGAAAGTTCCAATGACCGCAGATATTCCCCTATAGCTCCACTACTATTCTGGGGCTGGGACGCATAGAGTTTTTTATAGTATGACACAAAGCTGGACACAATAGCGGGGGTGTCTGTCAGAATGTTGCCATCATCCTCCTTAATTTCAGAAATATAATTAGAGGAACATTCATTCTTGGCCACCAACGCTAGCCACTTCCCGCCCCGGTCCGAATCTACATATCGCCTATGGTCCCCTATTCTCACTCTCTGACAAGCAGTATCCTGAACATAATCACGCCATTCATTAAGGGCAGACTGCCACTCCGTACGATCTTCCTCCAACCCGCTGGCTACATAATTATTCTCTAGCACCCCTGCCCTGCCCTCCAATCTTCCCGCTTCCATTCGATATTTCTTCTTTGCGAAAGCAATCTTCTTGATAAGCACCCCCCTCATATATGCTTTAAACGAGTCCCAAAGAGTAGAACCTCCAACGGAACCTGAGTTGAGTTGGAAGAATTCTCCAATTAACTGTTCTATATCCTCCACCTCCCCCATCTGTGTGAGCCAGAAAGGCTGCAATTTCCAACTCCTATAACCGACCTGTCTGACCAGGTCGAGATCCATCGTGATCGGGGAATGGTCAGAAATGCCCCGTGACCTATATTCAACTGACTGGACTTTATTTAATAGATCTTTTGATAGAAACACAAGGTCCAACCTAGAGAAAACCCGATGGGAGTCAGAATAGCAAGAAAACTGTTTTCGATCAGGATACCTTAACCTCCACGGATCACACCAACCCACCTCCTGAATGAATTCCCTAAACTTGCCACCCTCATGCGTCGGCTGCATGCCAGGCCTCCATCTATCCAGTCGGGAGTCTAAGACTTTATTAAAGTCGCCAAGGCAGACAACCGAAGCACAAGGGAAGGCAGCCGCGAATTCCACTGCTTTCTTGACAACGTCATAAGAAAATGGGGGGGGAATGTATACAGATAATATACAGAGCTGAACTTGATTAATACGGCCTTCGATAAAAATATACCGACCACCCGGGTCAATTTTATAACTGCCCAATGAAAAGGCCACAGACTTCTTAATCATTATAGCAACCCCCCTGGACATATTGGAGAATGGGGCGTGAAAGACAGAGCCAATCCAGGGCCGCTTCAAGGAATTAGATTTTTCCGCACTCAGATGGGTCTCTTGGAGGCATATTATTTCCGCCTCATACTTCCTACATAGGCCCAGAACTGCGGCCCTCTTGATTCTGTCGTTCAGGCCCCTAACATTCCACGACAAAAAACGCACTCCCATACAAGGTCAGGCTAAAGAGAAAATCTCCAACCACAGCCAGCACGATATTGAACATCCTAACATTAACTCTAAACATCCTTGGGGGTGACCGGACCATGTAAGCTCCCAGACAATACATTGACTAACACATACATATAACCCTGCCCCCACCCCCCTCCCTGTAGGCCCTACCCCGGGCATACCTACCCCAAATCAACACTCTCCCCCCCTCTTTTGAGGCTAAACTACTCTACCACGAGACAGACCCCCTCCCCCCTCCCCCCCATCCCCCGGCCAATTACTTCCGAACCATCTGGGTCGACTAGATCACTACCGCCCCATCAACATGATGGCTTTATGGATGGATTAGCTAGCCAAAACTTGCCGCTTTCCTGGGTATGAGCGGTCAAGCCACTCTGCCACATCTCCTGGAGAAAAAAAAATGTTAGACACCCCATCCACCACTACTCTCAATTTGGATGGGTACAACATACTGAACTGGATATTCAACTCCCGTAGGCGGGCCTTAACTACTTTGAATTTCATTCTATCCCTCTGCACCTCCAAAGGGAAATCAGGAAAAGTAGAGATCTTTTTCCCATTATGAACCAGGTCCACCTTATCTCTGGCCAATCGGAGAAGAGTGTCCCTATCTTTAAAATGCAAAAACTTGGCAATAAGAGTTCGCGATACAGCCCCTGGTACAGGGGGCTTCCCAGGAATGCGGTGGGCCCGTTCAATGGAAAACTGGGGAGAAAAAGCATCCTTTCCAAACATTTGGACCAGCCAGTTCTCTAAAAAAAATTCCGGCTCCTTGCCCTCTACTCTTTCATCAAAGCCCAGGAAACGAACATTACTTCTTCGCAGCCGGCCTTCCATATCGGTGAGCTTTTGCTTTAACTCGCCTACTTGTGAGGAGATGCTTTTGATTTGTATATTTAGAGGAGTGGTCAGGTCCTCTAAAGATGAAATGCGGGCCTCCGCCTCAGTCATACGTTCTCTCATTCTCTCAGCGTCTTGTCGGATAAGCATAATGTCCGACTGTACTTTGCCCAATTGCTCAGCAAGGCGAGTTTCACATTTATTTATAGCCTCAATGACCTGTTGCAATGTTATATCCGGGGTAGCCTGGACCCCATCACCTTTACCTGGAGAGGATGTGGGGGTAGCTATACGTGAGGTGTTCCCAGACTGAGATTGGGCCTGCGTTCTAGCGAACTTTTCCAGCCTGGCCGCGGCTGAGCTTTGGCCTGTCTTGCCCATTTTTCCAGGCAGGGTGCTCACACCAACCAATACAAGGTGGGGTATGGGCAGATAAATGCTTCTCTCTTCCCCCTGTATCTTCCTATTGTTCCGAGTCCATAGAGACCAATACCAAACTACAGTGGCCCAAGCTTCCCCAATAACCAAACAAACAGGGCACCCACGATTATAACAGTCACAGAGGAAGCAGAAAGTTCTCCCCGCCAAGCAGGAGAGGTAGATCAGACAGGGCTACCGGCTTAGACACACAGGGCTGTAGGGTACGGCTGGCTCACAAGTTGTTACAACCACTGATGGGGCAAGGGAGTCACCCCGCAGACAGGACACTGGCATCAAGCAGGACTGCAAATTCAATCGCACCGGGCTACAAGCTTCAGCTAGCTCACTGAATATTACAGTCACCGGGAGGGCAGGGGGGATCTCCCCACTGGGCAGGTGGAACAATCAAGCAGAACTGTAGGCTCAATCCAGCAGGACTATAGACTTCAGGCTGGCTCACACTAGGATCGGAGCTCAGGATACTCACGAATGTTACAGTCACAAACAGAGCTGCAGGCTTCAAGCTGGCTCCCTCAGGAGCAGGGATTCAGGATACTCACGAATGTTACGGTCACAGAGAGGGCAGAGGGGTCTCCCCACTGGGCAGGTAGAACAATCCAGCAGAGGCTTAATCAAGCAGGGCTGCAGGCTGCAGGCTTCAGGCTGGCACACACTGGGGCACGAAATCGGGATACTCCCAATTGTTGCAGTCACAGAGGGGCAGAGAGGTCTCCCCGCTGAGCGGGAGAAACAAAACGAGCAGGGCTACAAACTTAGTCAGGCAGAGCCGCTAGGTTCAGGCAGGCTCACTCTGGGGAAAGAAAGCCCATCCGTTGCCCCCTATTCCGGCAGGGCTGCGCACGAGGCTCTGGGCTTGGATGTAATCGCTGCGGCTGCAGCACCGAGATAGGTCCAGCACACGTGCACGCCTAGCCAGCGCTTCTGCCGCCGCTGACTGATGACGCCTTCTCCACGCGTCCCGCAAGCGGCTCCCTCTCCACCCGGCACCTCCAACAAGGACCTCCAGCCGGGAGCCCGCACAGCACCCTCCTTCACCAGTGGAAGCAATCACCTCACAGGACAGTTCCGAGGACACACAGGGGGGGGGGTCACCCAGATTCAGCTACGGAGCGTCCAGCTCCTTTACCAGGGAAGCGTACATGCCGGGGGAGGAAGGAGGGAGGAGCGCGTCATCACGCACTACGCAACATGCGCCGTGGTCCGCCCCTTCCCTCCACAGTCAGTCCTGGCATAAGGTAGAGCTCTGCCACCTATCCCCCCCTCCACCCCATATAAGGTAGAGCCAGGGCCAGTAGTAGGGTTTTTCCTCACCCCCTGCAAACTGTAATGCTTTTCTGTTAGAATTACTGTGCAGGGCCGAGGAGGCGGTTGAGGTATTTTCACCTCACCATTACAGGTGGATGAACTCTGTTCCACCCCATTCCCCCACTTTAACCCCTGGATATAACATTAGTTTGCCATGCACAGCTTGTCCTACCCCAGACAAATACATGCACTTCAGCAGTGCTAGTAAAGGCAACATGCTATTTAGCTATCACATGAGTATAATTTTAGAGAAGTTTCATTTCAATTGGGATTTTTCTTATCTCACTAAGATGAACCATCAATCATTCTCCCACATAAGGGTGTCCTAATGTTCATGTAATATTATCTCAGCTCCAGGGCCTGATCAATCAATGGGCTGATCACCTGCAGCCCGAATCACTGGGTCCTGGGCATATCGGGTCAACAGATCTACGATATCTAGAACGACCATGTGATTGTTGACCACTCTCCCTTTGATCTAACGCTTGCATATACCATTAGTTACTGTAGATCTAGATGCGGTCTACTATCTTTAGTTGTCTAACTAGACGGGTTCGACTACGGGTGGTCGACCATAACATGAACTAGGGATGATCCTGGGGGGATTGCAACATTGGCACAATAGCTTAATGGAAGTGGCATGGCGCATGCAGGCACTGCGGCTGCACTGTACCTTCTACATGGACCTCCGGGTTATTGCTGCTATAGGAGCCTGGCTCAAGGGAGATCCCATACTGTGAGATGACAGAACTGAGGCAGAGAGTGGTCCAGGAGCAGGAGGAAGAGGAGAGGTAATTGGGGCACCAAGAACTGTCCTCAATAGTGCTAGTTGCATTACACAGCCGCCTATCAGTGGTGTCATAGCATAAGTATAAAGGGGAGCTGCAGCTGCTCATTGGGGAGCAGAGATTGGTATGAAGTTACTGCTGTCCTCCCATATTATGTTGTGATAGATGATGTACAATATCAAGAACCCTATAATCCTATTACCAGCCCCATCTCCCCAGCCTTCCATTAACACCAGCCCCATTATCCCATTAACACCAGCCCCCATCTCGCCATCCTCCCCATTCTCCCATGTACACCAGCCCCATTCTCCCATTAACACAAGCCCCAATTTCTTATTGATATGAGCCCCATCCTCGTATTATCATGAGCAAATAATCAACTTTCACTGAGCATCAAACCCCTGACAATGAGCACATGATCTCTGGCAAAGAGTACATAACCCCTGGCAATGAGCAAGTAGGTATAAAAAAAAATTATAATTCATGTATGGAGGGGCTGTCACTTCTTATTAGCCTAGGATGGCTGGAACACCTAATCAGATTCCTGCATTTCCTCATTGATTATTATCAGCTACTGCACTTGTCTCAATATGGTATCTGGATGATTGGTCACATATTTAGTAGGGAACTTTTTCCACCTTTTCCATAATTGAAAACATTTGAACACATTTTCTGAAGCACACCAGAGTAACGTTGGCTACATTGCTCAGTGTGAATGCGCTCCAACAGATGCATGCAACAATAGCACTAGCGATTTGGTGGCTATCGTCCTGTGTCTGACGTCACCTTCTTGCCATTCTCGAGCTGTGCCCCTTCTATCACAGAGACAATGTTAGTTAAATAGATAGCCACAGCTGCCCACTTCCTGATGACACAAGTAATATTGGCAGTCTTTAGGGGGGGGCAACACCCACTTCGGCCTCACCACACCCCACACAGTACCGACCTGGCAGTCAAAAGGTTGGCAAGTATGACTTGATTACATAGGCGTAAATGATGATTTATTTATTAACAGTATCTTATATAGCGCATACATATTACGCAGCGCTTTACAGAGTATAGTTGAACATTCACATCAGTCCCTGCCCCAGTGGTACATGCACACAAACATTCTGGGGTAATTTGTTGGGAGCCAATTAGCCTATCAGTTTATTTTTGGATTGTGGGAGGAAACCAGATTACCCGGAGGAAACCCACGCAAGTATGGGGAGAATATACAAACTCTGCACAGTTAGAGCCATGGTGGGAATCGAACCCATGACCTCAGCACTGTGAGGCAGTAATGCTAACATTACACCATCCGTATTGATAATGGCTTAGGATAATCACAGGTTGGTATTGACACAGTGCTAACAAGTCAGTTGGCCCCGCCCCATAGCATCGAAATGCCACAATTATAGGGTCATTGGTTAAGGACAGATTTTCATCAATTACCCCTCCTCCTCAAAATAGAGCCGCAATTTATTAAGTGTTATCCACATACTGCAGCACGATGCAGAAAAATTGGACACTCTTCTGGGGGTGGGAAGGACTACCCAAAATATAGTGAGCCTCCCGCAACTATTGAGAGAGTAGGTAAGTATACCACACCTCTGTGTTTAGGCCACACCCCCTACAGTACTTATGCCCGGACTACTGTAGCTCTCTGTGACCCTGGGAACTCAACAGAGTTTTGTAAAAAGATGGTAACAAGAGTACTGTGTAAATCTCTCAAAATTACCTAAACTACACAAACAATAGTAGAGCTGGCCATACAGTAGAACGATTTCAGGACAGAATGCAAAACTGCAAAGGCTCGTACAATGCATTGTGTGCGTGTTTATGTGCACATCGTGAGGTGCTTTGGTCCGATTACGATCTGATGCATGGGCCCGCGGGCCATCAGATAGATTGTATGATCTTATGTATTGCACATGATCTGAAGACACTGATAATGCCCAGTATGCTGGAAGTTGCAGATCTTACAATAGATCTTATGTGAAACTACTGTACACACATAAGCTCTATCGTGTGCCTGGGAAGCTGCTGTGGAGTTCAAGTGAAATCGTGACACAATCCAAATTGGACGTTGCTCGTCCTGATGTACAGTATGGCCAGATTAGAATTTCTAAATGTTGCAGTTAAACCTTTAAAATTGTTAGCTGCCTTTAAACTGCATGGTTTTCAATATGTGCAGCCATATCTGTCTCTTCTACAAACTGAAATACCAGCCAGGTTAGAATAAATTCACCTTCCGCAGATTCCACTGTCTATAGGAATTGCATTCCTCATTACTTTGCCACAAGCACTATTCAAGCTGTTCTGTCACATTAGCTCTCCTCAATGCCTTGCAGCAGACTAATTTTATTCTGTGTCATTTTAAGTAGCATACTGTACTTGTTTCATGACTAGAAAGCTGCAAATCAGACATGCAAAGCACAAAACGATTCTCGGTATTGTTTCCTGCTATATGAAATTCTGTATTATATTTTCATGTATGCACACCAAGAATAATATATATAATAAGAATAATAAATAATGTATAAGCTGGCCGCGGCCGGTGGGGTCCCTACAGTGAATAGAAAATAACTAGCGCTTCCTGCACTGCCGCGCGCATAGCGCTAGTTATTTTCTATTCACCATAGGGACCCCGCCGGCCGCGGCCAGCTTATACACAATAACAGCGCCGCAGGTTCCCTCGGCGGCACGGACACCCCTGCACGCTCCAGCACTGCAGGGACGCCGGGGATGCAAGTTTTTTTACAGGTACCACAGTTCGCTAACCCTCCATGCTGGGGGTGAGGGGCGAACTGCCACCCTCTAGGTGCCGGCGCCCTAGGCAAATGTCTAGAGCTGCCTAGTGGTGGCGCCGGCCCTGGCTGAACTGCTTGCAAGTGAAATAATCAGTTGACATATGATATACATTCTGCATGTTTCATTATCTGTAGTATGGTCATTTCTGCTAGTTAACAAAATATAGGTAACCATGCATTTGTGTACACAGGACAACAGGACATACCAAAGCACTGTAGTAAATTATAAGTCACAATCCCTACATATTATGGATCATGGTAAAAGTGATCGTACACTAATTTCACTCAAATTAAAAAAATATATATGTTGCAGATAAGTTATTTGGACAGTTCATCAATTTATCATAAATCAGAATTTAAAGGTGGTTTTTATCAAAGCTTAGAGAGATAAAATTGTCAGAGATAAAGTCCCAACCAATCAGCTCATATATACATTTTTACAAGCACAGCAAGTAACATGTAAGGTCAAAACCTGAATGGCTGGTACTTTATCTCTCACAATTTTATCCCTCTCCCAGACTTGATAAATACCCCATAAGACTAAACTTGTTAGCGCTATAATGATATTCAAAGCAAATGAGAGCATACTGTATACGGCTAACAGTATAATATATGATATATACACACACAGCAGTGCAGAATGACAGACAGTCTGACCTCTTACCTGCACAACACATGATTAAGTTGGAATAGAAATAATCTCTTTTCTCCTCTCAAACGACCATTAATGCCTATGAGGCTGACTGAATGTCATTCAAATTTCTCACTTTATGCTAACTTGTGCCGGCAAAATAAATCCAGTGGGTTTGAGTTGCTGTAGATTGTCAGACTGGCTGGAGTGCACTTGATTAGTGAGGAGAAGTTATGAACAGAGGGGAGAAGCAGAATCCCACCCCTTTCCCATATGTTCTCACAGAGCCCTGCCTGTACAGAGATGCATGGTTTCTCACTACCTCACACTTACCTCACACTTACATGGAATGTAAAAAAAAAAAATCCCTTCTGGGGGAAAATAACTCTTTAATCAGGAGGAATTTCTGCCCAGATCTATAAGCAAATCAAGTAAACAGTTTGAGGTGTACTCTAGCTCACCTGAGGCAAAAATTGGAACAAATGTTCCTCTTTACATAAAGAACCCATAAGAAATGCAGGAGAGGGAAATGCTGCAGTACTGTACACAGGAAGATTCAGCTCATTCATTGGTTGTAGTACATGCCTCTGCTGCAATGTGGTAACACTAAAATAATATACATTGTCATTGATTGTGCCTATGAAATGCTGGATAAATTATACCATGCATTTTTACTTATCACGCAATCTAACCTGCGCACAAATACTACCTTTGCAAAATGTTAGGCCATGTACACTTTCCATAACCCTCTCTCACCATGTCATACTGTACTTGTAACAATTTGAAAACAATGTAAGAGAATTAGATCTGTGGGAACATACATTTTGACACTTCCCATTTTGACATATGCAAACTAATAAAAAAAATGAATGAAACTACTGAACTTATGAATTCCCTATTTTGGGACAAAAACCATTGGCCTGTCACACAACAAGCCAACTTCCCCTTTTCATACAAGTAACAAAGAGTAGTTTTTCCTTGCCTGTTATTCACATATCTATATCGATTTACACTATGCTCAATATGGGTTAATCCTTGACTTTGACTTTTAAATACTTATTATACGAAAACTCCAGTTTGTAAGATCGGCTACATTGTGCTTTAAAATGCTATCACTTATATATACAGTATTAACAAATGCTTACACGTTGATAGGCACATAGCAGACATGAGAAAGGAGGTAAGTCCATACATTGAATGGAAAACAAAGCATTGAAGATAACAGGATACAGGGGATAGAAGATACACAACAGTCACTGTAGTAATAATATATAAAGCTCTCCTGTCATACAGCAATTTTTCACTCCAATAACATAAAAATAAGCTTGGGCATATGTAGACGCTATTATAGAGTCAAGTAAATAACATGCACCTGTAGTCTAGTAAGCCTGACCTTTAAGTCAGTGATTCAGACATGTAGGGGGACATTTACCAAAATGGATTCGTAGAAAAAAGGTGTATTCGTAGGGAGAAATACACCTTTTTTTTACGAATTAGTATTTTCGGGATTTACAATCCCAAAAATACAACAATTCGTAGTCCTAAAGATGGAACATTCGTATTTGTATTTACAAATACGAATGTCCTACACCATCGATAGGATACGACAGAAATCACCATTCAAAAGAATGGTGGTTCCTGATGTACTAAGCAGCCGTACTGATAAAATGGCTGCTTAGTGGTGTAAAACAGGCATGCAAATACAACAGGAAAATAGAACACCATTTTCCTGTTCTATTTGCTTTAAGCCTGCACGGATCAGTCAGATCCGTGCAGGCTTCGGTGTAAAAAAAATAGAAAAATTAAATAAAAAAAAAAAACGGCGTGGGGTCCCCCCCACAGCCGAAACCAGCACCAGGCTGAAGGAGCCGGGGCCGGTAATTAAAAATCAGGGAACCCGACAAATAGGGGTTCCCCGATTTTTAACAACCAGCCCCAGGCTCCAGGTCCGGGGCTGGTTCCCAAAATATGGGGGACAAAATGACTAGGGGTCCCCCCTATTTTAAGAACCAGCCCCAGGCAAAACCAGCCAGCAGGGTAATGCCACAGCCGGGGGGAGACTTTTTATGCAAGTCCGCCCCGGCCAAAGCATTCATCCCTACCGACCAGTCAGCCTGGCCAGGGGCCCTGGGGGAGTGGGGACCCCCCCAATGAAGGGGTCCCCCCCTCCAGGACTTACCTGACCAGGCTGAAGCCTGGTACTGTCCTCGATGCCCCTGGGCGGTGGGCATCGGGCTGATTATGGTGTAAAAAAAAAAGATAAAACTATTGTTTTTTACTGTGGCACTACAAGTGCCAGCAAGCCTCCCCAGCAAGCTGGGACTTGGAGAACCACAAGTCCCAGCCTGCTGGGCATTAAAGGGCCCGCTGGCACTTGTAGTTCCACAGTTAAAAAAATAGTGCACAAAACACACTGACACACATTTGAAATAAAAGTTTAATACACACATCACAAACACACTGATACTTACCTATCTTGATCCCGTCGGTAGGTCGCTGGCTCCGGTGTCAGCGGCTCCGGTGTCGGCGGCTCCGGGTCGGCGGCTCCGAGGTCGGCGTCCTGTCTGAAGAAAATCCATGTTGGACCTGTCGAAGTAAATCCTACTCACCAGGTCCTCCATGGATGGTCTTCTGTCTTCTCTCTTCTTTTCCAGGACTTTATTGTTTATCTTCTGTCTTCTGTCTTCTTCTTTGTTTATGCGCTGCCGGCTGTCGGGACTTTCAGAGCTGGAGAGATGTTGCCTCCTCGACGTCTGGACTAAGAATGAATTCTAGCCAATCAGGAGCCGACTTTACTGGCTCCTGATTGGCCACTAGGCGGCTCCTGATTGGCTAGAATTCATTCTTAGTCCAGACGTCGAGGAGGCAACATCTCTCCAGCTCTGAAAGTCCCGACAGCCGGCAGCGCGTAAACAAAGAAGAAGACAGAAGACAGAAGATAAAGAATAAAGTCCTGGAAAAGAAGAGAGAAGACAGAAGACCATCCATGGAGGACCTGGTGAGTAGGATTTACTTCCACAGGTCCAACATGGATTTTCTTCAGACAGGACGCCGACCTCGGAGCCGCCGACCCGGAGCCGCCGACACTGGAGCCGCCGACACCGGAGCCGCCGACACCGGAGCCAGCGACCTACCGACGGGATCAAGATAGGTAAGTATCAGTGTGTTTGTGATGTGTGTATTAAACTTTTATTTCAAATGTGTGTCAGTGTGTCTTGTGCACTATTTTTTTAACTGTGGAACTACAAGTGCCAGCGGGCCCTTTAATGCCCAGCAGGCTGGGACTTGTGGTTCTCCAAGTCCCAGCTTGCTGGGGAGGCTTGCTGGCACTTGTAGTGCCACAGTAAAAAACAATAGTTTTATCTTTTTTTTTTTACACCATAATCAGCCCGATGCCCACCGCCCAGGGGCATCGGGACAGTACCAGGCTTCAGCCTGGTCAGGTAAGTCCTGGAGGGGGGGGACCCCTTCATTGGGGGGGTCCCCACTCCCCCAGGGCCCCTGGCCAGGCTGACTGGTCGGTAGGGATGAATGCTTTGGCCGGGGGGACTTGCATAAAAAGTCTCCCCCCGGCTGTGGCATTACCCTGCTGGCTGGTTTTGCCTGGGGCTGGTTCTTAAAATACGGGGGACCCCTAGTCATTTTGTCCCCCGTATTTTGGGAACCAGCCCCGGACCTGGAGCCTGGGGCTGGTTGTTAAAAATCGGGGAACCCCTATTTGTCGGGTTCCCTGATTTTTAATTACCGGCCCCGGCTCCTTCAGCCTGGTGCTAGTTTCGGCTGTGGGGGGGACCCCACGCCGATATTTTTTCCATTTATTTATTTTTTGAAATTTTTTTTACACTCTGCAGCCTGCACAGATCTGACTGATCCGTGCAGACTGCTAGAAATAATTCGTATTAGCAGCCGTATATACGGCCGCTAATACGAATTGTTACACCATCGGAGGGTTACAAAGCAGTCGTATCTGACTGCTTTGTAATTTCCCCTCCGGAACACGACTTTGCATACGACTAAAACAGTCGTATGCAGTTGGAGGGGAAATACCAATACGAAAAACTAGGTTTTTCATATTGGTAAAGTTCCCCCGTAATGTTAATGTGAATAATGAGTCATGCACATAGGGACAGTATATGCTTTTCACATAGCAATGAGAAATTGATGTAAGAAATCACATTTCTGTGTGTTTTTTAAATACACAAAACTGAGTAGTAATGTCAGTGTACACCGAAGAATACTTGATAACAAAAACATTTCCTTATCAGTCTTTAATTCCCTGTTAGGTTTATTGAAAATATAAAGTAACTGTGGTTTTAAAATACTTTTCCTTATATTATATAGTATGTATTATATTATATTTATATTTCCTAATAAAAACAGGTGATGGAATGCATCTTAGGTTGCAAGTTCATGGATAAGATTTGTAATGCTGATTTTACATAATAATCTAAACAATTTGACTGGTTTCTAAAACTAGTTCTACAAATTAAAAGTAAAACCAAAAAAATGTAAACATTTCTTAAATAATATTACAATTTTAAAACTTTGCAGCTACAGTTTGGGATTTTGGTTTTGCATGAAACAATCTATCATATAGAACAGCTTTAGAAAATATGTTAAGCTTTTCTCATAATGACATATTGATTAGAGCCGAAACAGTTAAATATGATACATAGTATATTAGCTAAGAAAGTAATTGAACACTTGTTTTGAATAATGAACATTTGACATATTAACTGCACTGTAATTCATACAGTACATGGAACCCACTCATATGTTCAGCTCTTAAACAGTCAATAATTACATGCTATTCGTATATAATAACACAAGAGAAGAACATCTGTTTCACAAAATAATCAAAGCAGAGTCATTATTATGTATTTCATTCCTCCTCCCCAGGTCACATGGCAGATGATGTATGATGTGGGACACAATTCTACTGCTGTAAATGGATCATGGACCATCTCTTGAATTATTATGTGGAGGTTGTGACAACAACCAGGCTGCAGCCTTGAGGACCTGTAATGAAACCAGAAGCATCTTATTATCTACAGTAAGCTTAGTCAGGGTATGAATCAGATAATTATCTAAGGCAGTGGTCCCATATTTTGAATCACAACACCATTTTTTTCCAAGGCACCCCTAAACTGAAAGCTTCTTATTGAGAAATTCAGCAAAAATTATACATTAAAGTAAATTGTGCCTAACTTTCATTCTTAGGTTCAGTTACAGTATATGGTGGTGTACAGTTGTGCTTGTTTGTCCGTATATTAAGATTAGCAGCCACCAACTTTGATTTTGCCTATAACACTGAACCTAAATAATTTAAATTGGTCCTGCACCAGCAACCGATGGCAGCCCTGCAAGACTGCCACATAAATAGTGCATAAGGATGGAATATTTAGGGGCATTTCTCATGTGTACCAAGTTCCAGAATGCAATACTTTCCAGAACCTGGAGCGGTTAGCCAACACCATCTACAGATGGCATTACCTAATAGAAGCCTATATAATTACAGTTCTAGGTACAGGTGGAGCCGCTTTCATCTGAGTGTCTCCTATTGCGCCATCCACGCGTGTCGGAGACGCACACCCCATTCTCATCAATGGATGTGCGAGCGTGTGAGAGGCGCTCGCGCATCCACGTCCGCCGGCCCACCCTCTGCCAGCAGCCACCAGATACTGACATTTTTCACGCTGGTGGCAAGGGAGAGAATGGCGCCATCTGTATATACAGTACTATAGTTATGTATCTTAAGATCCTATCATTTTTCTCTGCTCTTCCCCCTACAAAGTCTATTCTTTGCCACATCACATCATTCCAACCGCAAGACATTTCTGAAAACCCTTTTCTGTAAATAAGGCTGTAAAGAGAAATTGCAACACTTCCAAAGATAACCTATTCCTATAACTTATCACACTATATATGATATAACTGTCATGTTATAGGCTGGGGTTTAAAATTACAGTTAGGAGCTGATTGGCTAGCTGTTGATCACTCTCCATTTTATCACCTTTTGAAGCTTGATACATCTGGCCCTAAGATATCTTAACATGTATAGTTTGGAGCAGGAAAAGAAAAGGGCAACATGTAAGAAACTTTTAAATACTGTATAAGCAACTTATTTTCGCGAGGCTTTAATTTTCGCGATTTTCGCGAGCCCGCCATAATCGCGAAAATTTAAGCCTCGCCAAATATTTTTGAAAAAGGGGTTCTATTTAGGTTCATATAAAATTCGCAAAATTTTCAGCTCGCAAAATCACAGATATCTACATTTTCGCAAAAATTATGGCTCGCGAAAATAAGTGCTTATACAGTACACAATGTCT
This sequence comes from Crinia signifera, assembly GCF_055691185.1. Classification (NCBI taxonomy): domain Eukaryota; kingdom Metazoa; phylum Chordata; class Amphibia; order Anura; family Myobatrachidae; genus Crinia; species Crinia signifera. Next base: position 193,217,691 of record NC_139220.1, read on the forward strand.
TTAACAAGGAACAGGAAGGAGACATTCTTCAAAGGAAGACGAGTATTAAAACACAAAGACATGCACTGAGAGTGGGGGGAGATAGCTTCTGAGGAAATTACTTTACAGAAAGGAAAGTGGACAAGTTAAATGGTCTCCCATTAGAGGTGGAAGAGACTAATACAGTATAGTAATTCAGACATGCTTGGTATATGTATATATATATATATATATATATATATATATCTCCTATATATTTGGCTACATCTGTCACTCAAAGTGGGTGTCTGTGTCTATAACGCTCTGTTCCTGGACTTTCCTCTTAATGTGTGATTGCCTTCATCTGTGCTGAACACCTTTCTGAGAAATTAACCTGTTTAAAACAGGTGATGGCAATCATACATTAAGGGGAAGTCTAGAAACAGAGCATTGTGTCCCTCCTGGAGAGGGTGATGTTGGGAGGTATGTGACAGAGAACCAGCCCAGTGAGCCCACAGACAGTGCCAGACACCCACTGCCTTCACATGTTGCCCAGCACTGCTACTCCACAGCCACCAGGTGAGCGCCCCCCTCCCGCGATTTGCGGCAAAACCCCCCCTCCCGCTCCCCCGCGACCCCCCCTACCGCGATTCGCTGCAAAAAGAACCCCCCCACGACCCCTCCCGCAATTCGCGGCATAACCACCACCCCGCGACCCCCCCCTCCCGCGAATCGCGGCAAACCCTCCCCCGTGACCCCCCCCCCCGATTCGCGGAAAAAACACCCACCCCGCGACCTCCCTCCCGCGATTCGCGGCAAAAATACCCCCCCCGCGACCCCCCCTTGCACGATTGGCGGCACCCCCCCTGCGACCCCCCTCCCGTGATTCGCGGCACCCCCCCCCCCGCGCAATTCGCAGCAGCCCCAGGATTAAATGGCACATGCAAAACACTGACATGGCTATGGTCGACAATGAAAAAGGTTGACATGAGTTTTTGAAGATTTATTTTTAATTTTTTTAATTTTTTCATATTCGTTGTCATGTGTCGACATGGACACCAATGAAGTGGCACACTTATGTCAACATTTACATGTGTTGACCTTTTCTGTGTTGATTTTTTTCTTGTGGCGATTCGCGTCACACCCCCCGCGACCCCCCCCTCCCGCAATTCGCGGCAACCCCCCACCGGAACCCCCATGAACCCCGCTCTCCCGTGATTCGCGGCACCCACCCCCCGCAACCCCCCCCCTCCCGCAAATGGCGGCACCACCCGCGATTCGCGGCAGCCTCAGGATTAAATGGCACATGCAAAACACTGGCACGGCTATGGTCGACAATGAAAAAGGTTGACATGAGTTTTTGAAGATTTATTTCATTTTTTGAATGTTTTCATATTCATTGTCATGTGTCAACATGGACACCAATGAAGTGGCACACTTATGTCAACATTTACATGTGTTGACCTTTCTGTGTTGATTTTTTCTTGTGGCGATTCGCGTCACACCCCCCGCAACCCCCCCTCCCGCGATTCGCGGCACCCCCCGTGACCCCCCACCTCCCGCAATTCGCGGCAACCCCCCACCGGAACCCCTGTGAACCCCGCCCTCCCGCAATTCGCGGCACCCCCCGTGATTCGCGGCAGCTCCAGCATTAAATTGCACATGGAAAACACTGACATGGCTATGGTCGACAATGAAAAAGGTTGACATGAGTTTTTGAAGTTTTTTTTTTAATTTTTTGAATATTTTCATATTCATTCTCATGTGTCGACATGGACACCAATGAAGTGCCACACTTATGTCAACATTTACATGTGTTGACCTTTCTGTGTTGATTTTTTCTTGTGGCGATTTGCGTCACACCCCCCCCCACAACCCCCACTCCCGCGATTCACGGCACACACACACACACCTCCCCCGCGATTCTCGGCACCCCACCCCGTGACCACCCCTCCCGTGATTCACAGCACACCCCCGCGACCCCCCCTCCCATGATTTGCCGCAACCCCCGCCCCGTAACCCCCCCTCCCGCAATTCGCGGCACCCCCCCGCGATTCGCGGCAGCTCCAGAATTAAATTGCACATGGAAAACACTGACATGGCTATGGTAAACAATGAAAAAGGTTGACATGAGTTTTTGAAGTTTTTTTTTTCATTTTTTGAATGTTTTCATATTCATTCTCATGTGTCGACATGGACACCAATGAAGTGCCACACTTATGTCAACATTTACATGTGTTGACCTTTCTGTGTTGATTTTTTCTTTTGGCGATTCGCGTCACACCCCCCCCACCCCCCCGCAACCCCCACTCCCGTGATTCACGGCACACACACCCCCGCGATTCTCGGCACCCCACCCCGTGACCCCCTCTCCCGTGATTCACGGCACACCCCCCCTACCATGATTCGCCGCAACCCCCGCCCCCGTAACCCCCCTCCCGCGATTTGCGGCAACCCTCCCCGCGACCCCCCTCCCGCGATTCGCAGCATCCACCCCCCCACAACCCCCCCCTCCTGCAATTCGCGGCACCCTCCGCGACCCCCCCTCCCGCGATTCGCGGACACCTAAGTTGCAATACAGGCATCTTTCATACAATTCTAACCATATTTCTCATATACAAACGTTCACAAATTAAGGGGGCGCAGCCCCTTACGACGGTGTGAAGAGCGCACGTAGGGCGCGATGAATCACCTAGTATATATATATGTATATACAGCAGTGGTATACGGCAAAGATCGTACATGTCGGCAGGTATGATTTACAGTACCAACAGGTGACTTTTTAAGAATTATTTTTAAATGTTTTTTTAGCTCCTGAAACCACATCGATTTAGACTGATTTTTATCTGAGAACAAATAATAACAAATACAGAAATCATAATAACTAAAGCACACTACTATATCGGTAGTCACATTTGAACATTATTCATGAGCTACTTTCAAGAACGTGTGATGTAATCTTTGCATTTATTGAGCTGCCAAGTTTAAAGCACCCAAGGTAAGAAAAAAACAAAAAAAAGGATTTCTGGAAAAAGTAAAAAAAAGCCGAAGGCTTGCGGCTCAGAGAAACTCAGCTATATATCTTACTACATTTCCCTTATTTTCACTGGGTCCTCAGGCTAAGTAGACTTTCTGGGCTTGACAAGACAGGCCTCATGTCTCTGAATGTCAAATATTATATTCAGTACTTAAAAGATCTTAACTTTTTTATACTGTACTAAAATTGAAATATTTCATAATATTGGGGTATTTATTATGAAAAATACCTGTTCTAATTGTGAATTGAAGTCCCTGCATCTTACAAAATATATGTGGGCTGTTAGCAGGACAGATGTTACAAATGGAGCATTCTTCAACTAGCCTTCTCTGGAGAGCCATGGCTCACCAAGGCTTATTATCGTCTATTGTTCTCAGCTACAATAAATACATAGAACAATACAGTAGGGGATTAGCAGAGGATTAAGTCCGACAGCTCTGGCTCACTTAATTCTATTAAAGGGCTAGATGAGGATGGCTCTATCTGCATATCTAGTATTAAGAGCATTACAAAGCAATATGCTTTAGCTGTAAAATACATACATACTGTTCTGCTGCCAAATATTATATAACCTGGCCAGTGAATATTAATATATTTATAAATCTTATATTGTCATGGGGCCTACACATGGGCTATTTCAGAGCATTTTCCAAGCAATATGACTTCATTTGTCTAAAGCGTTTAGAAAATGCCCCTACAGATGGAGCACCTCTCAGCCAGCGCCGGGGCTTGTCAGATTGCCCCTGCTGGTGAAATGGCGTCCCACACGCACACGCGTCCCAGTTACCGGGCGGTGGGGGAAACGCTTCAGGGAGATGGGCAGGGTTAGGGGAGGGGGGAGAGGGAGGTGGGGGTGAGTGTCGGGGATCGGCGGGGAGCTCCATAGTAAGGGTACCCATGTGCATCTCGTCCGCTGGTGAGGGCTGGATCACCAACCGCCAGCCCCCGCTGGATGGAGAGCATTCAATCTGTACATCGCTTTGTGTGTACGGGCCATAGCGACAGCGGTAAATCTAGTTAGGTCACCGGGCAGGGCCAATACTCTCACCGGAGAACACTGGCACTGACAGGTCGAGCGATGTTAGCAAAATCTCCCCTTGTGTAGGGCCCATAAGGGATTAGCTATAACAATTTTGTTATGCTAAAATGAAATGCAATGCAGTGTATGCATTTTCACTACTCTAGAAGTACATCTAATAAGTCAAATATGATAGAATGGAAGACATTTACATAGTGCAAATCACCAGATTTACAGTGTTCACTTAGCTTTAATCAAGTGTAAGTACCGTAACTGCAGTGGGTGCATTTGCTAGATGGCACTTAGCAATAGGGGCTCTTCTTCCTGGTACCTCGCTGTACATTGTATGCATGTACAGCATCACTTTATTCACTTCAAATTCACTGTATTTATTACACTGAGAAAGGGAGGGAAGTCTACAAACTACTTTCCATGATACTTATGTGTTTAGTATAGTGACTGTCTCTAAGTCCTGTAAGACATTGTTAATATGAACCCCCTGGATGCTAGTTAAACTATAAGTTACATAGTAGTAGTAGATACAGTATGAGATGTATTGGAGCAAGTTACAATGGCATGAGGGTGCAGGTAATGCGGATATATATTATACTTTCACAAGTATACAGTAGGTTTCTCTTTCATGGCTTAACAACTTCAGATCCGTATAACTTTGACAAGGCAGAAATGGTTAGCACAGAAGATCATCAGGTACATAAATAGGTGCAGGAATCAAGCTTGGCAAGGCAAAACATAAAACATGAGTGAAAACAATATTGCAGAATCCTCAATGACCCAGCCCATAGTGCTGGACTCAAGCCAAGAGTCAGGTGTAGGACATGCTGGTAATTGCATCATAAATTACCTGACAAATGGAGAGCAGCACCTCTGGCGATCCCTTGTGGTGAGGAAACACACTCATGGAAAACACAGCAAAACATACAGAGTTGTAACAGACCTACTGTAATCTGGGGTGCTTTGTGACATACTGAGATCTTGGCAGGGGACTGCAATTGGGGCATAAAATGGACAACTGCTGTGGGATTAGGTGTCTTCCTAGAAGCAATTGTATTTTAAAGGCTCTCCATCACTAAACCGGGTTACATGTCATTTATTTGCATAGTAAACAAATAACTGTAATAACTGATTAATTGATAGATGAAAATTACATTTCGTGTACAGAATAACAGGAATTGTACTATACAGTCTATCAATTTAAAAAAAAAAAAAGGTCCAGGCGAAAAAACTTGCACCTGGATATAAGAGATGCTAATATAAAGTCAAAAAGGTACTTGTTTCCTATCTGGGCGCCCAGGTTTTCTACGTACGGCACCGTACTGAAATCGGATCGCATCGCATCGTACACATACACGATATTGAACGATGCGATGCGATGCGATGCGATCCGATTTCCCATAGGAAACAATGTTAAATGGCTCAATTTAGCCAAATTATCATAGGAACAATAGTAAATGGGCCAAAAACACCCCTGAACATTGAAATGTCCCCCCAAAAGTAGTTGACGCCACCCCGCCATCAACGTGAACCCGAAGCGTGGCGAGCGCAGCGAGCCCGCGAGGGGCGGCGGTACGCGTCCTCCGACCTTTTCATGCCCTACTATCCACTAGGGCGTGGAGTGAGAATAGAATAGTGTGGCGAGCGCAGCGAGCCACCGAGCCCGAAGCGTGGCGAGCGCAGCGAGCCCCGCGAGGGGACGCGGATACCTTCACAGTTATACGCGTCCCCTCGCGGGCTTCCCAGGTGTCCATGGCGACGCGGACACCTGGGAAGCCCGCAAAGGGACGCGTTTACCTGTGAAGGTATCCGCGTCCCCTCGCGGGGCTCGCTGCGCTCGCCACGCTTCGGGCTCGGTGGCTCGCTGCGCTCGCCACACTATTCTATTCTCACTCCACGCCCTAGTGGATAGTAGGGCATGAAAAGGTCGGAGGACGCGTACCGCCGCCCCTCGCGGGCTCGCTGCGCTCGCCACGCTTCGGGTTCACGTTGATGGCGGGGTGGCGTCAACTACTTTTGGGGGGACATTTCAATGTTCAGGGGTGTTTTTGGCCCATTTACTATTGTTCCTATGATAATTTGGCTAAATTGAGCCATTTAACATTGTTTCCTATGGGAAATCGAATCGGATCGCATCGCATCGCATCGCATCGTTCAATATCGTGTATGTGTACGATGCGATGCGATCAGATTTCACTACGGAGAATAGCATGGTGCTCAATTAACTTAGTGGGCGCCCAGATAGGAAACAAGTACCGTCAAAAATCTTGAGTTAAGAAGGACCCTGATGAAAGGACCACCTAGTCCTAAGGTGCTGGAAATTATATTTATCTTTTAAAACTTGACTGTAATTGTATATTTTCTTCTGGCTAACATGATACAGAGCATATATATAATCTTTATCAAATACTGTATCTTCTATCCAGGGGCGGATCCAGGATAAAATGACAGGGGGGGCACCATGATAAAAGAAGGTTTAGGTGAGGGAGGGGCGGTGTTAGTGGTGCAAGTGTACATGCTAAGAGAGCTGCAGAGAGAGGATGGGAATGGGATTAAAATAGGCCCTTGCATTTAAAGTGCGCAGGCCCACCATGGCGACAAAAGTGAAGGCTGTAGTTGTGCGCGCGCTCCGGAAAAGGGGGTGTGGCCACTCAACAGGGGGCTTGTCCTTGAGTGTAGTGTACAACACCATATACAAATTCTACACATTATGCAACAAAATACTAGACACCATTATACTTGCCCCTTACACATGATGCCAAATGGAATGAGCCAAAATTCACATAATGCCACTCGGATTGAGCCAAAATTCACATAATACCACATGCATTGAGCCAAAATTCACATAATGCCACATGGATTGAGCCAAAATTCAAATAATGCCACATGGATTGAGCCAAAATTTACATAATACCATACGGATTGAGCCAAATTCATAAAATGCCAAATGGATTGAGCCAAAATTCACATAATGCCACATGGATGGAGCCAAAATTCACATAATGCCACATGGATTGTGCCAAAATTCACATAATACCACAAGGATTGTGCCAAAATTCACATAATACCACACGGATTGAGCCAGAATTCACATAATGCCACACGGATTGAGCCAGAATTCACATAATGCCACACAGATTAAGCCAAAATTCACAATATGCTTCATAAACAGGGACATTGTCCACCAAAAGCGCGTATTCAACATTTATACCATAATATCCATTACATGTTAAGTTACACGCCATTATATCCATTATGTATTATGCCAAACACCATAATGCCTATTAAAAATTATGCTACATAAGTGCTGCTTATCTACATGCTCATTGCTAAGGGTTTCATGCTCGTTGCCATGTGAGATTACATGCTCATTGCCAAGGGGGAATACATGTTCGCGGTAAATGGGGGACAGCCGCCGCCAGGCAGAAGTGATAGCCACTGACAGTGGCAGAGCCTGGCTGTATTCAGAGCAAAGAACTGTGGTAGCACAGAAGATTGTGCGGAAAAGATGTTACGCTGTTTGAGTGCACACAAAGAGACTTTTTATTCTTATGTTTACTGTATTGTAATGGTGAATTCAATAAAATGTAACTTTTAATAAACATTCTTTTAAAAAATTCCCCTTTGTCTTGATTCCTTTATTTTTATAGGAACAGAAGGGGATTGATTCTTTCTAGGTGAAATAAAGAGTTAAAATCACATACATTTAGACATGGTGCTCATACAAAGAAATGAGAAGATGTGAAAAAATAGATTATTAAAAAAGATGTCAGAGCCGGTTGTCTGCTGCACTGTATTTGACTTTTTAGGAGTGTTTTCTGGGTCTGTTGTGTCTATGCACATGTATTCAGAGCAATGCAGGTCCCAGCTATTTGAAATAATACTCCTTTCACACCAGAAAATGCATTCCCAGGTTGGCCCCTTTTACACCAGCCTAGTCCCTGCATTTTCTGGTGTGAGGGGGAGAGAAAACCACCCCTCCCCCCCTTTAACCAGTTATCTCATTTAACCGGCTATATCTTCAGAACCAACTGACCCATTTACATGAGTCCAGTGTCATATTGAAGAACTTTTGAGTGGGCTTTGAATGATTTTGGTCCAGTGAAACTGGATCGATTGGTTCCAGAGTAATCTGCACTCAAAGAACATGAACAGCCATGAAATTACATTTCAAAAATAAAAAAAATTACAGGCAATATCTCTGGAACCGATTGACCGATATGGACCAGCCTAGTATCAAGTTAAAGGCCAAGCGATTTGGAATTAAATGATATCAACCTCAAGCTTCTGTGATGCCAGCAGGGGAACTGAAAGCTGTCGGAACTGGGTGGGGGTCGGAAGTGACGGGTCCCATATTATCCTATGGGGAAAAAATGTTACAGCTTTGCCAGGCGATATCTCCGGTTCCTGGGGGCTAGAGACACGGGGATGGGCTCATTGGAAAGCCCTGGTCCTCAGCCACAAAATGACAGGGGGCACGTGCCCAGGTGCCGCCCCCCTGAATCCGCCACTGCTTCTATCTCATTTGCTACCTACATGAGTGCATGTAGCATCTGTAAACAATCTGTCATTTAGTACAGCTGAGGAAATTAAACCCTGTAATTGCTTTACTCATTGTTTCCCATTCATCTTTCATTACGGCAAATATGTAAGAGCCAGGGTCGTATCTCTCAGAGACAAAGGAGTTGCCTGCCTCTGGGCTCCAAGCCCTAAAAGGGCACCTGCATGTACAGCAGCAGATGTGTGGCTCACAGCAGGATCCAAGTGTGGCCGCAGCTCTTTCAATGGAGCTTTGTTTCACACCACTGCTGCTGTGAGTTTTAGTTGGCTCTGGCCCAGGAGCGCTGCTAACACCTGGAATAGAGGACAGGGTGGCTCCTGCCTGGTACTGTTCAACCCGCAATGCAGCAAGCAATGGTGCACCCACCCCTGCTGCTAGATGGGACACTGATCATGTTGCTCTCCAAGACCCACCGGTCGTTATCACACATTTTTTGAATATTAATTTCAAATAAAAAAAATTGATATGTTTTCGCATACCTACAATGCATATCTAAGGGCATTGTCCAGTGGTCTTTGTGCTCGGTTTTGCTATAGCTCCTTCTCAGAGCCGGCCTTAGGCATAGGCAAACTAGGCAAATGTCTAGGGCACTTGGAATGCCTAGGGGCACCAGCAGCTTCTGCTGATTAAAATGATATACAGCATGCCTATACTCTGTGTGTGAGTGCAGCTGTATCTGCATGCGGAATAGTATATTCATGGAAATCACTGTAATATAGCATTCCGTATGCAGATACAGCCACAGTCGCACACAGAATATAGGCATGCTGCATATAATTTTAATTATCGGAAGCTGCTTGTGTGTCCTGGTCACATAATCATGCAAATAAGATGAATTTTCAGCAAAAAAGGTGCCCGATGTTAGCAGAGCTGGCCGGGAGCTGCATGGCGTATTGAGGCAAGATGTATGAGGACACATCTGTATCCAAGCAGAGGCAGAGGTCACAGTGATAGTGGCTCTGTGAGTGCTGAGTGCAAGTGGGTTGGTTGTGCAATAGTGTTTGGCATATGTGTAAGGGGCATGTGTGTGCCATGTATAAATGCATTAATAATGTGCGACATATGTATAAGGGACATTAGGTGTGTCATTATGTGTATAAGGGCATTAATAAAGGTTGGCATAATGTGTAATGCGCATTATGTTTATAAGGACATTAATAATGCACTGTCATGTGTAAGGGGCATCACTGTGTGGTATTATGTGTATAAAGGCATTACTAATGTGTGGCATTATGTGTATAAGGTGGTCTACTGTATGGTTTAACATATAGAATGGGCACTATTGTGTGGTATGTGAAAAAAAGAGCAATTCAGTGTGATGTAATGTGAATAATGGGCACTACTGTGAGAAGTAAAGTATATAAGGTTAAATGGTACTACTAAGTGATGTAATGTGAATAAGGGACACTATCACATGATATAATGTGAATAACGTTGCACTAATGTGTGGCATATTTTGAATTGGGGGTACTATTGTGTGGCCATGCCCCTTACCAGCGAGAACACACCCCTTTTTGGGATGCGCGCCAAATGTGCGCACTGTTTCTATTTAAAATAGAGGGTAGGAGCACCAAAATGACGACTGCTGTGATGAGTGATGATGGTGCTGGGAAAGGGGTGCAGGGACAGAGGCGAAACAAGTGGCAGTGCTAGGGGGCACAAGCCAAAATCTTGCCTAGGGCTTCATATTGGCTAGGGCCGGCTATGAACTCTAACATCTACTAACATGAGGAAAATATTGCTGTATTGTTGCATGCATTAATAACTAACAGTATTCCTGTCTCTGATCTGTCTAACATCTACTAAATATTCCAATTTGAATTAATTAAGAGACTGCACAGTTTTATTAGGATAATCACAGTGGCTATTTATTTTCAAACACTAAAGAAGATATTAACTGAAATACCTGTTTCTATAAATTGGTTAACAATGCGCATGCCCAAAAAATGTGACAGATCGACCCTATTAACTGACAGTCTCGCCAGCATGCTCTCGATAGATCTGGCCATATCCTATGTAGCAAGGCCGGAGTCATATAAAGCCTATGGATGAGTTTGAACTGCTGTTCAATATGTGATATGCATTTAGAGCCGCCGCAATTTACTTGAAATACTGCATGCCATTCATCATCTGTCACTGTACAACCCATGTCTATCTCCCATTTTCCCAGTGTGGGAAATTTAGGTTGTTTGTCTGGAGTCACAAGTGCAGAGTACCATCTAGAGATTTTTTATTATCCTTTTTTTAAAAAAGAAAAAGAAGTCATTATTCCAATGCAGTCTTTCCATTGTTATTATGTCTGTTTTTGTTTATGTGGTTTGATTATCCACATCCGACTGCTGCTAGAATAAAAGACGAATATATTTAGATTGGGTCTTTATTCTCTGCTTTATAGTGCACAGCCACACTTTTTTCTAATTTAATTTATCATTAACCTCTAATTAATATATAATTATATAATCAATCTCTTTTATAATGAAATTTGAAAATTAAAAATGTTCCTTCACATTATATAATATGATCTCTGGGTTATGGTGTGTCCATTAGACTTTCTATTAGCTTTGAGAAAAACCTGAAAACCCTATATTGTGTATCCCTAAGCATTCATCTGAAAAACATATGCTACCAGCCTAACAAGAGCTGGTATTAATTTACACAAACAGAAAGGGGCACTCTACAGAAACACACTTGCGCATATGGTAAACATATGTTGTATGTGTGTTGTAAATGCTTATTAACCATTCCAGACCATTAAAAAAACTAAAACACAAAGGCTGTGGTAAAATTCAAGTCATCTACACCATGAGAAACACCAGATTAAAAGTTTACACGTGTGAAGAATAGCTAAATGGAAAAACGTAATATACAGCTTGAAAATAGCTATATTGGCAGACCATAATAAGGACAGAGCAGCAACTGCAGCAATTGATAACTGTCAAATCCTGTTTGAAAATTCACTATTTTCTCGACTAGGTTACTTGATGCACCTTTGAAATATGCAAATAAATGGAAAGCGAAAGCAGAACAATGAGGTGGATGTACTGAGTAAACAAAAGATAGATAGGGAAGATTTATTAGTGTGATAAAGAAGAAACCTGCTCAAATTCTTTTAAGTGTTCACTACTAGAAACGTGTTTTGTAGTATTAACCATTGCACACTTTTAGATGTTATTTGGTTAATGCAGATGGAGAGAGTAAAGATCATCCTAAAGGTGAAGATAAACCATCTAATGGCTTACATCCATATGTTCTAAAGGAATTATGTTTAGTGATAAATAAAACACAATTTCTTATATTTATGGACTCTCTTATATCATGGTCAGTACCATGTCAATGATGGAAAGCAGATGTTTAAAAGGAACTAGTGTTAAATCAAAGGCAAGAAATAATACGCTAGTACTGTTTTAGTTTGAAATCCATAGTGAAAACAATATTTGAAGGAATCCTAATGGTGTGTACAACGGTGAGATTCCTTTGCTATTCGACTTAAGGTGCCCATACACGGTGCAACAGGGCAGTGGCGTAATGCACATTAAGTTTGTGCAGCCTGTCAGTGGCGTAACAATGGTGCCGCAGACCTCGCCGTGGCTTGGAGGAGCCAGCAGTGGCGGAGTCTGCGGGGCGCAGCTGAAAATACCAGAGCTGCCATGCTCAGTGAAAGGGGAGGCAGGGCTGACAAACCTGTCTCCTGCCCACAGTGCTGATAACAATCTCCCGCCTGCAGCGCTGATGACCCTGGCACCCACCCGCAGCGCTAATGACCCTGGCTCCCGCCCACAGCGCTGATAACCCTGGATCCTGCTTGCAGTGCTGAAAGCCCTGCGCAGGAGAGCGTCATAAGACACCAGGTACAGAAGCAAAGCAGTGCACAAAAGTTTATTATATTAATTATATTTCCAGATACTTTTTTGGCTGGGGGGGGGGGCGCAAAATTTCAAGTTACGCCACTGCACTTAATACTAGATTGCATCGTATCTAGTACAAAAAGCACGGGGTTGTAGCACATTGTATGCTTTTTGTACTAGATGCTATGCAATCTAGTACTAAAAGCACGGAGTTCATCGCACCATATATGGGCAACATAAGATTCGCTTGCTATGCAATCTTAACTAACTCATGTGCTATTTCCATACAATTCCTACTATCTACATTCAATCTGCACTATATAGTCATTGCTGCCCTGTCTATTTGGCTTTTCGATTTCAGCTGAACTGGAGCACTCATCGGCATCGAATCGGGATAGAAAGTTTAAAAACATGTTTGATCTCCACTTGATGTCTATGCGATACTGATTCGATTTTGACTATATAGTCAAAATCGAATGTCAAATTGTACCATGTGTACACAGCATTTAAGAAATTATAAATATAAAATAAATAATAAACCTATAATATGTTGTCCGTGTGGGTTACACAGGCATCAGTTTTTATAAGGTGGCAATATGGATTTATGGGATATTATATATTTGTATTTATCAATAGAACTAGAGTATTTGTCTTGTCCTGAAAATGTGATGGAGAAGGTTCAATGTCTACTTGTACCATGAACTTGCTACGTAGAAGCAAAACCCCTCCAAGCCAGTACCACAAAGATGTGCTGCTAGTGAGAAAGAAGGTTTGCTTGGCAGATTACAATAAACATCAAAAGGAACAGCAGCAATAAGTATATAGATAGATGAGACTTAACTTAAACTAAAAACAAAATGTATATGAAAGTTTACACATTTTAAGATGGAATGAATGCACAATTACAATACATAAGCACATATGAGCGTATATATATGGTTTTCTTTTTGTTTTATTTTATATGGTTGGGCCTGAAACACTGTGGCTGGAGGAATGAATGGACTGAGGCCATACTTGTAGATTTCATTCAGCACACACTTTATTCTTATATGCCTCTGAGTAAAAAAATAAATACATTTCTAGTGTGAAATTATTAGTCACACACTCCTCTGCTCATTGCTGAATTCTGATTCTGATTGACAGAAGGTGTGTGACCATTCTTCCCAACAGTCCCTGAGTTCAGTGGGACAGTCGTGGCGGCATTTGTGCACTGTGTCACTTTATTAAATTGAAAGCAATGTTCACTGAGGACATGTGCTCTGATGTCTGAAGCTTTCTCTGCTGCGAGATATATTCTAATTACACATTGCATCTCATTCATGGTGAGATTCCTAACATTTTTGTTCAAGCTTGAGGCAAGAGGACGGTGGTTTTGCTATGGACCCTTATCTTTCACCACATGTGGCAGGTTTATTGCATGCACACCTGCACAAGAATTGTTTTTATGTTGACCATTCTAAATAGGAAGACCCATGATGGTATCATCAAAACAATCAGATTGTATTTTCAGCCTGAAGGCAGCAGTTTTGTGGGTGAAAAGGACAAGGCATAAAAAGGACTCAATGCTGGATGCTCATACCAATGTTGTCTACAAACATCTAATTGTTTACAGTTTATATGCATCAGAGCTGGATTAAAGCTGTGGGGGGCCAGGGTTACTTAAAATGAGGGGCCCTAAGGAATAAATATATTATTAACTACAATATCCGCCTTAGATGCTGTCTAATTAATATATATATATTAGCTGATTAGCTTCCGGTTGGGGACGGGGATGGTCGCACGCATGCGAGCTCCCCTTCCACTGGAGCTTCCATCCCTGGCCCCCGGAGAAAAAGTGCCCTGGTGGAGGAGGACAGGAGAGGAGGACGGAGGGGGAGGACGGAGAGGAGGATGAATGGTGGAGGCAGCACGTTGACCACCCACCCCAGCCAGGACGGGCGCACCCGGCCAAGACGGGTGCACTGGATGACGCAGCACTGGACCAGGTCGCAGCCCCTGGAGTGACACCAGCGGCGCGCAGCTAGGCCCCCGGGGACAGCATCAGAGGATCAGGACCCGGCTGCAGGCATGATGACCCCCATTGGCACCCGTAGGCGGAACACAGCCAGAGGAAGATCAGGCCTGCAGGCCCCAGCCTCTGTCCCCCAGCACCAGCAGGAGCCCTCTATGCTATGGTGCTCCCCCCCCCCCACATTAGGGACGAGGTATGAATGACTATAGGGGGCAGCGGCAGGGAACTCAGCCCAGGGAATGCCCAACTCCAGCCCCAGGCCTCACTGCCTCTCCCCAGGCCTCAGTGACTCTCTCTCCCCCACCACCACCACTGCTGGTTCTCCTACAGGAAGTGGGTGCAGCAAATGGCTGCCTGGGATCTGGGCACTAAGCCATATGTAACCTCATGTCCCCTGTGTGATAACTGTAATGTCTCTGCTGTAACTGTGCTTTCTTTGCCCATAATGTTACCTACCTGGCTGTGGCAAGGACCAGTGGCGCTGCTGATGGCTGCCTAGGCGCTGTGCAGCTTGGTAGGTATATGTTTTCTGTGTGCCATTACACTGTCCCTGCTTATATTGTTACCTACCTGGCTGCTGAAGCGACCAGTGGCACCATGGATGGCTGCCTAGGCTCTGTGCAGCTCGGTGGGTATGTGTTCCCTGTGTGATAACTGTACTGTCCCTGCTTATATCGTTACCTGTGGTGTACAGAGGGTGTTCTGGGGTGACTGCGCTGTAGACTTGGTTGAGGTGGGTCGGCTGCGGGGTGTTGGAGGTATACTACAGGGTACCTCTTAGGGGAGAAATGATATGGAATAACACCCTTGGGTCCCACCCTGCGCTCAGTGTCACCTAACCTTATTTGATGTGCGTACTATGAATTTAGCGATGCTTTATATATCACATGCACAGTTGATCGATGAAAAAATAAGGGATTTATTTAAGATTTCACAAATTTAAAACATATTCTGGGACATTTATCATTGCATAATAAAATTTAATAAATATACAATATACAAGTATTAATAAAAAATACAAATTGAAACAGAAATAAAATTAGCTGCTGATAAAAAGATGGTAAGTATGGATTAAATAATTGTACATGGTATTGGTAAGTTTTTTAACTATTTGTACCTGTTAGTAAATTATCCTAGTACCGGTACCATATGCCACAATGGGGAAGGTGGGGGGTGATTCACGAATATCCTGAAGAAGCCCACCTCCGGGCGAAACTAGTCGAAGTGAATTCCTGGACTCGCCCAGCGCCGTCCACACAGTGACAGCACCAGCGAGAGTCTGCCGGCAGACACTCACCCTAGCCTTAAAGGTAAAGAGACCCTGACCACCAGATTGGAAACATAAATACATCCAACTGATCACTGGAGCCGCAGTTTGTGGCCAATACTCATTGGTACCACAAAGACTGTGTTAGTCTATGTAAGTCTATGTTTGTCACCCCTACCCCCCACCTTCCCCATTGTGGCATGTGTCCCGGTACCAGGATAATTTACTGTACTAACAGGTACAAATAGTTTAAAAGGTTACCAATACCTTGTACAATTATTTAATCCATACTTACCATCTTTTTATCCGCAGCAAATTGTATTTCTGTTTCAATTTGTATTTGTTATTAATACATGTATATTGTCTATTTATTCATTTTATAATGCAATGATAAATGTCCCAGAATATGATGTAAATTTGTGAAATCTTAAATAAATCCCCTATTTTTTCATCGATCAACCGTGCATGTGATATATAAAGCATCGCTAAATTCATAGTACGCACATCAAATAAGGTTAGGTGACACTGAGCGCAGGGTGGCACCCAAGGGTGCATATTCCATATGATATCGTTACCTACCTGGCTGCTGCAGTGACCAGTGGCGCTGCTGATGGCTGCCTAGGTGATGTGCTGCTCGTGGGCATGTCGTCCCCGCATGTAATGTCAATGCGATGTATGTAATGCCCCCCCCTCATCCCTGCTGATGCTGCACTGTAAATCCACAAAAAAATTCTAGTGTGCGCAAGCATACATCGCCAATAAAGTTGATATATATAAAGCTTAGAGGCTGCCTTACCATTTTGCTTTGTTGCTGGAAGACAGGCTGTACACAGAAAACAGTAGAAAGAGCCTGCACTTTTCTCTCTCTCTCTCCCGAACCAGCACACCACCACTCTCCTGCTCCACATGCCGAGGGATCTCGCCTCCTTTTTCACAGCAGCCTGCACCCCCAACTCGTAACTGAGCCGCAGCTGCTGTTCCAGTCCCTGTTGGACAGTTGAGCCATCACTCAGCTGTCCTGCTCTTCTGTAATCTTCTGGCGGTCATGGCTGTCAGGGGAGCGAGGAGAGCACGCAGTGCCACAGATTGGATTGCAGAAGACATCCAACATTGGCAGGTGGGGCTTCCAAAAAGTGGGGCCCAGGGGACCTGACCCCCCCCCCCAGAGCCCCCCTGAATCTGGCTCTGATATCTATAACTTTCATGCATTATACTTATATAATTACCTATACAATAATTTGAGTATAACTCAGTGTTCATGCTATCTTAGTGATTGCATCACATACAGTAGTTTTAAAGCATTCATTTAGTAACAATGTAGTGGGTACCCACTAGAAGATTTTAAGAAATTGCCATAACAACATATCGTTATCGATAAATTTGTTTAAAAATTGCATGCTTCCAATACATGTCATAATTCATCAACAGCCCCAGTAAGTACTTGTTATGTGAGAATTTTTATTGTTTTTCAACCCTATCCTTTCGATCTACGGCTCAAACATACATTATAGAGATTTTTCTTTTTGTTGGGGGGGGGGGGGGGGGGTGTTGCATTCTTTCTTTCCCGTAATAAGTATTGTATTGTTCTTGTTCAGGTTGCCTGCAGCTGCATATATTTTCTATTGCATAATGCATCAGAGATGATATCATTCTTCATAAATAGATCCATTAAATCTTCATGCAGTAGACGGGTGGTAGGATAATCGTGTCACTCACCTACAAAGTATCGTTTTGCCCTTTACTTGAGTTTCTGCACCCCTTCCTAAAGAAAACAATGTATGCTCTCCTACTAACTGGAAAGCATGAGGCTTGTAACCAGATTGTTATATGCTACCTCAAAGCGTGGAAGTGGTTTGTCTAATGTGGGCATAGTTTAACACAGACAATAAAATAAATGAAACACATAGGCTTCAAAGAGCTATATTAAAAAAACAGTATAGACCATAATACGAGCAGTGGCATAACAGTAACTTTATGGGCCCCATAGCAACAGAGCCCTCAGCCCCATTCCTTGTTTCTGTACTTTTTATTTGTTTCATGCCCTAAAGTAGTGCCCTAGTTCACGGGCATCACAAGCTGGACAGAGGGGGGATATCACCCTCAGAGATGGTGACACCAACGTGCCGGCTCTTCTGCAGTGATAGGAGTCGGGTGCTGCACTACAGAAAGCCCCGTCTCCTGAGGAAGTCAGCATCTTCTCTCGGAGGATGCTGGACACGCCCTTGAAGTGATGAAATGGAGATTCTTGCAAATCCACGCCCCTTTAAATAAGGCCAAGCCCCTTCTCAGGTGTCTGCTGGGCAGGGGATGGTTAGTAAAGCAGAGTACACAACGGGTGTCACACCTGATGACGCCTATGGTTCACACTATGCCACATTGTATTTCCCCATTTAGCCGTTGTAATTCCTATTTACTACTGTACTGTATGAACATATCATAACACAGTAACACTGTAATAACATAAAGCATAGTAATGATTTCTGCCACCTTTCATATATCCCGATGCTCTTATATCCCCATGCCCAGTGTATGGACAAATCTCTGCCACAAATTGCACAGAGCAGCAGCTGTAACGGCCTCATACTGCGTGCATGCATTTTAGCACATAAGAGCATTATCTGATGCAATAAAGTGCAGCTAAGCCTTCCAGAACATGTATCTGCCAATCCCATCCAATACAACTTATGGGCCCCATACATCAGCAATCACAATTAATGGATTTCCAGATCCAGGGCTTTTTTTGCCAGATAAATGGATTCTACAATCTATTTATTTTGACCACAGATTAGAGATTTATTTCAGTGATCGGCAAATTTTTCCATCTAAAGATTGCATCTTCATATCTGGAAATTGCCCAATCGATTGTCATTTCAGCTGTTCATAATGTAAATAGATGAAGAAGACGAATTGGGAATGCCCACACATATAAAAAAGATCCACAGATAATACCAGATTATTAAGCATGTTTAAAAATCTGATTAAGCAATCGATTGGCGATCCATATTCATTTTTGATTGGGATTGCCAAAAGGGGGAGCCCACACATTTAAAATTAATTGTGGCAATCATCTCCAGATCTCAGGATTGTCACAGTTAATTGCTGATGTATGGGGCCCTTTACTCTAACAGGGTTGAGAAAGTCAATATTGCTAAATGTGCACTCAATGGTATTTTGTACTTTATAAGCAAAATAATATTTTACTTCTAGTTTTTACAAAGTTACAATGCTTTCTCCAATCCTATATTATTTATACTGCTCATGTTTCAAATAATGCCTGTAACATGACAGTTAGGAGCTGCCTGGTTGTTACTTTAGCTATCTATTTTTTTTCACTCTTTATCACTCTTCTGTTTAAATGAGGAAAATAGCATGGTTCTTGAATGTAAGGCTTGTAAAATAAACCATGAGCAATATAATAAAATCATTTACAGTACTGTCGTATTTTTGATAGTACGTAGGAGGGCATCCCACGTACTATCAAAAATACGACAGTACTGTAAATGATTTTATTATATTGCTCATGGTTTATTTTACAAGCCTTACATTCAAGAGCCATGCTATTTTCCTCATTTAAACAGAAGATTAGAGCTTTTCATCATCATCATAAAATCTATATAATACTTCTAGCACTTTGCTACTTTGTACTGTGACTTATAAAGGGTAAGGAAAACAAAATATACCCAGATTTTATAGGATAACAAAAAAAGCATGGTAGAGCCCTCCCACTGCTGCCCTGTGAGTAGCAATGATCAAAATGGTGCCGCCGATGGCTGCCTAGGATCTGTGTCGCTCAGCCAACATTTTATGTACACCGTGTCTCCCCTGTTGTGTCCTTTATCAGTACTGTTTACTTGTTTTTTTCTATCCGGCTGTAGCAATGGCGCAGCTGAATGGATTTCTAGGTGCTGTGCAGCTCAGCAGATATATGTTCCCCGTATCTCCCTATGTCCGTGTCTGTCACCCTGTATCTGTATGTGTTATGTATATCTGTACTGTCACTGTTTACTTGTTACCTACGTGGCTGTGGCACAGCAATCCAAAACGAATTCCTAGTATATGCAACTATACCTGGCCAAATAAAGCTTATTGTGATTCTGGGTCTAAAAGTGCATGGAATACAGTTTATTTTCAATCGGTTTTGAATATATTGTAATTTCTTGTTGTTTAGCAGTCTTCAGTTCATTACGGATTCTTGGTCTAGTTTGTCTAGACCTCAGCTGTCAGATGGCCCAGTTGGCTTGCCTGTCTGTGTAGAGGCCTTCCATGGCCTCTATGCAGTTACTCTGCATTTTAACATAGCTAGTGAAATGAAATTGAGCTTTTGAAAGAAATTACAGAGATGGCGCCAGGAATGGCCCAATGAGTGATGTGAAACTGACTACAATTGTGTATCACAAATGAAGGCCGCCATCTGGATGCTAGCGTATTAAAAACAATTGAAAATAAGCAATATTCCATGAGAATTTGGACCTAATTCAGCATGGATCGCTAATCAGAGAATTTGCCGTCAACATAAATAATGTATTGCAAATAGAAATCCATTTGCAATAACTGGACCACCTAATAGTTTTTTCCATCTGCGCCAGTCTAGGGCTTCCACTTATCTGCTAAAGAACCAGGCTAGAAGTGGTCATCGCTGATGTCAGAGACCCTGCCAAATAAGCCTGGGCACACATGCACCAGCCACATTTCCACCCCTAAACACCGGCTTATAGGTCAATCATACTGTGACTTCTATGTGTACGGATATTTACTCGCTAATTGTGGCGGTGCATGTGCATTGCAAACATTGTGCATGGTCAGTTGTTCAATAATCAAATGGATTGCACAATCTTTGATTAGCTATCTATGTGTCATTGGGCCTTAAGTACTAACGTTTTAAATATTATTTACCATGCTTTATTTGTCATTTTAAAAAGTATGTGATGGTTGCTAAAAATCTTACCTCCTCAGACTCTGTCAAATCTTTGAAGTGTTCATTTCCAGACCTCCTCTTCCCATGTTGCCACCTCTCCCAGATCTTTGTAAATAAATACTGCTCTGTACCACTTTGAACCTTGTGTGGGTCAATACTGTTGAAATCTTCCTGTGGAATGGCATCAATATATCTGCAATACAAGCAAACACATCATAAAGAATTGCTGTGTTAAAAATTACCTGCTGAAATATTAAGGTATTTTTCAGATTCGGTATGAAATCCCGACGGTCAAAATCCCGACAGGATCAAAATCCGGTACTTATGTATTATCTGGGCGCCCGATTTTTTAATTGCGTGCCACTACTTAAGGCATGCGATGCGATGCGATTTTTCATTGTAAAGACCCAATTTTGAATTGTATAGTCAACCATGGGTGATTTCATACCCCCACTATCCAACTACGCATGGAGTTGATTTTATATAGTGTGGCGAGCACAGCGACCCTGAAGCGTGGCGAGCACAGCGCGCCCGGAGAGGGGACGCGGATTACTTTACATGTATTCTGCATCCCCTTGCGGGGCTCGCTGCGCTCGCCACGCTTATTTCAGAATATCTCCCAACCCAACCTATCTGCTCTTCTCAAGATATACATCTCTCTTCCACACTCATTACTGACTCCCATGCATGATTGCAAGAATTTCTTCCGGCTGCACCCACTCTGTGGAATGCCCTACCATGCGCAATGGAAAGATAGTGCCGGAGAGGGACCTGCTGGCTGGCATACAAGTTCTGTATAATCTGGTAGCAGAATGTGCAGTGCATGGGACTATGGAGCTTATTCAGACCCATTTGTTAGTGTCCAAATTTGACCATATCACTGATGTTCAGGGTTTCCGCATGCCGCATGCGTGTACTGTATATGCACATGTATACACTGTGGGAGCCACGGGTGGAATCAGGGGTTTGCCAAGAGCTTCATGAGAATGCAGACATGTCAAAGCCTGCTCGGATCAGATGCCTGAAGTCACATGACATCAGCACCTGCCCCAAATTTGGCGGATAGTGGCCGGAAAAGTCAGTCTACACTGACTTTTATTAGCAAAAGGAGAAAAATCATTAGATAGTGAGCGACCATTGAATGATTTCTCTCCCGTTTCACTGCAGATGAGCAGATGGGTATGCGAGTGCATCCGCTAGCATGCTAGGGAACGGATGCGGTTGGCGAGGGGACCGGATGTTCCATGGGGCCGTGGGCAGCTTTTATCTGTTTGCAAGTATACGCAGCCTAGAAAACAGGTCTGAATCAGACCCTGTGTACACCGTACATGGTACACTCTATGGAATGCGGTGATTATGTCAACCGTGTCTAGGTTGACCACT
The DNA here is from genome assembly GCF_055691185.1 of Crinia signifera. Taxonomy (NCBI): domain Eukaryota; kingdom Metazoa; phylum Chordata; class Amphibia; order Anura; family Myobatrachidae; genus Crinia; species Crinia signifera. The sequence goes on from NC_139220.1 coordinate 193,239,698, forward strand.
ATTGGGCAACAGTCAAAAGGTCAATACATGAAAATGGCTAAGATGCATTAGGTTGACATGGTCATAAGGTCGGAACAAGTAAAAAAGATTGATGTGGGGTTTTTCATGATTTTTTTAAACCAACTTGTTCATCCCAGTGGGCATAGAGGGAGAATATAATAGTGTGTCCGAAGTATGGCGAGCGATGCAAGCGATGCGGTGTCCATGTCAACCTATGTGGATATAAACACCAAAATCCGTGAAAAACTCCTGTCGACATTTTTTCTGTCTACCCTTTTCGTGTTGACAAGTTGCTTGCGTCAACCTTTTGACCATGTTGTACTTTTCGTGTGTCAACATTTTGACTGTCGAGCAATAGCGGTCAACCATTTGACTGTCAACCTAATGACATGGGAGTTCGTTGGGGCAGCGCTTACCAGCTCAATAGGCTGCCTAGCGAGTAGGTCGGAAACAGGTCTGAATCAGGTGCATAATTTGTGACTATACACTGTGTCCTTAATGTACTGTGGCCATATCTGCATGACAAATCTTAGTTGAAGGTCTGTTCAACAATTAGAAAGAAGACACCATTTGCATAAAGACACGCATGTGCACTAAAGATAAATGCGCGTGTTCGGACCTTCAAATCGAACACACCTGGGCAACCTACAGAACACGGCACTGTAGTCTTTATAAGTAACTGACACAAACCACACAGTCATGTGTAAAGTGTAATATCCTTTGACATTTTTAAACTATGGCACTTACCTATTAAAATTTTCTATCTCTCCTCTCAGGTTATCTTCAAAGTCTTTCAGCTCTTCCTGTAGATCCCTAAATTATAAAGAGTAAATATAAAAAACAGAAAAAGCATCACATTTATACATATGTACTTGACTACTCGCTTCTTTATCCTATGAAATAGCTGAAACAAAGACAACTTTCTCTTTTCTCTATATTAATCAGAGAGGACGAACCATCAACAACAAACCCCCCCCCCCCCGCCCGCTCCCATCCATTCTGAGTAGCCCATTTAAATTAATAAGAGTTATTGATTACAAAGACAAAACCGTCATACAACAGCGGCCCCATCAAGCCATGGGCCACTGTGATCATTTGTAGTTGCTCTATGGCTAATCCACCACCCACAATGGCTCCACCACCACAATAGCATCTAGTAACTGCTTACATGTGAAGCTGCTGGCCTTTGTTATAGTATGCTAGTAGAGTGTAGTGTTAGTCTAGGATATTCCCTCCGACCGAACTCCAGTTACAATAAAAAGTGTTGTCTATGTGAGCAGACCTGTCACAGTGCTGAACACAACATTTACATGGCTGCCATGCAAAGTCCAAATCACTCTTCTTTTTTCCTGTGAAATAGGCGTACCAAACTGCTTGAAAAATCCATGCAATATCCTATCCAACTTTCTCTCTTTTCTCTATATGATCTATATTAATCAGAGGACGAACCATCAAACCCCCCCCCCCCCCCCCCCCCCCCATCCATTCTAAGCAGCCCATTTAAAATAATGTCCTGTGCATGTGCAGGGATGGTCCTGCAAATGCATAATGATCGCATTGCAAAACTACAAACACCAGAGGAGGGCCAGGAGCAAGGAAACCCAGCGTTTCCTGAATAAGGGGCATGCCGTCCCCATTTTCTGGGAGCGGACAGGCCTAGGACTGCATCGCAAGGTGCAGTTTCCTTGGCCTCGAGTAAGCTTTACCAATGGGACTGATGGTTGCGATGTTCCTCTAAACTGTAATCGCCGTTTTAAGCAGTCAGAAATGCAGGCAGGGGTGGTTTGCACCTGCTCCTGCATTGCTTAAGAATCGCATATGATAAGCTGCTGCAAGATACCTAACATATCCGATCAATGCTGAAGCAGGCCCATAATCTACAACTATTACTTTACAATTAAGTCAAGTGCCTACATAATTTAAAATGAATACTGTATGCATGCATTACTTGGAGAAATTATCACATTTAAGATTTCCAGGACAGATTGCCGGGACATGTGTCTTCTAGCCACACTCACATTATACTGCTGTGGAAATGATGGATTGTATTCTCTATTGAATCCTGCTTATACATTAGTTTCTTCATTAGGTTTTTCTTGACTATATCTTTCAGCCCTTCACGAGTGCATTCTACTTTTTGTAGACCATCCAGTGATTGTCTAAGTAGTGAATGATACACTGGTGAACTCTCAATTTCAGAGCTGTCTCTCAGCACACAGTTGTCCAGTGTACGTACAGTTGTCTGTTGCTTAACGGTTGTAGTGTAGTTAGTACTGAAAGCCAGAGGGTTTCCCTGTGGGAAAAAAAATTGAAAGAGAACTTTTAGCAGATAAATATGAAGAAGCGTTCCTTGGCCATTAGTTGGGGAATAATTATGGTCTCTCTGACAAATTTGGATTTTTTGCTTGTCTTCCTCTTGAGAGATGAGTTTTGAAAAATCTTAGCTTGATTGATAGAATAAGGTTTAGAACAATGTATTTTATTTCCACATGCTCTCAGATCCACACATATATTTGAATACCATATATAATCTACAACTCACCCACGCGGCACTCAGACTTCGTCATGCACCTTCATATACCTCTAATACAACCCCACATACCACACAAATCTCTCATCAACAGTCAGACCATTCCACCCATCATACACACATCCCTACATGACACACAGATATCAACATATTCCACACATCCATCCCCGCGCACAATGAAACAAACATTGTTTCTTTCTGATATATTATTAGTGTGGCAGGGACAGCATAATTCCACATGAGGTGAATTTGGAAGATCCAGTCAAGGATTTAGAGCAGGGTTTTCCTAAGATATAATGTGAATCACTGTCTGCTGATTAACAACCCATTTTACTTTCTGTTATATGTGTTTGTCCAGAGCAGAAGATCAGGGTCCCCAATGCCTGTCAATGCTGAGCCATAGGCTGGGGGGAATGTAGGGATTCCTTTAGGGATTCTCTGGAGTACCCTTAATTAACAAATAAAGAAACAGACTTCATTTCAATCCAGTCTATGTGATTCCTTGTCACTAGATATATATATATATATATATATATATATATATATATATATATATATATATATGTAGAGGACAAGCCGGCACTCTCAAATAGACGTGGCCAATTGCCCCAGGTGCCTTCCGTGTAGATAAGGTAGGGTGTAAATGAACTGCGTCACTCCTGGGGCAAATGCGCAAATGCACTTAAAATATGCACAACACTATAGTCAAAGTTTCAATGTCGTAACATTACTTTCCTCAAGACATAATGTGCAATAAGTATAATCATTAAAACTCTATCTCCTGTGCTTCTCCCTACCTTAACTAAAATCTGCAATCTGCTACCGTCCTATCTCTCAGCTCCCATGCCTCTACAAGTTACTCGAGAGACTTGTCTACTCTCGTCTCACACACTTTCTTAACTCATCAAAGAGAGAAAGGAAAGTTTCCCAATTCGGGGCACTCGTTCAACTGATAGTTGTATGATAATCCTATAAAGAGTTTCCACTGACAAATTTAATGTTAAAATATAACTTCATCAGTCACCGTGAGTTACTCCAACATTGTATGATTTGTAATTTCAATGTGCCACCAAGATAGTGTGTATGCTAACAGGCGCCTGTCTTGGTGGCACATTGAAATTACAAATCACACAATGTTGGAGTAACTCACGGTGACTGATGTCCTACAGAATAGAACACCAAGTGATATATCACATTTAATTAAAGCAGTGTCAAACACCTATGATATGTGTGTAATCCAATAGGAAACACACTATAAAGTCACCACAGAATTAGTTGCCCAACGCCCAACACGGTAGTGTGATACAGCGTGCACCTTGGCAACAATTGTGCAGAGTGTAAAACCAGCATAACCACTTATATTACAGTAGCGCATCACAGAGCACTACATCCGTGCCGTAATACATTTGAGCACCAACATCAGTTGAAAATAAAGCATATATAAGATCTAACTGTATTTACAGGGTAATTCCAGCTAAATAGCAGGAATTGCACACACCACAATCGTGTGAAACACAGTCGATCACATTTAATGCCACACAGCAGTGGATAGGGAGACATTTCTATTCAGTCCCTCAATTGTGGCTACATTGTATTGGTACGTTCTTAAAATAAAGCACCAAGCAAGACTGTTACAACAATCTGGAAAACACTTGATATACATATATATGCGTCTCTCTTCAGGACTTTCATCGGGCTGCTCCCACCTTATGGAATGCCCTTCCACGCACCACTTTCAAGCGTTCCCTGAAAACTCACATCTTTAGGCAAGCCTATCATATTTAAGTTCCACACGCATAACCCTCTGAGGCACTAATGTATTATATAGCTTTTCTTCTGGACTTGCAACTTGGTGGGACTGCTATGCTATTACTGGTGCCTGTCCTTGTGTTTCCCTCCTATGTCCCTATAGATTGTAAGCTTGCAGCAGGGCCCTCCTACCTCAAAGTCTGTCTGTTGTTACCCAGTTTGCTTTATCACTGCCTACACAGTTTCTTATATAGCACAGCAGATTCCATTGCAATTGTAAATATGTAAATATGTATATATGTATATATATATATATATATATATATATATATACACACACACACATTAGGAACAAGAGGCGGCGCTCCATCGAAGCTCTACATTCTGACTGTCCAAGTGTCCAGCAGCGGTGATACCCAAAGCTACAGTCACTGCATTAGGAGACACATGTGGTTTGGTGGTTCTAATGTGCAAGCAGGAGTGAGGCGACTGGCGACCATTCCTTACCACACTGGTAAATGGTTGATTGTCGTAGTGCCGTGAACTGCAAGATTACCTCAGGGGAGACAGCTCACACATTTTGCCAATGTGAACACAAATTGCCCTCAGTTTGCATCAAAGGACATGACTGGAAATCAATTTGCACTGTGTCACTGAGGTGACATACTGTAAGACTGTGAAAATGACAAAATATGAATAACATAGTTCTGCTTTTATACGATAAGTTAATTGCACTGAGTTCGGTTGTAGTGTTTTTGCCCAATACATGTGTTTATTTGCTATCCACACAGCTCTACAATTGTAAGACCACTTACTTTTAAGTTGAGTTGCGTGAGGCGACGAAGCCCACGCAGGACTTGCAGTGTCTCTGACAGGGATCTGATTTGGTTATTGGAGGCATCAAGCACATTGAGTGTCAGTGAGGAGGAGAGAGGGAGAAGGTTGGAGAGCTCATTATTGTGAACATACAGTTCATACAGATTAGGAAGATTCTGGATGCCATCAAGAGAGTGTAACTGTGGGCAAGAGAAAGACAACAATTGTTTTATTATATTAAATATATTTTCAAACTGATATAACATAAAGTACCTCTTATATAAATGAAGATTAACCCCTTCCCGACATTGCCTTTTATGGTAATTTTTTTTTTTTCCTCCTTGCGTTCAAATAAGCGTAACTTTTTTAATTTTCCGGCTATATAGACACATGAGGGCTTTTTTTTTGCGGGACAAGTTGTACTTTCTAATGGTACCATTTACTATACCGTATAATATTCTGGGGAATCAGGAAATAATTCAATGTGGGGTAAAAAGAAAAAAAACCGCAATTCCACAATTTTGCGCTGGTTACGGTTTTTTTGGAGTTCATAGTTCGTTTAAAATGATGAGTTATCTTTATTCTATGGGTCGTTACAATTCCGGTGATACCAAACTTCTATAGTTTTCGTTACGTTTTACGACAAAAAAAAAATAGAATATGTTACGGTTTTTCGAATTTGCGTCGCGTCGCCATGTTCTGCGGCTTATAACTTTTTTATTTTTCCACCTACGGACCTGGGTGAGGGCTCATTTTTTGCGGGCTGAAGTGTACTTTTTAATTAATACCATTATGGGATATGGGCGACTTTCTGATCTCTTTTAGCTATTTTTTTTTGGGTAGGCGATGCGACCAAAAAACGTAGTTTTGGCGTTGGGGATTATTTTCCGCTTACGCCTTTAACCGTGCGGGATAACTAATGTTATATTTTAATAGATCGGACTTTTAGGAACGCGGCGATACCAAATATGTTTATTTTTTTTATTTTTTATTTATTTTTATTTGGGAAATGGGGAAAGGGGGGTGATTTGAACTTTTAATTTTTTTTTTTTTTTTTATTTTTAAACTTTTTTTTTTTTTTTTTTTTTACTTTTACTACAAGGCCCCCTAGTGTACTTGACCACTAGGGGGCGCGATCGCCTGTACTAGGTTCAGCCATAGAGCTCTATGGCTGAACGTAGTGATTTTATGCACTTCCTATTACATCCTGCCTGAGGCAGGATGTAATAGGTATGCATACACGGCCAGCACAGGGGTCTACATTAGACCCCTGGCTACCATGGCAACCGATCGGCACCCTCCGATCTCGCTGCGGGGGGCCCCGATCGGCGCCGGAGGGGGGCGCCCCCCCTCCGATCAGCTATTTAAGCACTGCGGGCGCTTTGCCCGCGGTGCTTAAAGGGTTAAACGGCCACGATCGGCGAACTCGCCGCTCGTGGCCGTGAGAGCAGGGACCTGGCTGTAATATACAGCCATTACCTGCTCTCTTTCAAGCCAGCTCACTCCGTGAGCTGGCTTGATTCCCCCGCAACCGACATATGACGTAAATATACGTCATATGTCGGGAAGGGGTTAAGCAGAAAATTACAAGACTAAAGAGGGGTAGAGGTGACCTACACACTTGACACAAAATATACAGTGGCCCTTATTCAGATCTGATCGCAGTACAAATTTGTTCTCAAAATGGGCAAAACCATGTGCACTGCAGGTGGGGCAGATGTAACGTGAATAGAGAGTTACGTTGTGAGAGTTGTGTGGAGTGTGTTGAAACTGAAATTGCAGTGTAAAAATAATGCAGCCAGTATTTACCCTGCAAAGAAACAAAATAACTCACACAAATCTAACTCTCTCTATAAATGTTACAGCTGCCCTCCTGCAGTGCACATGGTTTTGCTTATTTTGAGAACAAATTTTTACTGCGATCAGATCTGAATAAGGGCCAATATGTACAATTGTGCTACAATACAAACACAAGTGAAACTAATAGATTGCTATGTGACAATATAAGTGAGGTACATGGTCACCCATACACTTAAGAGTGTTCCCCACTTCTTTTTTCTACTGGTGAGGGTTTACTCTAGTTTTCTCCACCCCCACCCCAAAATATAACACTGGTGTTGACTACAGTATACTACACATTAGCATGTTTTGATTTTTGTGTCTTCCATACTACAAGACTGATGGACCATCAAGTCAGACGATTTTGCTTCTAGTCAATCCCTACTTTTGGCGATAAAAGAAACTGCTTCAGTCTACATTTACATCAGTTTGAGTAAGTCACTGGTTTTTATTTACCTATAAATACCTTGATATGTGAATCCCACTTACTGATTGTGTTGATTGTGATAGGTATGCTATTTATAGCATCAAACTGAACACCACATTAAGGGGGAAATTTACTAAGAATACGAATACAAAAAATCGTATTTGTATTCTTAATACAACTGCATACGGCTGTTTCAGACTGCATATGGCTGTTTATGTTTGGACACATAAAATGGTTTCATCCCCTGTATGTGGGCAGTCAGTTTACTGTAAATGTGACACAGGTAGTAAGCCTACTTCTAAAGAATCTAGAGTCTGATTCAGATTTGTACACAATGCCGATGGTCATACAGCCCAGCATTTATTGGTAGACTGTGCACGCGCCAAGGTACTATGTGGGTTATTCTGGTTGACCCGCAAGGGTGTGAAATTGCAGCCTTGCGAGTCCACCAAACCCCACGGGCGAATGCCGGGCCCCCCACCCCCCCCTCGCAGCGTGGATTCACCCGCACAGACTGCGAATGGATGTTTAACATAAACATCCATTCGCAGGTTTTGGGGACACACCCTCATCATTCGATGGTCGCTGACCATCGAATGATGGCGAAGGCCCACTCATATGTAAGCTTGATCTGAGCAACCTTACATATGCGTGTCCACTCGGAGGGGGGGGGAGTAGGCGGGCAGCTGACATCCGGTGATTTGATCATGATCTGAGGGGCCCCAGAGCATGGCAGAGATGGCAGTAATGTAATCAGCCACCTGGCTGCTTGATATGTGAACCGGTCGTTTGGCTGCCTAAATATGTGCCCCCGGCACTCGGCCGTCTATTGTGCAGTCCTGGATGGAGTCAGGTGTGGAGGTGGCTGTGAGCAGGGTGAGCTGTACCCAGTAAGTTAGGTAAACGTGACCCCATGGTAACCATGACCAGCACATCCTGTTCCTCTTTCGGCAGACATTTCAAATATTGGCCCCTGCCTGCCGAGCTCGTGGACAGGCAACCGCAGTTAGCAATTGGCTACCATAACGCAAGCTCCGATTGAGTCATGAGCCAGCTCTATATTTTAAATATCCACAGAGAGGGGAGCAGGGAAGCACTCAGCTCTCCTCCTCTCCCCATCTGCCAGCTTCATCAGCACATGCTCCCTGCAGCAGCAGCAGTAGCGAATATATGGTAAAATGCACTTTTGAGGGCATTATTTATAAATGGCACTGCTTTGGACATTGTGTGAGGGGTATTTGGACTCATGATAGATTGATTCTAGATTGACAATCATTATTGGACGACACTCAAAAGGTCGACAGAGTCCAAAGGTCAAAAGTTTGACTGGGTCCAATGGTTGACAATGAAAAGGTCGACAGGGTCCAAAGGTCGACAGTCAATAGATCAAAAGGGTTCAAAGGTCGACAACCAAAAGGTCGACATGGTCATAATGTCGACATGGAGATGGTCGAAATGAAAACGGTCGACGTGCGTTTTTTTAACAAATTTTCCCCATGTTCCGAACCATACCCATACCCTACCATCCACTATGGTGTGGAGAGAGAATATAATAGTGTGCCGAGCGCAGCGAGACAGTGTCCATGTCGACCTGTCAACATAGACACAAAACAACATTAAAACTCATGTTGACCTTTTCCATGTCAACCTATTGAATGTCGACCTTTTGACCATGTCGACCTTTTGACTGTCAACCATTAGTGGTTAACCATATAACTGTAGACCTAGACACTGTAGATCTAATATACCATAACCGTGTGAGGGACACTACTGGGGGCATCATATGTAAAAGTAGGAGTAATAGGGCATTACTGTGGGTGGAATAATGTGTAATGGCCATTACTATGGGTGGCATCATTTTTAATGGTCATTATGGTGTGTGGCATAAAAGTGTGTGGAATCATGTGTAATGGGCAATACAGTGTGTGGCATAATATGTAATGGGCATTACGGTGTAGAATTTTGCTTTGTGCCTTTGGGGTGCACTGCACATGAGCATTAGCACCTATGCGCCACCATCGGGGACAGGAACAAATTTGGACCTGTACGAACAGGTCTCAATGGGCTCCTTAATAAGGAAGATGTCTCTCAGTTCTACTGTATATTAAATCAGGTCTAAAATATAGAAAGTGTTTGCTGTCAAACAGTTTTACTACTTGTAGTAATTAGCAAGATAACCTTAATCTCAGTATCTGTCCCAACTCGCAAGCTTATACATGAGCTTTCAAAATAGTTGTCATACTTCAAGACTGTATGACTGAAGTTCTCTCTGTGGATATATATTACATCTAATACATGTATAAAGGCCCCCATACACAATTTCACAATTTCCCTGAACTGCCCCGGGAAACCCCCAGGAAACCCCCTTGCCCCAGAGCCTGACCAACATTTATTACTTGCAGTATAAAGAGTAGAATGGATCTGCTGCACATGCCCAGTGACATCTGATGTTCCTCCCAGGACTTTTATGTGAAGCTGACTACTCACACATCCCAACAGGGAGTGAGGAGCAGTGGCAGGCTATGCCGGGAGGCAGGAGGCCAGGAGAGATTTGTCGTGATCACTCCTGGCCGCCTGCCTGGACCTGATGCTGCAGTCTGTGTGCAAGCCACTCCCCCATTATGATGATCAGGGAAGTACGTGGCTCACGGAAGCAGTCTTGGTTAAGTCGATACAACAGCAATAGTGGCCAGGCTACTGTACTTTTTTCTGCATGGCTGGCACTTCTCACAAGGACAGTGACACAGTGGACCTTATTCTGGTCCACACACAACACTGCAAATTTTGCAGCATTGTGTGTTGATTAAACGCTGCCCACCATTTTCGCAGCCCCCACCCCGCCCCCACATGGCTGCAAATGGATGTTTTGGATAAAAAACCTCCTGCCTCTGCGTGTGCATTTTGACACCCTGTACCTTCCAAACATCCACCTCCTGCATATCACACTGTGTACCTTCCTACCCCTGTGTGAATGTTTTTCAAACACCTTTTATCGCCACACTACCTGTCTATGTGCGGGGGTCAGGTAATTCTTTTTTTTTTTAACCCGGTGGATACCCTAGTGGAGAAGAGGACCGACCTGTGTGGGAGTGCTTGCATGTGTGAATGTGTGTGCATGTATGATATTATAGTAATGTTCTGGGTGTATGTGTGTATTTATTTTAACAATGATCTGCTGTAGGACTAAAAGTCCCCATGGGCCCTTTAATGCCCCACATGCTGGGACATTTGGTTCTACAAGGCCCTGCATGCGGGGAAGGCCTGTTGGGACTTGTGATTCGACAGCACAACCCAATGTTATATTTTTTTTATATCAACCCGGCACTAGCAGCCCAGGGGTGATAGGTACAGCCCTGGACAGGTGAAGCCATGGGGGAAGCAATTTATTGGGGGGGGTCCCCATCCAGGGCCGACCAGCCATGGTGATAATGTTTTTGCCATGGGACCTTGCATAAAAAGTGTCAATCCAGCTGTGGCATTACACCCCTGGCTGTTGGAGCCCGATGCTGGTTCCAAAATATGGGGGACCCCTAGTCTTTTTGTTCCCTGTATTTTTTAAACCCGGACTGGTTCAAGAGCCCAGTGCTGGTTTCTAAAAAAATGTCCCCAGTATTTGGGCAACTAAGATCAGCTCAAAGAGCTTTTACATACTTTTTTGACAGAAGAATGCACAGATCTCACTGATCTGTACATGATTCTGTTAATCTTGCCTGCCAAAAGCATGTCTATTTTTCTTGTGATTTTTGGTCAGGTTTAGGGTGCGATTTGAAAAATCGCACTCTTTTACATTAGCAATTTTGATGTTTTCAATGAGAAAATATCTGAATGCAATTTTTGAAGTGCAATTGTTTTGGTCACGGCAAGATGTGCACTTTTTACCGCAAATCACACATTATTACACATGCAATTTTGCCAATTTCTGACCTAAAAAAAAGCACATTCAAAAAAACCGCACCCTGTTATACAGTATCTGGCCCAAAATGTTTCCTCTGAGATTGTGATATGTAAGCTCTATGAGCAGTATTCAATGTAAAAAATTCGCGGTGCATGGCGAGAGATTTTTTCTCTCGCCATGCACTCGCCGTGTTCCGGAGGGCTCGCTGCCTCTCCTGCTCGCTCTATTCAACGTGGTTAAGACTCGCTGCCACTCGCTGCCACTCGCGGCGAGTCTTAACCCCTGCAGCGGACGAGCGTCCGCGGCAGGGAGCTGACAGGGAGCTGTGGGACGGTGGCATCCAGGGAGATTAAAGTCTCCCTGGATGCCCCAGAACATATGTGGAGGGGAGGGGGCTCCCCGGGACCCAGGCAGCACAAGCTGCCCCCCCCCCTATAGCCAGCGGGGGACCCAGTATTCACTGCACCCGATCGTGCATATGTAATGATCGGATGCAGTGAATATATGAATATCTAATGAGCGGCTCGAGCGCTCCGGCCCCCTGCTGGCTGCTCGGTGTAAAAAAAAAAAAAATGTAATAAAATATATTTTTTTAATTAAATATATATTCATGTGCTATAAGCACATGAATATAAATAACATGCCCCTTCACAGAAAAAAAAACCTGATTTTTTGACACCAAAATTAAAAAAAAAACCTTTTAGTTTAAAAGTTCACATTCCAGCTCGGCAAATATTTCACATTGAATAGGGCTTGCTCGCTTTTGGAGAGCAAAATGCTCCGTCCAAGGCGAAAAAAAGCACAAATTCGCCATAAAACAGGGCGAATTTTTCTCATTGAATACTGCCCTATGAACTACTTTGGCATACACTTCCTGCAAGGTTGATGAGTGAAGTATTCTTAATGTTTCATCATAGTTCCACCAAAACCTTTATAAGCCCAGAGGGACACTAAACCAAGAGGAGTTTGAGTGTTGCCACTTTAATAATATGCGGTTAGTTTCCCCTTTAAGACAAGTCACTAAAAGTGAAGTGTTGAGTAGTTTTGGTCTTTAACAGTGGTGTGAGTTATAGGATCTGTCTCTTGTTCCAGCTTTTTCAGGACAGGGAAGTACTCCATATTACTCTGCATTTATCAGTGCACTAATTTCTCCTTTACTTTGTACCTCACATGTAGTTTCCTGTGTCTTAGTAAATCTATTGTCTATTTCCGTTAAATTATTCTTATTTCTTTATTACTTTAATTATTATTTTCCTTACATACAGCTGCTGCAAATTTCTGTACACCTCCAACAATCAACCTTAGACACCCATTCAACATTAATTAACCACAGCTGTTAAACTGAATTCCCTCAAATTGAAATTTAGTTACAAAGTTTTATTATTTAAATCCTGTTTTTTTCCATGATTTATTGCAGCGCATTTGAGTATGCAAGCTTGTTTCTCCTTTTCCAAGTACATAATCATCCCTAACTTTAAAACAATCCTTGGTGTTCATTTTCAGATGTGAGGATTCAACTGGAAGCCATTTTTGTTGTCTCCTAAGGCTTTCACTTCACCCATGTACTGTGGGTAGGGTGTTTCCAATGGCAGTAGCTCAATCCTTTGAGGATGTGCGACTGAATCAAGATGGAGCATGGCTGACATACGCAGAGGTGTCCGTGGTTACATAATCAATGTTTTCAAACACTTCAGTGGGCCTCGTGCCAAAAGGGTTCGATACCCACTCGTTTCAGCTGAGGGCCACTATATCTGCAGATTCTGTGGCTCTTTATGACATAAAATTTCAGTCTTTTCATCGGTGGTATTTATTCCCCTTTTTTGCTGTGATTTCCATGAGGGTTTCTCTTGGGGTTATTTTCAGTCTGTAACATAACCAACTGGAAGATTAACCACTTGTTGACATACTGCAGAAGTTTGTGGGGAATTTCAGTTTCCACCAGCCCTGTTGGCTTTCTAATTCTAGTTATGTTGTTTAGAAATTTACTAAAACAACAGTTTCCAGTTTTCTGTCTTTGCCTCAGGTCTGGTTGGCTACATTGTGTGTGTCCCCGCTTCTGGTTGGCGAGCACAGTACATAAATTGGCAAGCATTTTTCACCTCACAAAGGATTTGCTATTGTTGATAGTAATTCTAAAGGGGCATAGCATTTTATCAAGATAACTATGCCCCTCTTTTTTGAGGTGAAGCAGGGAGGGCAATACTTTACAATGCAACAGGTTCAGTTATAAGACTTATATGAGAAAATGTGACTCTCCTGAAAAATGGGTAACCGGTCTAAAGCTGGAGGTTATCTTTCCAATCTGGTTATAAGGTTATCCAATCGGGTTATAAGGTTATCCAATCTGGTTATAAGGTTATGTTTCCAATCTGGCTGGTTGGAACGAAAGCCTGGTAATATCTGGGAACAAATTACAATGACCCATGTGCTCCCAAAAGCTGGAAAATGGATTTGCATAAATTGGTTAAATCAGTAGGATTTAATCAATTAGTCTGAATGACCATGTTTGGGAGCCAACGTTCAGTATATTTTTGGAGTGTGGGAAGAAACCAGAGTATCCAGAGTAAACCCAAGTAAGCACGGGGAGAATATACAAACTCAAACAGTTTCCTCTTTACCAATGCCCATGTAAAATGGGCTTAATGCAGTGGACAATTTATATAACATCTCTCCAAATAGGAAAATAATTAATAAACACAAGACCAGGATAACTTGTACTGAGTGAATGAATTCTGAAAGTTATACTATTTTAATGCTGTTAAGAAAGAACATGTCAAAACTAATTCCTAGCCATAGGGAAAGCAAAACAAATGGAAAATACCAATGCTATTATCTCATGTGACAGATTATATACTTAATCAAAGAAACATTTCCACCTCTTGTACATTCTCACATCGGCAGTATGACCACACGTTTAATGAGGAATATATACTTTACACCTTGCTGTAAAGCAAATATGTCCTAAATATCTCCCATCTAGTTATTTGTACTTTATTATTATTGTTATTAATAGTAGTAGTAATAATAATTTTATTTATATAGCGTTCTTTCCACAATAGTACTCAAGGTGTGTAGCAATAGTATTAAGATCAACAGATTTATGAATTTACATTTATATAAAGTATAATGTTCTCGTTAATAATATTTAAAAGGTTACCTTTAGAAGCACATAAAAAAAAAATACGGTGGGAATAACAATAACATAAAAGAATTTATTATATATGCCCACACAGGTGTAGATGAACACACATTACACTTCAGGAACCCTGGGGTTCTGCAAGGCACTTGTGGGCAATACCGACATAAGGGTGGACTGCTGGTACTCCAGTCCCAAGCCCAGACAGATAGAGGGACCCGCAATATTCTCTGCACTCCTCCCGGAAACCCCATAGGATTACAGTCGAAGAGAAAAATGTATATACATTTGATAACTTTAAATAACCTCCAATACTTTGATTATGGTCACTAACAACTTATTACGTGATCTTACTTAATATTTTGGAGGATCCCACTTTTCATGATCTTCACATAAAGTCACATATTGAATAAAAGTCTTTACTCAGTATTTGTCTCATATACTGTATATAGGTACTGATGCTATAATATACTAATTTGTGTAATGTTAAATCCATACATTTGCACTGTGCATGCAGATATAATATACTTTGCTTGCATCTGCCACTTCTGGCTCTTTGTGAATGGAAAGGCACAGCAAGAAAAAAAAGTGATTACATAATTATGGGTACACCCTGTTAGATGCCCGACTGATCAGGTTAAACGCTCCCGATCAGTCAAGTGGTGTGTATCAAGTTGTGTCCCCTGTTAGGTGGCAGAAGCAGTGAGGGAGGGGGTAAGCAGCTCCTCTATAGGCAGAAAAACAAGTTGATCTATCCTCCGCTGGCGCTAACAATTATAGGGTAATACGTTCCTATATAATGAAATGCGATCCTCTTCTCCAAGTGGGGAAACGCAAATGTGTGGAAATAAATACCATACGTTCCTTAGAGGAGACAGGGGATCCTCTTCTCCGTATAGCTTAAAGCAATCCAAAAGTGGGGGCTATCCGGCTATTATGGATAGGCTTCCAAATCCTCCTCCCTCATAAGATGTATGATCACCAGACGTAACACAAAACAAAGATGGTTGGGGAGCACATAGTGTAAAATCATTTATTACATAGAATTAACATTAAAACTGGAGGTAGATGAACAAATTGGCATATTACAGAGGATGGTGGAGAACTAGACAAAAATCTAAATTCTCAAAACAGGCAACAAGGTGAGCAGGGCTGATGCCCGAGATAACAGCCACTGCTCCTTCTGAGTGTACACAGTAAGTCCCAAACGTCCACGGCCTCCAGAGGAAATCCAGAAAACGAACTCCAAACGCGTTTTCAACTGCTTACTGCAGTCTTTATCAATGAGAATAAAAGTAGGACATCAGGGTGCACCTTAAATACCCCCCCCCCCCCCGTCCAATCCCAACAAACAAAGTCTAAACAGACACACGTATAGTCCAATCATGAGGAGCCGTGGTATCCATCATAAGAAACCTCACTTCCGGTTAGCGGGTGGCGACTTCCGCTGTACATCGTGGATACGGGGCTAGTGTGCGGCAATGCAAAAGTCCCAATCAGATGGACTTCCTGGCAAGTGTGGCAGGTGCAACTTCCTGTCAAGAAGGGTGAAAGTCAGGCATTAACCCGTTCGACTGCCAGGATGGATCCCCATAGCATCATGGAGTCGGAATTTGCCTCACTTCCTGCAGAATGTGGCGGAAGTGTATACCAATAGCCGTCGGCTCCAATTAGGGAAATATTGGTCCATCTTTCATGCATGATATAATCGAGTATCCCATATAGAGATGATCCTCTATAGGGATCGGCACTGCCTACACACCTATGGATTCAATGCTTGTTCCTCTGATATCTGAAGAATATCATAAAATGTATGTTTTTGTTATTTTAAGTTGCATGCCAAAATTAATCTTCAATCTGCTTCAGTATAAAAGGTATGTTTATATATTTAAATCTAACTGATTAGCAAAAAGCATTTTTGAAAAAAAAATCAAACTTAACTGTTAAAAAGCTTTTCACCAGTTCATTGTTTGCTCCTTTGGTACTTGTGTAGCTTCCGGGTTCTACGCTCGCCACAAACTATCTAAAATAAACTAACTTAACTCCATGCCAACATGGATAGTTTATGGATAGCTCATACTCCCACTATCCATGTTGGCATGGAGTTGATTTTAGATAGCATGGCGAGCGTAGCGAGCCACCGAGCCCGCAGCGTGGGCGAGCGAAGCGAGCCCCGCGAGGGGACTCAGACGCACGGCGCCATGATGGCGCCGTGAAACTACACAAATACCGCTCCTTTTGTCCCTATGATTCAGGTTTACGGTTTGCAACACTTCTAAACAATGAGAAAGGGAAAGGCATGGAATTATCTACCCCCCCCCTCCCCTATCAGACTGTCCACCTCCCAACAACACTTTAAATGGGCTCTCAATAACCACTTCTTCCTTAAATCTAACCATCTCTCATCCTAACCTTCTGTTTATGCTCACTTTTACGCCTTCTGTGTCATCCCTGTCTGTCTGCCTGCCTCTCCACTCTAGAATGTAATCTTATTTATGTACAGTATTAACCCTTTGGTGCCATAGAAATAATATTAATCGTTATAATAATTATAATAATAATAATAATAATAATAATGGGCAGTGGGCAGTGTATTTTATTTCTGCCATTATACTTCAAATGCATATGAATATGCTGGAACCCCTAAATCCCTGACTTTAGGGGTGACATTCTATGGGCTGAGAGAAAAGCGCATATATTTTTCGCACTCCACATCGCCGCTCTTCGCACTTTCAGAAATCGCATTTTTTAGTAATAATTTGCATATTTAATGGGATGCGCATTAGAGGCTAAAAAAGTGCGATGTAGTGCGATTTGTGGCGAATTGATGCGAAATTATGTCACTAAAAAGTGCGATTTCTTCCACCGGTCATGTGCGAATTTTAGACCAACCGGAGTGCGATTTACAAAACTGTCTCCACATGCCAAATAACCCCCTAACCTATTGGCCCACCTAGGTCCCCTCCATTATGCATCACACATCACACATAAAGGGGCATTGGCACCATTTCACTCTTTGATAGGAAGTAAGGAGCATGGAGAGTAGCAGTGGCAGTGTAGGAAGAGGAAGAGGTGTTGGTGGCAGAGTGAGGAGAGGCAGAGGGGCCAGTGGCAGAGGGAGCAGTGGTCGCAGCCAGGCAAGAGGAGCCAGTGGGAGAGGCAGCAGAGGACTGGTGAGGTCGACCTCCATTACAGGGAGTGGCAGCAGTGTGGCAGCCACCATGGCCACTGCAAGGGCAGCCCCAGACCAGGCCCTGGCGGACCAGGCCCAGCAGGAGGAGGTGGAGGATCCGCTGGCATCCCCATCCTGTAGCCAGGACCTTGCCCATACCCCACAGCAGCTGCAGGAGGGCCACATGTCCGAGATGGAGGAAGATGGAGGTGAGGAGGAGGAGGAGGAGGAGGAGGAGGAGGAGGAAGCCACTGGCATGGAGGAGGATTTTGACATGCATGTGTAAGATATAGAGGATGAGGAGGAGGGTGAAGCTGGCCGCACCAAAAGTGGGAGAAAGGTCCGATTCAGTTATGAGGAGAATGTGGCGCTTGTCCGGGCCATCATACCCCTGTATGACCGCTTACTGGGGAAAAACCAGCACAAGACCACCTCACATCGTAAACGTGGTATGTGGAAGAACATCACCCAGGCGGCCAACGCTGTCAGTCACCGCAAGAGGCTAATCAAAAACATTAAAAAGCGGTTTAACGACATCAAGCGGCAGCTGAAAAAGAAAATGGCCATGGAGATGGAGGAGGCCACCAAGACTGGCGGAGGAAGCCCCACCACAATATCCTACACATCATATGAGGTGAAGCTCCAAAGAATTATCCCCCCTGAGGTCCTGCCTGGGATGCACATTGCGGATACCGATAGGCCGGCAAGCCCACCCCGAGCTGGTAAGTGTCACCACATGCAATATGAAACATACATGCCAATGTATTTAAACTGCAATGTTATTTTGTATTGTTATACTAATTAATGTGGTGCTGTGGAACTACATAGCCCAGCAAGGTCTGTCAATGGCAATAGTTTACACCTACTTTAAAAATGATCAGAATGCTGGGCCTTGTAGTTCCACAACTGCACATCTATTGTTCCACAATGTAACATTTTTTCTAGCAGCTTCATATGTATGTGGCCCAAAAACATTGGTGCACTGGTGGTTTAGCAGTCACGCCTACATACCACAGATTTGCCAACAGTTGTAATGTGTCAAGCAGTGTTTTAATTTTTTTGCCTGACTACAGGTGCAAAACATCAATGTAAAAATATGAATAGTAAATAATATAGCCCTAAACCAAAGGTAAATTTGTCCATTATTGTAATTTATTTGATGATTTTGCACAAAAGTATCTCCATTGCTCGGTACATAAAGTCTGCCGATCTTTCCTTTCACAGATTGTCCGTCCCGAAGTGATCAAGCATCCAAGAAAAGAAGCTCTGATGGTGCCGCATCTGTGGAAGCAGGTACATGTTCAAACCACAGGCCATTACACATACAGTACACACACCCATGTCACATCAAATAATAAATCACATTACAGTCATCTCCAGCTGCTACATTGCAACGGACATGAATGTAATGTGGCCTAGCCATGTCAATGAAGATTATTGTCAATGTTTCATGCAGGATTGGGGTCCATTTGTAAGTACATAGTACCCCTAGGTATGGGCGTCTACCATCTCAGACCCTTTCCAAAACAGTACTGACGACAGAAAGGACAATATATGCATCTGTACTTACCTCTTCCTCTGTATCCACAGGTACTGTACAACTAGGACAACAATCCACAGAATCCTCTGATATGCCGGTGGATGACATAGAGATAATTCTGGAACCAGTGGACACGTTTGCGGCTGAGGAGGAAATAAACACATCATCACAGTGTGATCTTCTACCAAGTGGGGTGACTCCAAACCCACCCCCACCCAGAAATGCTCCCCCTACAGCTGCTTCTGCTGCCCAAGTAGCTACCTCCTTGGTACATTTCAAGGACAAATAACTAGAATTTATGGCCTCCCAAAGTCTGGAAATGGGCAACATTAAGGGGTACATGCGTGACACCTTTCTACAGTTGAGAAAATTGTCTAGGAGTGTACGGGTTGGTGTAGGCACTCAGGTGCGTATGGCAAATAGCATAGACACCCGTCTTGCTGAACTTAGTTCTGCTGTAAGGGAGCAGAATATCCATATTGGCAGCCTTGCACAAAGTATTCATTCATTTAGTCAATCGTGTACTGCGCAGACCAATGCGTTGATCGCTATGCAGGCACAAATCCATCAAATGGAGGTGTCAGGTGTCATAGGTGCAACTACATCTACAATTAGTAGTGTATCTAGCACACCAGTAAGTGGCTCACCAACTTCCCCACCCCGTCGGAGTATTAGGACCCAGGGTGGCGTGTGCACAGGGTCAAGAGGTGGTAGTGCGCGTGATGGAGGGAAAAAATAATTATTTAACATAAAATAAATTGATAATGCATGTACTATGGTTGAATATTTGTTACATTAATACACATTTCTATTGTTTGCGACTGACAAATGCAGGTTATGTATGACATAATATACTGTAGTAAAAATGTCACAACGCATACCATTTTGTCTGTGTGTTATTCTTCAAACATTTGTTGTGTGATCTGTTCCATAATGTAATGATATATGGGCAAGGTATTGGTGGAAGATGCTGTTGTCTCAAATCTGGCCCGTCCGAGGTTGTGGAACTACATATTTCAGCAAGCTGTGGCAGTCATGTTTTGAGCTGTCATGCTAACAGTGTGTCAGGGCATGCTGGCCCATGTAGTTCCACAACAACAGGTGAGCCATAGTTGATTGCACAAAAATCACATACATGTTGTTAATATACTTACAAGGTTTTTTACAGCAAGGGATAGGTCTGCACCACCAACTGTACCCTTGGACTGTGTCTATTGGGCTAAATGTGGGGGCAAAAAGATGTTAGTGATAAATGTAATGTAGGTGAGTTCACTTCCAGCAAAGGTACATGTAGGAATAGAGGGCACATGTGCTTACCAGAAAAGTAGTGCCTGATGATGTCTGTACGCACCAGATTCCCCCTCTGCGTACCCCTCACTACCCGAGGTGTGGTAGGTTGGGCTTCCTGCACGACTGCTGCATGATCCTCCTCCACATAGGCTGGTTGGTATAGGGCTATGTTGTGTAACATGCAGCAAGCCTGGACGATCATCACTACTTTTGCAGGGTGGTAAAGCAGCAAACCAGATGACCGGTCCAAACACCGGAATCTACTTTTCAACACTCCAAACGTACGCTCCACCACATTTCGGGTTGCAATATGGGCTTCATTATACCGGTGCTGTGCAGGGCCATCGGGGGTGCGCAAAGGTGTCATGAGCCAGGAAAGACACCCATATCCTGAGTCACCTAAACCAAAGAAAGGAAGTTATTGCCTTATATGGTAAGGTACGTGCAGTGGGCAAATAGTAGTACAAGAGTAGTAGGCTGGTGAAAATTGAAACACACACATTTCAGCAGGTACAAAGACGAATAGAGAGGGTAATATGTAAAAATGTACTTACCAAGTAGCCAGCCTGGCATTTGTTGTTGGGTAAATCGGTTCCAGAGGCTGGAGTGTCTCAGAATATAGGCGTCATGGCAGTTCCCAGAGAAGCCTGCTACCACACAATTTTGAGATGAGCATCACATACAACCTGCACGTTCAGGGAGTGCCGCCCACGCCTATTGACATAGACGTGGCCCCGCACGTGCGGTGCCCTAATCCTAATGTGTGTGCAGTCTATAGCTCCCAGCACGTGAGGGAATGCTGAGAGTCTATAGAAAGCAACCTTGTGGTCCTGCCACTCTGACTCTGAACTGGGGAATCTGATGTATGTCCGCCACAACTTCTTTAAAGCAAGTAACACTTGAGTAAAATGCTTTGAGAAAGTGGCTTGTGATACCCCCAAGGACCATGAGGTCACGGACTGAGTGAAGCCAATGGCCAAATAGTAGAGGGTACACATTAATTTCTGTAGCCCAGACACTGCATAGTTGCCCCCCCAAAAGGGTTCAAATCATCTCTCATCTGCTCATATAAGTTCAACAAGTTATTGTGGTTTAGCCTAAATATCCCCACAACCTGTTGATCCGAGAGGGAGTTCAGGTACAGCCTAGCACAATACATACGTGGGGTACGCACTATTTGGGGTGGTACCTGGTTCTGGTGCGCAGCTTCCTCCCTCCTGCCCAGCTCCTCCAAATGGGCCAAATCCAAAATGAGCAACTCAAATCCACTCTGCACCATCTCCATGTCTCAAACCCTCACAGGTGTCCTTAATGATGTGGGGGTATATGTAGGAGTGTTTGTGAGTGAAATTAAGGACACCTGTGATGACATTAACCATGTGTGCACTTGACCAAATTGAGTTCTGGGCCAAATCGCCCAACAGAACCTGGTCTGAAAAAATGGCGATTATTAGACACCTTAAAAGTGCGATTTGCGAAATTCCATTCGATTAAATAAGCGAATTGTATACTTTTCTATTGGAAAACATCTGGATGCGATAAAAGTGCGAATTTTTACCGCACTTTCAGTACGCATGACTTATCGCACAAAATATACGATTTAGGGACCTTTTCGCATCAGATTAAATATGCGATTTCACGGAAAAATGCGAATTAGCCGTTTTTTGGCGTAAAATTCGCCAAAAAACACAACTCTCAGCCCATAGAATGTCACCCTAGATGTTTTTATCTATTTCTAAAAAATCCAAAACCCAAGCTTTGAATTTTAAATCTGATTTCCAAAGCAAAACTCTTGAGGGTGGTTTTGCAAAACCGAACCACAATGAAATTAGAACCAAAACCAAAATATGTGCACATCTCTA
Source organism: Crinia signifera (assembly GCF_055691185.1). NCBI lineage: Eukaryota > Metazoa > Chordata > Amphibia > Anura > Myobatrachidae > Crinia > Crinia signifera. The sequence goes on from NC_139220.1 coordinate 193,261,954, forward strand.
CATAAAAATGAAAGTTGACAAAAGGACAAGTGGTTAAAAGACTACAATGATCATATATGTGCCCGCAATGATGTGAAAATGGCAGGTGATGAAAGTTCTGAAGATTGCCAAACTATGACCTTTTTTTCTTGATTTGGTTAAGTTTGACAGTGCAACAGCCCAAGGCATTTGCGATTCCTTACTAAACACACTGTATAAACACGACTTATCTAAAACATCTTGTGTCAGAAATTCTTCGTTTGGGAAGTGACTGAGCAGACGTTATGCTTTGTTCTAAGATTGGAGTTGCCTCAGTTCTACTGTACAGTTGGCACTGTCTAAACCACTGCCTGGAGCTAGTCATTGCAGATCTCTGGCAGAGATCTTTCCCATTCAATCTTTAATAGACAGTATTTATGCACTATAGTTGTTGTCCAATGAGAGTTAAACAAGTGTTCATAGTTGTACATTAATGTTAATGCAGATGCAATGTTTGACTGAGAGGATATGCAAAATATGCCACCGGGATTTGTATAGAAATATTCACCAAGGCCTTCACAAGTGTCTGCAGCTGTGTACACATTCATAGCATTGATGCAAATAAGGCAAACATCAAAATCCTGAGTGAGTTATAATTCAGAATGGGCAGTGCTGCAAGTAAAAAAAAATTCTTGGTGGTACTGATAGCCTCCACCAAAAATGGGCATGGCCATGTGTCCTGAGGGGGCGTGGTCACACAATGCTAGAGGAGTGACTAAATGACAATAGTGGTGTGGTATCAGGAGACAGGGAATGAGAAACAGGGAATGACTGGGGGTGGGTTGGTTCTTGCTTGGTGGAGAGCTGGCCGCTTGTGCTTACAATTGTGGAGCCTGCTCTTCATGCTTTCGGCATACAGCACCAATCATAACGCTGGGTGGGTGGGCTGCAGATGCAATATATTTAAACTTAAAATAAAAATAGAATTGTCAGTGGGTAAGTGGTACTGCGTACCTGCAACATATTTCTTACAGGTACTCAGTACCACGCCGTACCCCCTTACTTTCAACACTGAGAATTGGTGCCGCTACTGAGATGGCAGAGACGTTTTCCTCGTACAAAATCACACACCCACATTTTTGCCACTACTCCCAGTAGGTCAAACCGATTCATTTACAGAAAATGTTTTTAAAATCAGGAAATACTGTTGGCACCTCACTGGCAGTTATAAACTTGGTAGAGCTGCCCAAAGTTTGACCCACTAATGATCAGTGGACACAAGGACATGATAAATGCCTGACAAGCTAAAGGTTAGGCAGCACAGAATAGATGCCAGCAAATAAGCTGGAGGTTGGGGTCACCGGTAGACAGTGATGGATGTAAAACAAGCCTGGTCGGAAATGGGAGATGAAGGCAACCATTCACACGACAGCCATAACAATATGTTGCTCAGGTACAGTGTGTGTACTGTACCATGATTGACCCTTACAAACTAACACCTGCACTTTGGGTACTATAGATAGAAATTACTGAAGACACCATCTAAGCATAATGGGACCACATCCATATTGACAAGCTTTCAGGATGCCACCAAATCTGAATTTATTTCACAGGTATACACCATCACACTCAAAACATATAGTTTGGCACATATGACATACTTTACTGAATTATATCAATTATTTGCAATAAGGGTAGCCACATAATGAGCCCAAAAGAACCAACTGTATCCCGCAAACAGCTATAATATGCATTCATTAAGGAGATTGATAGATAGCAGGGGACAAGAACAAGTGGCTAATAGTACCATATCTCATCTTCACATTGAATATTTTATTCTATGCATTTCTCAATGTGAAATGAGAAAATACTGGTATACTATATATATATATATATATATATATATATCTGTAACAAATAGAGGAGAAGAGGGGCGCTCCATAGTGCATAAAATACGTTTTAACTCAATAAAAGCACACAGCATAAAATACAAGCCAATAGTTTGCTCGTACCAAACAATACATTGGCAGTGGGCTGGATACCACAAGGTTTTATATATGTTACCAGACCTGAGACAGCTCCACACAAGTCCGGGGCACCATCAGGAAACACGCAGCCCACCCTTTTTCCCAATTGGGTATGAGGGTATGCAACGCGCCAGGCCCTTCCGGGAACAGACGGAGGAGAGACGGCCTGGATGGAGGACATCGATACATTTTCCTACACTTACTTGAAATTCCACAGATAAACATTTTTCATTCTTACATGGTTACGTTTTCTACCTACCCCACATTGTTTTGATTCTGTGTTTAAAAAATGTATCTATATGAATACTTCATCCATACTTACCAACTGTTTTATCTTCTCTCAGTGGGAAGCTAGGATAGTAGACACAGAGGAGGAAGGGAACAAAGTCTGATGCCATTCCAACCTAATGCTGCAGTTCCCGTCCAGGGAGAGGGCCTGAGGCTTAATTGATGCATAATTAAGCGATTTGCAACATTTTAGCCCCACCCCCTCCCTGAAGTAGTTTTGGTTAAGTCCTGCGCCGTGAGTGGGTTGACTTCACTAATCCGTTAATAATAACATAGATTATCAAAATCAGAATCCCCGTTATTGCCGCTGTTCTATAAGGGGTAGCTCAGTTCCCCCAAATTAGTACCAGAAGAAACAAAAAGAATAGAACTGCGCAATAAAGGGGAACACATGCAATTTATTTATGCACTAATAAAAAATACACAATTTCAAAATACAATTATAAGAATTAGTAAAACAAGGGGGGGGGGGGGGTTTATATAAAATTATTAGCACAACCGGTCGTGTCTGATTAGCGTGTATTTAAAACCAAATACAATTTGCTTCCCTTGAATTAGTCACAGTAAGATTAGTGTATTAGTTGGTTAGAATGCTGGTTTTAGTAATAGTCTTGTTTGATGGATTAGTGGAATAACTGTCCAGGTTTTTATGTCTGACCAGAAAATGTTAGTATTCGGGGTACCTTACAGCTGCCACCTGTAGTTCCTCCGGTCTCCCAGTGGATGGTGCTGAATCACCTCTCTTGCTCCCACTTTATCTGGAGTCACCTTCGTGCTGGTGGTCTGGTGATAAGCTTGTATGGTTCTCCCCTTTGGTGCAAAGAAAAAGAATTATGGATATCCCAACGCGTTTCCCCGCCTCCGGTGACGGTCTCAGCGGCTTTTTCAAGGGAAATACAAGGAAAATAGCAAGTCCTTGCTATTTTCCTTGTATTTCCCTTGAAAAAGCCGCTGAGACCGTCACCGGAGGCGGGGAAACGCGTTGGAAACGGACTGTGACTAATTCAAGGGAAGCAAATTGTATTTGGTTTTAAATACACGCTAATCAGACACGACCGGTTGTGCTAATAATTTTATATAAACCCCCCCCCCCCCTTGTTTTACTAATTCTTATGATTGTATTTTGAAATTGTGTATTTTTTATTAGTGCATAAATAAATTGCATGTGTTCCCCTTTATTGCGCAGTTCTATTCTTTTTGTTCCCTCCCTGAAGTGCTGCAAATTATTAGTATTTGTCTCAGTGGCCAAGGGGGATGCAGGGGGTCTGTGGGAGATCTGCCTACCTTTCAAGGAGGCCGGGAGGGCCACAAGATTTTTGGGAGCCTCCCAGCCATTTTGGGAGGGTAGGCAACTGTGCTTCATTTTGTCCATCCTCTCTGTTCACTCACATTTTTAGTGGAAGTAGGGACATTTTTATCCATTTTGCTCACTGTTGTGCACAGATTAGTGAAGGAGTAAATGGGCAGTGAAAATACACCAAAGGGCTAATTGCTGCCAGGTGCCTGCCCTTCCCCTGAATCTGTGATGCGACGCGAAGGGGTGGCGCTGCCAACAAGAGCAAGTGTAGAGCTCCGCATCTCCACAAACTCTACAAAGGTAATGTGATCTGAGCTGTTGTATTTTAGTCAAATAATCCATAATTCTTATTAATTTGGACTGCAGTTAATATCACCATGTGGATGGACTCAACAGATATTCACTTGGGACAATATGAACAATTGGGGTTCACTCCCAGTTCGCATTATAATACAGTTTTATAATCAATTGACCCTTTACCTTATTTGAGTTCAGATGTAGCTGGGTGAGGTTTGCATGCGATGGTAGGTCCTTAATAGATTGAATTCGGTTGTGTGATAAGTTGAGAAAGATCAGTCGGCTACAGGTTTGAAAGAGCTCCATTTGTGTGACTGCATTGTAACTTATGTCTAGAACAAGCAGATTAGGCAGCATGGCAAGCCCGGGAACACTGCAACAAACATGGTTATACAGTTTTAGGATCTTCGTATATAATTTACAATTAATTCTGACATTTATACATTAACTGAAGATAAATTAACCAGGAATTCAGATGGATGACAGACAATGTCTAGCTAGACAGTCAAAAGGTCAACACCAAAAGTTAGACATGCATTAGTTAGATATTGACAAAAGTTAGATATGCATTAGTTAGATTAGTGTTCATTCTAGCACCCGCTATCTTTGAAAAACAATGCAGTTCCTCTTCCCTGCCTGGGGTGTCGCTGTCTGCTGTGGTGTTTCTAGCACAGGTCTGGTTTGCATATCAGTGCTGATATACAGACCACACAGTGCTAGAAGCAATACAGCAGACAGCGACACCCCAGGCAGGGAAGAGGAACTGCATAGGTTTCGAAAAATAGCGGGTGCTAGAATGAACACTATTAGATATTGACAAAAGTTAGACATGCATTAGTTAGATATTGACAAAAGTTAGACATGCATTAGTTAGATATTGACAAAAGTTAGACATGCATTAGTTAGATATTGTCAAAATTTAGACATGTATTAGTTAGATATTGACAAACGTTAGACATGCATTAGTTGAGTATCCCGTATTCGTTATCCGATTTATTCCGAAAACCATACATTCCAGAAAGTGAAAAAAATATATATTTTTTTTGCTTAAAACTCACTGGGGACATTTGTAACAGCACTACTGAGGACATGATATGTAACTGGCACCATATATGTACTAGAAAATGATTGCTTGGCATTTAAATTCAATATCTGAGATAGTACGCAAATTTTGTTTCATGTCTTGAAACCTTGTTTTTTGAACAAATAAAATATATTTGTGTGCATTTCATGTGTTTGGTGTGTTTATACAGCATAAATGCAAGATACTTCAAAATACATCATTGAAATATTAAAATATTTCGAAATACGGAATAATCCTCCTGGTCCCGAGCATTTTGGATACGGGATACTCAACCTGTATTGACAATTGTTAGACATGCATTAGTTAGAATTTGACAAAAGTTAGACATGCATTAGTTAGATATTGACAACAGTGAGACATGCATTAGTTAGATATTGACAAACATTAGACATGCATTAGTTAGAGATTGACAAAAGTTCAACACGTGAAAAGGTTGACATTACTTTTTCATGCTTTACTATCCACGTGGACTCTAATTGGGAATGGTAAAGTGTGCCAATTGCAGCTAGGCACCCGGCACGAAGGATGGCAAGTGAGGTGTGCCATGCGAGGGTACACAATGCACTAACTGGGGGTCCATGTGATCAGGTGTCAACATTGACACTAAACTAAAGCATGTCTAACTTTTGATGTCGACCTACTGACTGTCTAAACATTGTCTGTGAGCTATAAAACACACAATTTAATTAGGAGCGGGTTGGCCTTGAGCAGGGGTGGGGAACCTCAGGCCCGGGGGCCGTATGCGGCCGTATGTGGCCCCTGTAGCCGGTCTGAGTGGCCCGCCCACCTGCCCGGTGGCTTTGCTGGGAGTCAAGTACAGGGGAATTCTCGCAAGAGGTCGGTAGTTCTCGTGAGATTCCTCTTAATCAGCAGCAGCCGGAGACTGTCAGTCCTATTCAGCGGCAGCCACCAGAGCATGGGACGGCTGCAGCAGGACAATTTGTAAGAGAAATTTTTACATATGGACTCCGAAGGATTTTCTCCCCATACAAACGGCCCTTGGCACAAAAAAGGTTCCCCACCCCTGGCCTATAGAGTAAAACAGCAATTGGAAAAAATAATACAGAACCTGTTTTAGCATTTAATTATATTGCTGTTTTAAAGCTATCGGACAACGTGCGCCGTACGGGAGGAGGAATTTATCATTTTAATTTATGTCAGGCTGATCTTAATAGATGTTGGGCATCCAGGGCTAAAATACACATTAACTAGATTATCAAAATTAGTAAATGTATACTTTAGCCATGTATGCCAAACATCAGTAAAGATTGATTTAAGGGCAAGTTAGGGTAAGAAAACGGGCACCTCCTTTCCAAAACATTGGTTTTATAATAATCCCTCAAAAACGTCCCCAAAAGGGCGTAAACATTATTTTGACCACTATTTTACTTTACAGGTACCACTCTCATATTATTTCAAATACCCATCATCATCACATTTTCCCTAGAGCTCTTTGTCCTATTTCACAAAATCCCATTAGTATGGTAATCCACTTTTTCCACAGGGTGTGACCACAGGAATGGTAGAGCATCACAGTTGTCCTGTGTGTCTCATACCATATGGTGCAAAAAGAGTAGGTGTGTGACAACAAATCAGCATATATAGTGCCTTTTTGATCTTGAGAAAGAGCCTATGCGTGTTGAAATGCATAGGTGATTTATAGTGACAGGTCTTGCATAGGTCAGAACATTACATGTACATGTGGTATTGAATCACAAACTTCAAAGTGAGAGTCTGGAATGTTTGCACAATAAACACATCTGATTATGACATAATCAAACATATCTGAGCTAAATAGGGTACTGCAGCTTTTATATATACAGTACCCATTTAAGAAAATGATTAAAGATTACAAGATTTATAAATGTGTTTCTTTAGTCAAAGAAAAAACAAATGTGCTACTTTAAAAGGTTGAAAGTGACACTTTATCTGTCAATATCTTTCACCAGGATAGGCTCATGTGCTAAGAGCGAGTGTGAGAAACGGAATGGGGTTCACTCGCATCACAGTCTGAATGAGGCAGTGGCGTAACTATGCCTCCGCAGCCCCCGCCGTGGCGGGGAGGTGCAGAGTAACTATGGGCGCCGGGGGGGGGGGGCTGCGGTGCTATAGTTACCCGCTGCGTTGCTGCCCGGCCGCATCTGCGGTCACTGTCCCGTCACTCGCTCCCGCCGCCGGCTCCTGCTGATAATGAAAAGTGACACTTAGAAAATGGCTGCCCCGTATTGCAGACAGTTTTGGCAGCCATTTTCTAAGAGTCACTTTTCATTATCAGCAGGAGCCGGGGCCGGGAGCGAGTGACGGGACAGTGACCGCAGATGCGGCCGGGCAGCAGCGCAGCGGAGACTGGAGCAGCGCAGTGGAGACTGAGGGAGACTGGACGGGACAGTGACCGCAGATGCGGCTCTGTCAGGTATGGGTATGGGGAGGGGCGCCGAGGGGAGGGAGAGAGAGAGGGGGAGGGGGGCGCCGAAAAAGTTTGGCGGGGGGGTCGCAAAATATATAGTTACGCCACTGGAATGAGGTTAATATATTGGACAAGACTGAGCACGGTTTAACCTTCCCACTGATATACCCAATGCAGTAAGCTTAGTATCCATATGCTTGCCCCACTGTGGATACAGCATAGGTGGTATTCAATCCCTGATGATATTTACATCAGTTAGAAATATTGGCAGTTCAGTATTCAATCCCGGCTGGGACTTGACTACTACAAATTTCTCTTCCTATGGAGGTCAATCTGTATTATTGGAAACGGCAATGGTCTGTCGAATCCATGGCCATATTTTGACAAAACTTGACTGTTTTTGCCAATACACGGCCGTTCCGACACTCGAAACATTAAATGACAACTGTCAGTGATGTCCGTGATTCTGACTGTCGGGAGCGTCCCGACAGTCTGAATCCAGATTGAACATTCTCCAGTATCACAATGTTTAAAAAAACAACGTATTTTGTTTGGTTGGTTTCTCAACAAAATTGATTGATGGAATTTTTACCTGGTAAGGACGTTGAAGGAAACATTAAGTTCCAGAATGTTCTTTACGTGCTGAAAAGTGTCAGCTTGCAATTCCGCCATTTCATTAAGAGATAAGTCCAGTTTAAGAATTCTATAGAGGGAACAAAAAATTAAATGATCAAAGAGTAGAGAGACTACTGGGCCCAGCCAGACCAGGTCAGTAGATTTTTAACCTGAATTTAAAAAAAAATACAATGTGTAATTGTAAATGAGCAATTCATCAGAAGCAGAGAACATAATCTTTAAAATAATACCTCATTTATGGATTTTGGTTAATGATGAAGGGAGTAAATGGGATCATCATTTTCGCATGGGCCACGTAGTAGGTTTTATTTATTTTTGTTTGCCCCTTTTTTAAACACATTACCTCAAACCATATTTGATCCTTATTGTTTGAAAGAATATCAATATGCCTATCCCAAGCATGTTTAAATTGCTATACTGTATTTGCCTCTACCACCTCTGATGGTAGGCTATTCCTTCCACGTATCTACTACTCTTTCTATGAAGTAGTTCTTCCTCACGTTTCCCCTGAATCTTCCTCCCTCTAGTTTCAGTGCATGTCCTCGTGTTCTGTTGCTCCTCGTCCTGTAAAGAATGTCTCCCTCCTGTACCTTGTTTAAACCCTCGATATATTTGAAAGTTCTATTATGTCCCCCCTTTCCCTTCTCTGCTCTAAAGTATACATATTAAGATCTTTTAGTCTTTCTGGGTAAGTTTTGTGATGTAGGCCATGTGCCATTTTAGTTGCCCTTCTTTGTACAGTCTCTAATGTATTTATATCCTCCTGGAGATATGGCCTCCAGAACTGAACACAGTACTCTAGATGAGGTTGTACCAATTACCTATACAGTGGTATTATTACTTCTTTCTTTCTGCTGCTGGCTCCTCTCCCTATGCAACCAAGCAGTTGACTTGCCTCCTTCATTGCTTTGTTACATTGCCTACCTGCCTTTAAGTCACCTGAAGTAATGACACCTAGATCCCTTTTCTCCGCAGTAGTTTCCATTATAGTGCCATTTATACTATATTTAGGGGGATATTCAATCTCCGGCGAGCACCTCCCATCGGGGAGATGCCCGCCGGGCCCTATTCAATGCTGTCTTCCCCGACAGCATTGAGCAGGGTATCTCGGCAGAACGAGCCCGACATCACTAGCTGTCGGGCTCGTTCTGCCGAGAACAGCCGGGAAGTGACGAGCTGCCGGCTGCAGCTCGCCTCTTCCCGGCCGCAACTCGCGGCCACGCCCCCTTTTCGTTCCCCGGCAGGCGGGACATTGAATCCCGCCTGCGTGTTCTCGGTCGAGCTGAATGAGAACGGGACTGGGTCACGGCGGTCGAGCAAGCTCGACTGCCATGACCCTGACATTGAATACCCCCCTTAGTCTTTGGATTTTTGAAACCCAAGTGCATGGTTAAGTATGAAGGGAGAAAAATCATCTTCTTAGATATATATATATATATATATATATATATATATATATAATTATTTTAACATGGAATAAGCTCTAAGTCTTTAGAGTTTTAACTCTGTCCATCATAAGTGCAGTTCAATTTGCTAAATACTACATACTAAATCAAACTTATTAGAGCAGCTATTCTCAAACTATGGGTCCTGACCATAGCATGGGTCACGATTACAATCTGTTGACTCCTAGCAGTTATCCAAGCAGTCTGAAAAATCAGTTGAATTGTACAGTATGTTACTTTAGAGTCAGACTACTTGGATCATTGGATTAGAGATCCGAGGAGTCATCAGGCATTTCCACTCCCACTCCAGTGCTCTTTCTGGGCCAGATTCACTAAGCTTCAAAAGTGATAAAATGGAGAGTGATAAACAACCAACCAATCAGCTCCTATCTGACATTTTTCAAACATGGCCTGTGACATGGCATGTAGGGGCTGATTGGCTGGCTGTTTATCACTCTCCATTTTATCACTTTTGAAGCTTAGTGCATCTGGCCTTCTGTCCTGTCCCACCTGCTACTGCTACAAGCAAGCTGCACTCCTGAATCCCTCATCTACATGCAGATATCCACAGAGGGCACACTCAGCTGGCAGGGAGAGCACTTTTGGGGTTTTGGAGCTGTAGGAAACTTACAACATAAAACAGGCAGAGGCAGACTACAGTCAGACTCAGACAAGCCAGAGTTCAATAACAAGGACTCTGTAAATAACCCCCTCTAAGTAAGCGCAGTGCGGGGAGGGGGTCATCCGCAGGCACCGGGAGGCAAGTCCAGAAACCACCAGCAGGGGAGCATGAGGGGGAAGTTGGGGGGGCTCATTAAATCTCTTCTACCTCACATTACCCACTGCCTCCCTGTTGCATTAGCATTCACTTCACTTGTTTTGCGATCTCTGCAATGCTTTGTATGTCACAGGGTCCAGAGCAAATTAGCTTCAGAACCCGTACTGTATATTAGAGAAATACTGAAGAAAAACATATATTTTTATGTTATCTTAAACTTGGCCCTGACATATTGGGCTCTGTTACCGCTAATTAATAACCAAACTAATAAGAGCAGTGCTAAACACTCCATACCAAACATAATTTTCTCTGGTCACAATAGCTAGGGATAGAAATCTTACCCAGCAATAAGGAAGGATTTTTTTTTTTTTTAATGTGGACTTGGGTCTTTTGTCTCAAAGAACTTTCTCCCATCCTTTATATTAAATCCTATTTTGCTTTTAAGCCAACTTTTTGCCTTTAGAAAATCACTGAAAACCTTAGCACTTTCCACAAATCACAGTCTACTTCATATGGCTCACTATGACCTCAAATTAATGTATCGCATCCGCTCATCATGCTTAATATTACCATTTCCAATCAGAGTTCACGTGGATAGTAAAGTATGAAGTAGTTAAAAAAAAAGAAACAAATTCAAATAAATTTACATATATTCTTAATCTGACCGTTACTGGGCAGATTTAAAGCCACAACCGCCCAGCATTGAACCAGGTGCATCAATAGTAGATATACACAGTGATGACTTCTTAAATTTATGAAACATGACACTGTCCAAGTACTAAGAAAAGGTGCAATTATTTACTAGGCTAATGTACAAGGGAAAAGGTAAAACAATCTCACCTCTCTGGAAAGTCTTCACCTGTCAGCAGGTCTCTGAAAGAAAGCATAATAGATACAATCACTGGATGATTTCCATGGAAGTGTTGTATTGGTATGTATTATTGGAATGGGATCATTCGTCAGACTGCATTTAGGTCTACAGTCATTAGGTCGACCCCACTAGGTCGACTGGCAGGAAGGTCGACCTGACTTAAGGTCGACATGGGCCAAGGTCGACATGACTTAAGGTCGAATTTGCATAAAGGTCGATATGAGGAAGGTCGACTGGTCATAAGGTCGACATGGGTTTTTCACTGTTTTTTGATCCGAATGTCGACACAGTCGACATGGACACAGTTGGCAATGATAATCCGACCCTCGCATCGCTCGCTTCGCTCGCAATGCTTCGGGCACGGTGCCTCGCTGCGCTCGGCACACTATTTTATTCTCCCACCACGCCCTAGTGGATGGTAGGGCATGAAATACCGCCTGTCGGCACATGTCGGCTCAAAAAACAGTGAAAAACCCATGTCGACCTTATGACCAGCCGACCTTCCTCATGTCGACCTTTATGCAAATTCGACCTTAAGCCATGTCGACCTTGGCCCATGTCGACCTTAAGTCAGGTCGACCTTCCTGCCAGTCGACCTAGTGATACTGTATAGTATAATACCTGCTTTTTTGTTTATAAAACAATATCATTATGGATTTCTGAACCCTCTGGCCAACAGATTACTGTCAGAATAATGTTAAAACTCCTGGATTTTACGGAGTCCATTGAATAAATACATCCATCATGTCTGCACACACTAATTACAAGTTAAGAAGGTTGAGCGAGCTGCTAATACAATTTCTAAACACCATAAAGTAACACATTTAATAAAGCTAGACAGAAAGAACTACAATAATTCTCATTAAACTAAGGATGAGTTGTTAAGCGCATTAAGACCTCCAAGAGGTGACAGTGACCAGCCTTGTTTTCATGGTCACACTGCATGAGCTTCATGAAGATAATTTCTTAGTTTAACCAAGTGGTTCCCAACCTCGGCCCTCAATTACCCCCAACAGTCCACATTTTCCAAGTCACCCGGCAGGTGCACTCATTACCATACTTGCCTACCCTCCAGAAATGGCCGGGAGGGTCCCGCAAATTGGGTCCCCCTCCCGGCCCCCCCTGAAGTGGGGCAAGTCACCCACATTTTCCCCACAGCCCTGGTTCCCCGCCGTATAAACCCCCGAATTCCGCGGGTCCGCGGGGAGGGGGCGGGGCTAAAATGACGCGATTCACAGCATTTTAGCCCCTCCCACCATCCACAGACCCGCAAATTGTTGCAGCTGCCAGTCATGGGGGGGCGGGGCTTAGTAACTTCAGCCTTGCCCCGCCCCCAAAACATAGCCTCCTACCGCCCCCCTCTCACTCCTCTCCGGGCTTCTCCCAGAGAGGAGTTGGAAGCAGTCGGCAAGTATGCTCATTACTAACTCTTGCATTTTAAAAGATCCACAGGTGGAGCTAATTATGTCACCTGCAATTCTGGGGGAAATTTACTAAGATGGGAATTCTAATTCAGATGAGATGTTGCTATGGGTAAAATCATTAAGCTGAAAATCGCTCAGTACACACACACACTGAGCGATTTTTGCTGTCTAAGCGATCTTCCTGGGGGTAAGTGGCCTTCCACGGCAGGATGCTATGAAAAGCCGTCCACCCTGTCGCTCATCTGCTGGTAATACCAGCAGATGAGTGGCAGCATCAGCGCTCACCACTCATCACCGGGTAGTACACACTTGGGCGGCTTTTGAGCTGAACGCAGCTCAAACGGCAAAACTGAGATCCTTTCAGTTCAAAATAGCCTAGTGTGAATGAGCCTTAAGCCTGCTCTAGCACATTTTATATTTATAGCTAAATAGAGGCACTTCAGAGTATTTTGTAAATTTTTACATTATTCTTCCAATGGTTATTTTTACAATCTTGTAATCCCAGAAAACTACCCTGATATGTACATGTGCAAATATCATTTTTGATGTTTCAAAATGTCGCTGTGAAAAGTGTGTTATATGCTATTGACTTGTTTTCATGACATTAAAAATACAGAAAAATAAACACCTGGAATTTAAAGATTCAAAATTGAAAACAAGGTTCTTTATTCGGGACATCTTCAGAGTAACACAATAATAAGGACCAGGCATCTTCACTTGCCATGCCACTGGAAGAACATCCAATATGATCGCACGATCCTCCACAAACTGACGTGTAATCACACGATCCATGGTAAAAACTGAAAATAAGATAAAAGCTCTATAATTAAATAAGTAAGCGAAACAGGAAACATATTTAGGCAAATTCAGGTGTGGTTGGAGGAGCTATGTAAGCAGCAGTAAAATCTCTAATATGGTAATGAACAGCCACACCTCGTGCATGCATTGATGACCTGGGCTGCATCCTAGGATTCGGCATTAGGTCATCTACTACACCGTCTGCATGCAGTGGCATAGTAGGGTGGGGGTTGGCACCGTGTCTCTGCATATTTCCTGCAGATGGCATGGAATCTGCAAAAACGGCCCTCCAAAAATGGCAATCGCATTCTAGGAGACAGATGCTAGAGGTCCTACTTAACCTCTAGGGATTGTCAGGGAAGTGCAGTGTGTACAATCAGGGCAGCCATCACACTCCAGTCCCAGACAGAAACGGGGCCTAGTGTACAGTGCTATCTGGAAGTGCATATTCCAGGAGCATGAAACCCCCTCTGGCAACGAACATGAAACCCCCTCTGGCAACAAGCATATACAACCTGTGGCAATGCGCACGTAACCCCTTGGCCATGAGCATGTAGCCCCTTAGCAATAAGCATGTAACCCCTTGGCAATGATCAAAAATCCCTTACAACTTATAACTATAAATGTATGGGTGGCTCCATAAACTTTTTACTAGTACTTACCCCACCTACTTTAGTGTTACCAGAAAATGGGGTGGGTGGTGTGACTGCGCTCAGTAGGAGTATAACGATGTGATGCCACAATTATTATATTAAAAACATAATACAGTATTTAATAAAAATAGATATATAAGATCAAGGACTTAGACATGTAACACTAAAATGTTTAACAAATTTATAAAGTGACTGTAGCTCGGATATTCTTATAGGGAATTGTATAGTCACCATTAGGTCATCCGACCTGTAGATTATGGGTGTCCGTTCCTATGATGCCTAATATGTATTTCGATATCCTTGGGAGCAATGATCACTGTCCCATTTGTGCACATACACAGTCCTACCACTGGTTCCTTCACTCACATTCACATCATTTGAAGTTCACTCTATCAGGGGTTTTCACCCCTTTCTCTCTGTGTGTCGCAGCTATCCATCGCCCACCTGGGCTTCCCAAACAACAATTTCTGGAAGATTTCTCTGCCTGGCTCACACACTTCTTATCTTTTGACATCTCCACCATCATCATAGGTGATTTCAACATCGCTATTGACAGCCCACTTTCTCCTCATGCCTCTAACCTCCTCTCTCGGCCTCTCCCAATGGTCTGACTCCTCTACTCACAAGGAGGGCCACTGCCTTGATCTGGTATTCACTAGGCTATGCTATGTTTCTGAATTCACTAACACTCCATTCCCTCTCTCGGATCACAACCTTATGCCTTCTCAACCTCCTCCATTTATCCAAACTCTATAATACCTAAATCATGCAAGCCTCCACTTACCCATAGAAATACTAATGCTATTGATTTTCAACAACTTTCTACATCTCTGCAACAACTGCTCTCAACCATTTCTACGCTTGCCTGTGCTGAGACAGCTGTAACCCACCTGAACCACACTACAAACTGCCCTTGATGAAGCTGCTCCAGCTGCTCCTCACAATCCATGTAGGCTTAGATGCCAACCGTGGCACTCTAAATTACCAAGACACCTGAAAAAATATCACGTAGATTTGAACGTCGGTGGCGTAAATCTCAAAATCTAAGTGACTTTGTCACATTTAAGACTACCTGCCACTCCTATCGTAATGCTCTGGACATTGCTAAACAAACTTATTTTCAATCTCTCATCTCTTCTCATGCTACTAACCACAATCGACGCTTTAATACATTTAAATCACTTCTTTACCCTCCCCACCTGCTAATATCAGTGCGCAAGAGCTTGCGTCCTTCTTCAAGGAAAAGATTGCTAAAATCCAAGATGAAATGGCATGCTACTCTTCAGCCATTGACTTGCTTACTTCCCATTCTGAGCCCTTTGCCACTCTCTGCTCATTTGACCCCACGAGTGAGGATGAAGTATCCACACTCTTCTCATCCGCCTACTCCACTAACTCTCCTCTTGATCCTATACCCTTACAAGTCAGTAAAGCTTTGTCTCCTATGCTTCTCCCAAGCTTAACTAAAATCTGTAACCTCTCTTTTTCTACTGGTGTCTTTCCTTATCTGTTCAAGCATGCACGTACAATATTACTCCCATTCTAAAAAAACACAATTCTGATCCAAACTGTCTCTCTAACTACCATCCTATCTCTAGCTCCCATGCCTCTCCAAGCTACTTGAGAGACTTGCCTATACTCGCCTCACACACTTTCTTAACTCCTACAACTTACTGGACCCACTTCAGTCAGGCTTTCTCTCTCAACACTCCACAGAGACAGCACTGACTAAAGTAGTCAAAGATCTGGCCAATGCTAAATCTAAAGGCCATTTCTCACTACTTATTCTTCTAGATCTCTCAGCTGCCTTTGACACTGTCAACCATTCTCTTCTCATACAAACACTACAAGCCCTAGGTCTTCAGAACACAGCCCTTTCTTGGTTCTCTTCCTACCATCTAATCGCTCTTTTGGTGTTCGCTTCTCTGATTCTACTTTCTCCTCACTACCACTGTCTGTTGGAGTACCACAAGGCTCAGTCGTAGGTCCTCTTTTTTTCTCAATCTATACCTCCTCACTTGGCAAACTAATCAGCTCTTTTGGATTCCAGTATCATCTGTACACTGATGATACTCAACTCTATCTATCCTCCCTGGAATTGTCACCTTCAGTATTGCTCCGTGTCTCTGAATGTCTTTCTGCCATTTCATCTTGGATGTCATCTCGCTACCTCAAACTCAACATTTCCAAAACAGAATTAATTATATTCCCACCAGCCAAGAGTAGCTACCAACCTGATATCTCTATTACTGTTGAGAACACAACATTTAATCCTACTCCACAAGCTCACTGCCTAGGGGTCATCCTCGACTCTGAATTGTCCTTCATTCCTCACATTCAATCTGTCTCTAAATCATGTTATTTGCATCTAAAAAACAAGTCCAAAATTCATCCATACCTTACACAAGACAATGCAAAAACTTTAATCTATGCACTCATTATATCACGCATTCATTATTGCAATAGCCTCCTTACCGGTCTTCCTGAGAAAAGACTCTCACCACTACAATCCATTTTGAATGCAGCTGCGAGGCTGATCTTCCTGGCTAGACGTTCATAGGTTATCGGCTGGTGGTCTAAGGTTTACTGTAGGAGTCAATGGACTATTAACCAGGATTGTTACTCTGACTGTGGAAAGCAATGCTGTAACCCAGGGATGGGAAACCTTTGGCCCTCCAGCTGTTGTGGAAATACACATCCCAGCATGCCCTGCAACAGTTGTAGCATAGCCACATAGCAAAACTGTAACAAGGCATGCTGGGATGTGTAGTTCCACAATAGCTGGGGGGGCCGCGAAGGTTCCCCATCCCTGCTGTAACCTGTCACTGCTGAAATCCATGTACCTGTACTAACTGCAGTCATAGAAATTAAAACGATGTTTGAACTTTTACCCAGTCTTGTCACAATACATTGGGCCTGATTCTGAGTAAAGCAAAAAAGAGCAAATAAGTGTATACCTGGACAAACCAGTTTGTAATGCAAGGGGTACAAATATTTTTATTTTATTTATTTATATTTGCATGAAGGGTAAATGATGACTAATTCAGCACATAGCCCACAAATGTTGGTCAGCTTTATTTCTACACATCAATTTTAGTTTGGGCATACTCCTCTCAGTTCTAAATCTCTGCACATTACATCTGCCACACCTGCAGTGCAATATGGTCTGTCAACATACAGTTACTTGCTATCATGTATTCAGTGTGATTGTGTGGGGCCAGCATTTCACTGCTTTGTTCATCATTTTAAATAATCCACCCCAAGGTTACACATTGAAGCTTTTTTTCTTTTTTTTATTCAGACCAGTGGTCGAAGTGGAAATTTTGAAGTGGGGGTATGGAAATTTTGAAGTGGGGGTATGGAAAAGTAAAGAGTGAATATAGTGCGCACCTTCGGACACCCCCCTGTCCATCAACGTCCCCTGCCAGACTGCCCCGTTGTACAGGGGTATTACAAAAGCACAATATGTGCTGCTGAGTGATCAGAGAGCATCCTGAGGGGGAAAAAAAAACTTTTTTTTTTATCTTCAGATTAAAGTGGGGGTATGCCATACCCCCGTATACCGCCCCACTTCGACCACTGATTCAGACTATAGATATTCTTCAGTCAAATAACGACGATCAAAATAACACCAATTAAAAAGGTCAGTTAAAAGTTAAAAACAAAGTATAGTAGTGTACATAAGAAAAAACAATTAAGATGCTTTGCGCTGCTGGATAAATGAGTTGCTGAATGTATTATACTAGTGTTCATGTGCACTGTATACTCAGCTAGGAATGAGATAAATATACAAATTTATGTAAAGAATCCGAAGGTTAAATTTACTAAAATGGGAGTTCTACTGAAGATGGGATGTTGTCCATAGCAACCAATCAGATCCTATCTGGTGCTAAATAAGTAGGATCTGATTTGTTGCTATGGCAACATCCCATCTTCAATAGAACACCCATCTTAGTAAATGTACCCATTATTCTCTAAGTTTTCATAACTACACCACACAAGGACTAAGGTCATAAAGATAATGTTATTTATTATCAGGGTCCTTTTACAAATAGAAAAAACACATGCAAGTTTACCCTTTATATTTTTCAGCTGCTAATTACTGACCATTACTTAAGGTTCTTTAACAAACTATCAAAATATCAGACCTGCTGCACTACCAAAGATACAGTATCTGTGTTAATAACAAAGATGTACGTAGATATCTCCAGTTGCACAAAACATGTACAAAAACATATTGGCTGTCTGCTGAATACTGTCTTGTGGTTTTGTGCAAGTTTCCCATCCCCTCATTTTTTATAGCCTCATTTTTGTCCGTGGTGGTCTGTGCTTACCTGGTAATGCAATAGTACATAACCTCAGTGTAGACAATCCAATGTTCTAAAATGTATTCATAGTATGTAAGGGGAACGTTGCTAGGAGTCAAGGTGTAAACCATAGAGGGAGAGGTTCTGCAACATATACTAATCTTTTAAATGTTGACTTACAGTAGCTTTCTTTGTAGAGTGTAAGCAGGAAATTGATTTGTTTAACTAGAAAATACTGGTAAATAACACCTGTGTTCTCTATTCTATATATACCTGAAGCAACCCAGGATGTTAGAAATTACAATACTATAGACATAAGTAAATGTTGGTTATTATTATCCCTTAATAGTAAATTACAAATTACATTAGGGAAACAGTAGTACAGTACGTATTATGCAATAATACATTTTTCCCAGTTAAATACAGTATATGAAAGAGTGTACATACAATACAGCTATCTTTGGACCTGACATGAAACTGATGCTATTGTTTGTATTAAAATGGATGTATAAATCGCATATGCTTATTTATTTTAGTGACTAGTTAAAAGTCTGTCAAAATGACAGTTTATAGTCCCTATCTGCTCCTACCTCCAATCTCTGAGTTCACAGCTCCGCCTGTCCTAATCCATGTAGTTTGAAACAGATCATTTTGGTTTTACTTTCAGCTAAGAAGTCATTTGGTCTGTAGACTGGCCTCTAGTGGTCACTGACATTACTTCACCTCAAAAAGGTGAGGAGGATTTAGCCTTTTATATTTTGTGATAGTTAACATAATTTTATAGCATACAAAGACATGGGTTTTTTTTGCAGTGGATAAATTACAGATGTATCGGGCTAGTATTCACAGTATCACTTGATGCCTGAAAATTTGTTTCAGTGAAAAAAGCCACCACAATTAAGTCTAATGAAGTAAAAATGCTAGAAACAGTGTAATCACTACTTGATGTTTGATTATTATGCTGTACCGTATTTACATATTTTAGTATGTAAAAAAAGATATGCTTTTAATGTTTACATTTAATTATTGCGTATTATTATAATTATTATAATTTTTATTAACAGGATTATATAGTGCAGAAAATTATGTTGTGCTTTACAAATGGAAATAGTGATAAAACAAACTGGGTAGTTACAATCAAAACCATAGGAAGGCCCTTTTTACAAGCTTACAGTCTATAGGGAAATAGGCATTGATACACAAGTATAGTTGTTGTCTATTGCATAATGGTCCACCAGTTGCAAAGGCTCATGGTAGGCAGAACCGTGACCCAGCAATGGGGTCAGGAATAGTGTTCATTCTAGGACCATGCACCTTGTAAAATGTATGCAGTTCCTCTTTCCTGCCTGTCTGTCTCTGTCTGCTTTGGTGCTTCTAGTAAAGTCTTGTCTGTGTTAAGCTACGTACTGCGAGCTGTGCGTTCTGTGCTTTGAGGTGCACGCTCCCACGGCACCTCATCGCATAGTACAAAAAATATGTGCTTGCACATACTTTTTATACTTTGTTTTCATCACATTGCATGCACAACGCATGCACAGGCAATGCAATGCAATGTGATCTGAGCTTGTTAAGCACGGAACGCACGCCCGTATCGGGGCGTGTATGGGCAGCAGTAGATGGACAAAACCATGTGCACTGCAGGTGGGGCAGATGTTACTTGTGCAGAGAGAGTTAGATTTGGGTGGGGTTTTACTTCAAAGTGAGATCTATATTGCAGTGTAAAAATAAAGCAGCCAGTATTTACCCTGCACAGAAACAAAATAACTCACCCAAATCTAATTCTCTCTGCACATGTTACATCTGCCCCCCTGCAGTGCACATGGTTTTATCCATCTAAGAAGGATTTTGTCAGAAAGAGTGAACTAGAATAAGGCCCAAAAAGTGGTGCTGATGTAACTGCTTGTGCTATTGCTACTATTTGTAGTGAGATTGACCATTCCTATTCTAGTGGCTGATTGGCATCACACCCCCAGACAGCGCCCTTTTTGCTCTACATTGGTAGTTTTTGTAGGTGTCGTGTTAATTTAGAGTGCCATTGTTGGCATCTAGGGCTATTTTAGCAGCCTTGTTCTTGTGTGATAACGGCCATCTCAGGAGCAGTGAATGCAGAAATATGTGCAAGCAGTTGTTGCAGAGAGCTAGAAAGGTTTTAAAAATGAATAGCATTAATATTTCTGCAGGTTTGAGGTGGACTTCAGTAACACTGAGTTTTAAGTAATGGAATAGAGCCTGCAGGTGATAAGGTTGTGATCTGAGAGTGGGAATGGTGTGTTTGTGAATTCAGAAACAGCATAGTTTTGTAAATACAACATCATGACAGTGACCCTTCTAATAAGCAGAGCAGTCTGTTCATTGGGAGAGTCCAAGAGAGCACGTTAGAGTGTCATTTGGAGGCATGAGCAGCAGATATTGGACTATCAATAGCTACAGTATAATGAAGTTACCCTTTATGATGGTGGAGATATCAGGTGATAGAAAGTGAGGTAGAAAAATCTTCCAAGAATTATATGGGTTGCCCAGGTGGGTGATAGATAGCTGCAATATGCAGTGGTAAAGGAGCGTAAGTCCTTATAATGCACTTTAAATGATGTTATGTACGTGAAGTATTGAGAGTAATATTTCACCCCAACCTGCTTTAATTATGCCAGGCCTGGACGTGTGTGTGAAGTGGTGAGCACCATGTGATAGTGCTGCAGGGGAGGCTGCGTCTGATTGTGTGAGACATGTTTTTGTTACGACCAATAGCTTGAAGTTGATAAGGTCGCCACACTAGGCGACTTTGAGCTGAAAGCAGCTCAGTTTTGTCTTTTGAGCTTCTCTCAGCAGAAGATGAGCAATGGGGTGGATGGCTTTCCAAAGCGTCCTGCTAAGAAGAGGTGACGCTAAGGTGCCCACACACTAGAACGATTTTTTTAGCCGATTGGCCGATTTCCGATATATCGATCAAATTTTTTACTGATAATCGGTCGAAAATCGGCCAAATGCGCGCTCCCGTGGATCTTTTGCTAAATCTTCTGATCCTACATGCTGGATGAAAGATCAGAAGGTTTAACAAAAGATTTATAAGAATGCACATGAGATCTTAACAGAAATCTTTGGTAAAGATGTGCGCTTCCCTGAAATCTTTGGTCCCAGACAGCTCTTAAGATCGCAGATCCTTCTAGTGTGTGGGCACCTTAAGGGTGAAGAGAGACATTTGTTGATTGTGAGGTTGGGTGACCGTGAGAGGGACAAGGGGGTGTGGCATGGATTTTTTTTGTAATGTCGCTAGCTAACAAAAGAAGAGAGAGATAAGAGTAGCTGTAGCAGGTTTGTACTTTTTATGGTGAAAGGTTCAGGATGTTATTGTTAATGTAGGAAGATAAGTCAAAATCTTAATAAGTGGGGAGTAATGTGTATAGAGGGTGGATTTGTAGGGAGAGTGAAGGATGTGATTGATTTAAAGATAATACCATGGAGAGAGATGCAAAAGAGCCATGTCTGGTACATGGTGTATTTGAGCAAATCTAGAGTTACTCAGGCTTGGCGTAAATTTACCAAAGCTTCTAAAAATTAAGAGGTGATGTTGCCCATAGCAACCAATTAGATTATGTCTATAACTTTCTAGGATGCAATGGAGAAAATGATAGACAGAATCTGATTGGTTGCTATGGGTAGCATCACCTCTTTTCACTTCTAGAAGCTTTAGTAAATTTAACCCTTAGGCCCCATACACACTAAAGGTCCATACACACTGGGAGATTATGCCCAGAGTGTATGGACAGCGATGACGGCTCTGTCAGCAGGGGGCGGACGGCTTTGCATAGCGCTGCGCTATGCAAAGCCATCCTCAAAGCCGCTCATCTGCTGGCAAAACCAGCAGATGAGCGGCTTTCCAAGCGATGCTGCGGGAGCGTGCATCTCCGCTCATCTTCGGGGCATACACACTGGGCGCTTTGAGCTGAAAGCCGCCCAAACTTGCTGTTTTGAGCGACTTTCAGCTCAAAGTTGCCCAGTGTGTATGGGCCTTAAGCGATATTTTAAACAAAATCTCGTTTCCCCAGTTTGAGCGATAGTTTAAATTATTGCTTAGTGTGTATGCTGAATACCGGCATACATGCATTCATTCTCCTGCGGGTTGTTAACAATGCTTTCCATCATTTGTCAGCACATTGGGCCTTAGTCTGGTCGATGCGTAATTTTCCGAATTCTTTTGGATGGCGTTTTTTAGCCGCATGTGCCACGCAAGGTCTATGCGCATGTGCCACGCAAGGTCTCCGTACTCGTTCTTACTAATACCGTACAGAAATGTGCACCGCATTCACTCGGGAGATATGGGCATATTATGGGCATCATTCGGAAGTACACAGGGGCGTAGTTTCAAAGTGCACTAATTATGGTAGGCGTGCATTCGGACAGAACACTGACTGCAAACGAACCAAAAGGTAAGAAATATGCGGTGTCCATAAGCAAGTATTTCTTTGCGGACACCACTCGGTCATGCGCTAGGCATTCGGAATGCCCAATCAGTACGGCCGCACCTGAACACAATACAATCCACTCCTTTACTCATTAATTACACTCTTTTCATTGCTTCAATTGGAACCATTGCAGCTTAAATGGACCATTACAAAACACACAAATATATGCTGAAAGGCAGGTTCCCATCCGTTCTGACGCGGTAAGACCGTGCAAACGCTGTAAGACTGTGCAGAATATGTGTGTGTCCACCGCACACGCAAGGTTTGGATGTCGTCCGTAAACATGCCCTGTTCTTAAAGTGTGAGTCCGTCCGTATGCGGAGGACCGGTGGGCGTTTCTTCATACGATGTCCGCACAGCGTGGCGTGCGGACCGCTCCGAAAGAATTCGGAAATTTACGCACCAACCAGAATAACCTCCATTGTTATCGAGGGCCATACTGAACCCTGCTGTCACTCTCTCAACCCAGCATCGACAAATGTGTATGCGCTTGCTGATGCTGGCACTGCTCCAGGTCCTTGTCGCGGCCAATATCTCCAGGTGCACACATGTAGTGTTTTCCCAGCTTTAGAGTGCAACAACTTGCAAAAGTTAAGCGCTCATATAACTGGTCATTCATCCGCATAAACTGGCCACCACCATCACAGAGCGCCTGTTCCCCATGACCCCTACCTAATGTGGAACCGGCTTCAGTGCGCTCCGGAGCCCAGGCAGCTTCTTAATAGAAGCTGTAAGCGCCGCACAGGGAGACCAGTGTCTCCCCTGTGCACAGTGAGCTGACAGGACGCACTTCTGTCAGCTCCTGCTGCGCTGTCAGTGTGAGGATTCAATGAGAATCCTCACACTGTGCCTACCTAGCTAAGTGTAAAAGTTAATAAAATAAAAAAACACCTAACTATCTCTAATCCTTCGGCTGCCCCTGCAGCCCTTTAGAATAGCACCGACTCCAGTGGGCACCTAACACGAACTGAAGAGTCTGGGATGAAGGGGGGAGGAGCCTACCCCTCTGAAAAGCTTTAGGA
Source organism: Crinia signifera (assembly GCF_055691185.1). Taxonomy (NCBI): domain Eukaryota; kingdom Metazoa; phylum Chordata; class Amphibia; order Anura; family Myobatrachidae; genus Crinia; species Crinia signifera. Next base: position 193,285,706 of record NC_139220.1, read on the forward strand.
TAGATGCCTGGCTCCTACGGACCCTCCTACATCCCAATGTTGAGCTGTGTCCCCAGGACCATTGAAAAGAGAAATATATATTCATGTGCTTGCACATGAATAAAAATAGCATAAAAATAGCATGCCCCTTCTCATAATAAAATTCCTGATTTTTTTACACCAAATAAAAAAAAACCCTTTATTTTAAAAGTTCACATTCCAGTTCACCACAAAAAGATGGCGATTGCTACACGGTGAAGCAAGACTAAATTAATTTGCCATCTGATCATTGAATACATTCACGGCGAATGACAGTGAAAAACTACGGCGACTATCAGAAGGCGAATTGTCCCTCATAGAGCACGTTGAATAGGGCGAATCACTTTTTCAGTAAAAAGATTCGCTTTACAGCACGAAAATAGCACACATTCGCCGTAGAACATGGTGAATCAGCGTCATTGAATACTGGGGATGCAGTTAATATCCCGGCGGTCGGGATCCCGGCGTTCAGAATCCCGACGCCGGAATCCCGACCGCCGAAATGCCGACACATTCTCCCTCCTGGGGTGTTCACGACACCCCTGGAGGGAGAATAAATTAGTGTGCCGAGCGTAGCGAGGCACCGGGCCCGCTGCGTGGCGAGCGCAGCGAGCCTGCAAGGGGGGGCGATCCACGTCCCCCCCTTGTCGGCATTTCGGCTGTCGGGATTCCGGCGTCGGGATTCTGAACGCCGGGATCCCGACCGCCGGGATTCAATACTGAATCCGAATACTGCCCTATGTCTTTCCCTATTCTGGTGACAGACAATCACAATATCGGACTTCAATCTGATCCGGCCACAGCAATGGAACCTTGCCGGTATTTGCAATGCATTTGAAACTCGCCAGGGCTTAGCTTCTTCACAGATAGCAGACTGCATTCCTATATAAGAAATTTGTGCGGAATGGTGGCTTTCTGCACGCTCCCTGTGGGGTGACACGCACACGGCGCCTCAGTTGCCACGCCAGCTCCCTGTCCCGGCTCGCCGCTCTAGTTCCGTCTCCGCTCAGCTTGTTTCTACTAACAGTTGTCCAACACAACACAGCAGATCACTCATAAAAAGAGGGTGGAGCAGGAGGGCGCGCGGCACGGCTGCCGCAAGGCGCTTCGGGACTTGTATTTCCTCTCCATGATAGCTGCGTTCTAAGAATGCCTATGTGCGTACGGGAGACACTACAACTCCCAGAAAGCTGTGCGCTATCTGCCATACGTGGCCACACCTCCCAGTGTCAATAGCAGCAGCAGCAGCTGAAGCCGGTGGTGGGTCCGAGGCACGGTGCTGGCACAGGGGTGTCAAACGGAGAAGGAGGAGGCGGCTGCAGCTGTCTGTGGCCACCATGCATCCGGCTGTCGCCGTGGGCTTAGTGTTCTCTGGCTGCTGCAGCAATGTGGTCTTCTTAGAACTCTTAGCGAGGTGAGACAGTGAGGACATAACACGTCTCATGCTGTACAGTCGTTGTCATTCATTCATTGGGCAGCCTGGCAATGTACAATATGTTTGACATTTATTTAAAATGTATTTTTTCTTTATCACGAATACCTAGTAATTGCTGTATGTGGCATTTCCTGTATGAAGTGAACGTATACACTGAAAATTCCATGACTGGCTGTATAGAGCTGGCCATAGCATTTGCTTTTTATTAGAGATGCTGATTCATGTTCGATTAAAATACCAGTGGTGTTAGAGAAGGTAACTTGGCCAAAGTGAGTGATAAGCCACGTTAATGTATGAATATAGGTCCATGCATAATGACAGGTCATGGTATAGCAGATTGACGCTGTCTAGATCAACCATATTATTGTCGACTGTCAAATCTGTCTAGTTCGATGCCTAAAGATAGTAGACCACGTCTAGATCGACAGTAACGGAAGTTAGACTCCAGTGTTAGGACAACGGGGATGTGTTCGATGGTCAACATGAATCTTTTAAATTTTTTATGCCGAATGTCACAGGGGTCCTGTGCACAGTGTCCCCTTGCATAGTGCGCAGCGCTCACAATGCTTTGGGCACAGTACCTTGCTGCGCTCAGCACACTATTATAATCTTACTCTTTGTCCACTTGGATAGTAAAGTATGAGCCAAGTTGACCTGTGACATTCGGCGCCAAAAAAAATGGGAAAAACTCATGTCGACCACGCTCCTGTCGCTCTAACTGGAATCTAACTTCCGTTACTGTTTATCTAGCCGCACTCGACTAACTTTATGCGTCTAACAAGGCTTAGGTCGACCATAATGTGGTTGATCTAGTTATTGTAGATAAGGCAACCGGACATAGGCGTGTGCAGCCCATTGGAGGGGCGTGTTCATCATGCCTACTGGGCATTACCATCACCGCCTACTTGGCATCAATGCAAACTAAATAGAAGGTGACTTATTTATGTATATGCACTTCAACTATAATGCCACACACTAATGCCTATTACACATAATGCCACACACCATAATGCCCATTACACATTATGCCAGGGCTTAAAACATTTTTGTAAAACATGGACAATAGGTACAGTGAGCGCCGAAGTTTACACCGTATTACACGTCACACACCCATAACATAGTATACCTCACGTCATAATGCCCATTACACGTTATGCCACACACCGTAATGCCCATTATACGTTGCACCTCATACCGTGAGCCATTACACATTGCGCCTCACACTGTGATGCCCATTACTCCTGGCACTGTGATGCCCATTCCACATTATGCCACACACTATGATGCCCATTACACATTATGCCACACGGTGATGCCAATTACACATTATGCCACACACTGTGATGCCCATTACACATTATGCCACATAAGTACTGCTTACCTACATGCTCGTTGCTAGGAGTTACATTCTTGATACCAGGGGATTCATGCTCGTTGCCATGGGGGATTTCATGCTCGTTGCCCAAGGGGGATTACAGGCTTGTTGCCCAGGGAGGATTACATGCTCATTGCCCAGCAGGGGATTACATGCTCAATGCCCAGCGGGGGATTACGTGCCCAGGGGAGACGCAGTGCGCCAGGAGACAAAGTCTCAGATGCTATCACAGCTGCGGAACTATGTATCAGATGGGGATCATTTGAGCGGGACATGAAAGGGATTATCTGAGAAAGAGATATTTGCTGGTGGCACAATCCAACCCTGATTTGAACCGGCCCTAGGCATGAAATGCATGACCCTAGGCATTTGCCTATGCCTAGGGCCAGCTTTATCTGGGTACGTCCCCCACTCCCCCCTGCAGCTTCAGCAAACACGCCGGCTCCCTGGTGGCCATCCCTGGCACACTCACCCTTCAGCAGCTATAGCAGCATCCCTCACACCTCCAGGAGAGGGACAGCATGGTGGGCGATTCTGTCACCAGGAAGAAAAGAATCCACATGTCCGCGCACGGCCCCCGTTGATTGGTGTCCCGCTGCTGTTGAGATCCTGCACATCAACAGCAGCAGGAGACCAATTAATGGGGGACGTGCACAGACATGAAGGAGACTGCAGGATGCTGTACAGACTGCTGTGCACGGGTGGGCGGGCAGCAGCGGGGACTACAATACACGGCTGCACTGCTCAGCAGCCAGCCGCATCATCACTGCTGCTGCCATTCTAAAGGAGGGGCAGCAATCGGTCATTAGGTGGTGCCTGTGCACCCCCCTTGCGCACGCCTATGCAACAGGATACCATAATAATAAACCCTGCCAAACTGCTGCTGATGTCTTGTTTTATTGTTGCATATCATGTTCTCATCTGTGTCTCTCCATAGGAATTTCCCAGGATGTGGAAACATAGTGACTTTTGCGCAGTTTCTGTTCATAGCAATAGAAGGCTTTATCTTCCAGGCACAGTTCGGAAGGAAGCCGCCAGCTATTCCATTAAGGTATCTTGTCACTGCTGCATGGAGATGATGAGCCCATATTTTAAAACCTTTTAACTTTATAATGTTTCATTTTTCTTTTGTATTAAAAGGTATTACATTACTATGGTGGCAATGTTTTTTACTGTGAGCGTGGTGAACAATTATGCCCTCAACCTGAATATCTCTATGCCGCTACACATGATATTTAGATCGGTGAGTAGGAACAACAAACTTGCTCCAATTGTCACACATCACAACTCCAGTATAACTGTTCTTGACAATTAGCTTACAGAAGGCATGTCCAAACTATGGCCCTCCAGCTGTTGTGAAACTACACATCCCAGCATGCCTTGCAATAGTTTTAGCATTGAAAATGGGGGATTTTTTTACCTTGCAGCGGTGCAAAGAAAAAGACAGTAAACGCTTTGTGGGCGCACTCTTGTAACAAAAATTAATTTAATGTGTAGTGAAATTAAGTTAAAACTTAGCTTTTATTATAAACTGTTGATTAAAATAATAGGCGCGTTGAAAATATTTTGGTATTCAATTGCTTGGGTTTTGTTGTGTGATTGTATGCGATATATTCTAGTATAATATATCTAATGAAAAATAGGTTACAGTCACACTTTTATATATCATTCAGTGCATATAGTCATCTCAGGTACATGAGCCCGAGTGACCGTAGGCTGCAAAAATGAGTTGAATCCCCAAGAAGATTGTTGTTTTTTTGGGGGGGATTTGCTGCCCCACGTCACGAACAAATATGTAGTATACAATGATAGGCCTGAATTGGCTAATTAGTAAGGAACATAAGCAGTAGGCGGCTCTGAAACCACTGAATGGTGATATCCGGACCCCACACACAAAGATACCACACCTGGACTTCTCCAGGGGTCACCCACCTGAGTACTGTCCAGGCCCTTCACTGCTTGGCTTCCAAGTTCGGAAGGATGTTGGGCAGGCCAGTGAGGTATGGTGGTATACTGTATGGGGACCTTAGTCACCCCCAGTGGTCCCAGTCAACCGCTTGCGTATCCGAGATTATTGCTGTCACAGCTATGCTCACAAAAAATTATTGTTATTAATACTGCAATTAATTAGTAAAGAGATAGATCTCTAAAGTCACTGTACTCCCTGATACCTCCGGGTTGTATCCACAAGATTTTACTATGGGTGATGGTTATGTAACATGGTACTTTGTAGAAGGTAAATAATTGCAGCACAATTTCTAATTGAAATTACAGCAAAAAGTCACAGCTATGCTCACAAAATTTTTTTTTTATATCAATACTGTCATTAATTAGTAAAGAGATAGATCTCTAAAGTCACTGTACTCCCTGATACCTCCAGGTTGTATCCACAAGATTTTACTATGGATGGTGGTTATGTCAGATGGTACTTTGTAGAAGGTAAATAATTACAGCACAATTTCTAATTGAAATTACAGCAGAAAGTCATCCAATATATTGTACAAATGTTTAGAAATTAAATTATCCTATGTTGCTGGGTGCCAGTGATATTACTGTTCTTAGCTGCCTGTAAGCTGTGGTGGTTTAAAGTATGCAACTCACAGTCAATTGCTTGATCACACACCAAGATTAAGTATACTGTGGCAATCAGGTTGATGTAGGTTAAGGCTAGACGGTGTTATGACGTTAGCATGAAAATAGATACACTATAGCCACAGTAGATACAATATAGCCAAACCCGTCCTCAGTGGCAGATAGGTGAAGGTTATAAGCGGATGATATGGGGTATAGCAATGGTTAATTAGACGGAGCAAGACTGGGACACTCTGTAAGTCCACGGTCTGCTCCCGTACCTTGACCTGCTTGTGCTCCGGCAGGTGGATGGCGTATCGTGAGAGAGGTGACGCTGAAAACTCCTCCGGCAGTTCGGGTGTTAGGGGCGAAGTCTCCCGGGTGATCAGCCGCAAGTGCAGGCTGTGGAGTCCCGGCAGAGACGTCGCTGATGAGCGTTGAATTGTGAGCGCTGGTCAGTAATAATCCCGCTGCTGGTTCTCTAGTGACGTGGGGGGCGGCTGGACACGTGTTTCGCCTACGACGGCTTCTTCATGCAGCGCTTCACCCCCCACGTCACTAGAGAACCAGCAGCGGGATTATTACTGACCAGCGCTCACAATTCAACGCTCATCAGCGACGTCTCTGCCGGGACTCCACAGCCTGCACTTGCGGCTGATCACCCGGGAGACTTCGCCCCTAACACCCGCACTGCCGGAGGAGTTTTCAGCGTCACCTCTCTCACGATACGCCATCCACCTGCCGGAGCACAAGCAGGTCAAGGTACGGGAGCAGACCGTGGACTTACAGAGTGTCCCAGTCTTGCTCCGTCTAATTAACCATTGCTATACCCCATATCATCCGCTTATAACCTTCACCTATCTGCCACTGAGGACGGGTTTGGCTATATTGTATCTACTGTGGCTATAGTGTATCTATTTTCATGCTAACGTCATAACACCGTCTAGCCTTAACCTACATCAACCTGATTGCCACAGTATACTTAATCTTGGTGTGTGATCAAGCAATTGACTGTGAGCTGCATACTTTAAACCACCACAGCTTACAGGCAGCTAAGAACAGTAATATCACTGGCACCCGGCAACATAGGATAATTTAATTTCTAAACATTTGTACAATATATTGGATGACTTTCTGCTGTAATTTCAATTAGAAATTGTGCTGTAATTATTTACCTTCTACAAAGTACCATCTGACATAACCACCATCCATAGTAAAATCTTGTGGATACAACCCGGAGGTATCAGGGAGTACAGTGACTTTAGAGATCTATCTCTTTACTAATTAATTGCAGTATTAATAACAATAATTTTTTGTGAGCATAGCTGTGACAGCAATAATCTCGGATACGCAAGCGGTTGACTGGGACCACTGGGGGTGACTAAGGTCCCCATACAGTATACCACCATACCTCACTGGCCTGCCCAACATCCTTCCGAACTTGGAAGCCAAGCAGTGAAGGGCCTGGACAGTACTCAGGTGGGTGACCCCTGGAGAAGTCCAGGTGTGGTATCTTTGTGTGTGGGGTCTGGATATCACCATTCAGTGGTTTCAGAGCCGCCTACTGCTTATGTTCCTTACTAATTAGCCAATTCAGGCCTATCATTGTATACTACATATTTGTTCGTGACGTGGGGCAGCAAATCCCCCCCAAAAAAACAACAATCTTCTTGGGGATTCAACTCATTTTTGCAGCCTACGGTCACTCGGGCTCATGTACCTGAGATGACTATATGCACTGAATGATATATAAAAGTGTGACTGTAACCTATTTTTCATTAGATATATTATACTAGAATATATCGCATACAATCACACAACAAAACCCAAGCAATTGAATACCAAAATATTTTCAACGCGCCTATTATTTTAATCAAGAGTTTATAATAAAAGCTAAGTTTTAACTTAATTTCACTACACATTAAATTAATTTTTGTTACAAGAGTGCGCCCACAAAGCGTTTACTGTCTTTTTCTTTGCACCGCTGCAAGGTAAAAAAATCCCCCATTTTCAGTTTAGTTACTGAACGCTGGGCGCACCACCAGCACCAGAATCACAAGCATTAGCCTAAGTGGTTTATTACGCTGGTACAAGATTATTTCTAAATTAATCTAATTTAAGCTGTAGCGGGTCCATCCCCCTTGTCTTTCTACAATAGTTTTAGCATTCCCTAATAGCAAATCTATGGCAAGGCATTATGGAACTTGTAGTTTCACAACAGCTGGAGGGCAATAGTTTGGACATGCCTGGCTTACAGACTACTAACGTTCCTACTAATACTTTACCGTATGTAAATATAACTTGACAAGTAAATGGATGTCTTGAGGTTGCAAACATAAAACATTTTCTTTATTACAGGTATCTCTGACCTGTTTCCTCATGGTCTTAAGAGAACTGTATAATGTAGCTACAATCATAAATAGTTTGTTCTTTACTTTAAAGAACAGCCAAATGCTAACACTGAAAATCTATTATAAATGATTTCTTGTTATCTAACCAGTGTCTGAGAAACTTGTAAGGAGTTCAAATATTCAGACTCCAAAGCATAGCGGTCAGTTATTCCTGTTTATCCAGAGAAGGTATGCTGTTGTTATGTACCTTGCTTGAGTCTCCTATGCGGATGGGCGGTGCTCTTGTAAGTCCAGATCACCACACATTGGAATTGGCTCCTTTTACTTATTAAAAACAAATAGCTCAATGAGTCATACAGTAAGATACACAGCATAAAAAAGGCAAACGTTTCAAGGCAAATCAATGGGCGGATCCTCAGAGCAACATGATGTGCATGTAAAATAATAAAAATTGCTGGCGGGTAGCCTTGGCCTTCACTTATTTTTTTAGTTATACCTGTTTAGTCTGGCTGTGAAATTACTGACCCTTTAGCAAGAATCAGTGAAACTGTACTACATGGAATGTACTGTTAACCAGTGATACAGGCCTTAGTATCGCTGCATTTACCTTCTCTGCATCACTCTCAAAGTCTGGTTTAAGGTATTAAAGTATATTTTATGCAAATATTAAGTATCGTCAAGATGTAATGAGGGTGGAAGCAGCAGATATCTTTGGTAATAGTAACTCATATAACTTATAGCAAGAGTTTTAAGGAGAGGGATCAAATTTGAGCATGCCATTTCCAAACCTTGTTTCTCTGGACGTGAGGTGGTGTGCTGCTTATAAATATATGGTTTTGGGTGAGTGTAGTGGTGGCGATTCATTGTACCTCCTATCTGGTGTGTGTTGGGTTATATTTATTGCTTATAAATGTGGGAGCAAGCGTTATGGTCCCTACACGTGAAGCGACATGTGTTCTGAGCGATGCTACATCGCTCAGGTCGCTCAGCACACACGATGCACAGTGACAGTGTTCTCTGCTGAGAATGCTGGCCCCAGCCGTTTAAGAACCTGCATGCAGGTTCTTAATCGGCGGCAGATAATGACCCACCTGGCCGCGCATTTAAATCATGCAGCAATATTCAGGCATTTTCTGAGCAATTTAATGAAATGTCAAATCGCTAAAAAAAATTACTGTTTTGCGGCATCTTTGGTAGAGTTGGTGGTGTGTTTGCTGGGGGTGATGTTTGGGCAGCTTCTAAGAACTTTGAGGAAAGGTGTATGTGTGTGTGTGTGTGTGTGGGGGGGGGGGGGCTAGGCCCTGCCTTACAGCATTATATAATAGTTCATCTTTTTTACATGCATCCTATTTAATACTTTTGTTTTCTAGAAAAACATGTATTTTATATGATAAACATTTTTTTTGTAGGGATCTTTGATTGCAAATATGATCCTAGGTATTATAATTCTTAAAAAGAGGTAAGTTCTTTTATTTATACTTTTATTTTTTTTTATGATGCTGAGCTGCAATGCAAGGGCTGCAAATACATATAGCTGTTTTCCATGCAGAGTGAATATTGTCTGAATTTGCCTGTAGCCTACAAATGCTACACAACATGTTCTATACAGATTGTACTTTTGGACACTTTACTCCCAAACTAAATTTCTATGCAGATTTAAATATGTCCCCCACCTGCAGAACAGCATGGTTTGTCCAGGTGCCCCGCTCGTATTTTCTTTTCTCCCACCTCATAATCTGCTTTAAATGCTGGATGATACTTATGCTAGTAAAACTCCCAGTGATTTGGGTGTTACAATAATTGTACTTAGCAACTGGTCTATTTGCTCAATGGCCAACCTCTGCAACAGGTAGCAGGAGTAATCATGTTTGCCCTATATAATGGATGTGCTTCTATATATATATTTTTTTTGTTAAAACACTTTATATAATATAGAATGGCACAATGTAACAATAGTGTGGGGATAAATCAATGGATTATTCTTGCCAGATAATCTGTTTATTTGGCGTTGTCCATGGCCGTGTTATTTATGGATAGAGGGCCTGATTCAGAGATGGTGCTCCAGCACACAGATTTCCTAATTATCACGAATCTGCACATACGCAGAATGGACCTTGCAATGTCGCCAGTAGTTCCCCCTCTGTCACTGCCTGATGAACTGTGAGTAGCATTGAGGGAACAGGGGGAGGCCTGTGTTCCTAGAATGTCGGTGTCACCTCACAGCCTTCCCTTCCATTAGTCAGCTTTGTAAGCTGAGGCCTAATTACAGTAGCTGGTGGTCTGCAATGTTGGATTCCAGTTTTGTAACATTGTTTGCAGTGCTGGGATCACCATTACATGCAGGAGACAAATCTTCTGCATGTTACTCCTTAAAATCGGGCACAAATCAAAGCTACTTCCAAGAAACTAAGGGGGTTATTCTGCAGCCTTGCAAATCTACCAAACCTCACCCGACGAATGTACGTCCCCGCCCCCCCCCTCGCAGCGCGGGTTCGCTGGCACAGGCTGCAAATGGATGTTTAGCATAAACATCCAATTGTATGCCACGGGTAACCTCCAAAATCTTTCGGTCACGACCACCGAAAGATGTGGAAAGTACACGCATATAAAAGTGACTTTCTAGTCACTTCCATATGCGTGCATGCTGGGATGGATATGGGCAGGCAGCTGCCATCTTGTGATGTCAGCTGCCAGCCCCCGCGTCACCACCTCATTACCATGAGAACGCCCAGTGTTCTCATGGGAACGTCCATGTAACGCTGGGCGTTCCCATATGGTGATGCAGCCCGGCGCCCATCGCCCTTCTCCGCCCCTGCACGCCATGTACGGTGCGTACACCCGGCGAACCAAAAGTTCGCCGTGGGTGCACGCACCCTACGTCTTCACATGCGCAGAAACGTGCACATGCTCAACATCGATCATCTGAATGAACAAGAATAACCCCCTAAATTGGCACTCATTTTTTCAGTCATCCATGGGATATCTGCAAGAAATAATATGGGAGGGATATTAGAAGTAGTAACAAAAAATTTATTTGCTGCAATGACAATGTTTTGTTGTTGCTATTTGTAGCACTGTACTTTGAAGTTTGATGTTTGAAACATCCAAAGTGTAATGATTGGAAAATAGATTGATGACCCTGCAGCTCTCAGGAGTTCTTTAGCCGGAGCCTGAGACTTCCATGCTCACAAAGTTGACCCTGCTTAGGCTGAGTGTACTCTGAGGACATACTTTAACATTCCCAATCATTCAGGGCCAGAAGTGATCTAATGCAGAGTGATAAACAGCCAGCCAAGGCAGGTTGGAGCTGATTGGTTGGCTGTATATCACTCTCCATTTTATCACTTTAGAAGCTTAGTGCATCTGGCCCTCAATATTTTTGGCATCCATGAGGCTGAAGATCTTCTTTGGCCTGCACTATACTCTTTGATTTTGCTGCTGTGGAGACTTTGATCAGGATATTGTGCAGATATGGCTATATTGTTACATCTTGTTTTCACAATTCCGCTAAGAGGGTTATAAGCACTCTGATAAATGTTTTTGTTGCTTCTGTTAACTTGGAGAGGCAGCTAAACTGTTAATGGATGCCCAATATATGTAATCTGAGGAACCCCATAGCTTTTTGCAATGGAAATATGGACGTAGGTCTCCTGATGTTCTGTTGAAGCCATATATTTTCCATTGCCTAGTTCAAGAATAGTTTAGATGGCTTCCATAGTTGTGTTTAACCAAGAATTACTCTGAATGAATCATGATGGTTTTGTTTCCTTTTACAAGAAACAGGTGAGACTAAAATCCTAAAGAGGATGTACTATCACAATTACCTTTGTTTTGTGCAACTGACTTCCTGTCCTGTATTGAGGTGACCATACTATGTTTTCTAGGTGTCGATATTCTATTTTGCAACTGGCAGAAATTATTTCCAACACCCAGTTGTCTCAAATAGATTTTGTGCAATTCATGATTTTAAATGTATTTCTCCTACAACACCTTGAAGACTCGGCATGGTCATTGTGATGACTTCTAGTCCTGTCTTCTATTATATTGGCAAAAGGACTGCATTGAGGAACCTATCTGGTAATGTCTGCCATACAGGCGTCTTGGCCTGTAACCCCTTGCTACCTTAAAAGGTTTTTAATCCAGTAAACAAAAAAACAGCTTTTCCTATCTAGTGTCAATCTATTTGATCTTCAACTATACATGTTCTGTATAAGGCTTTCTACCTTATCACCAAATAAATGGGAGCCTTCAAAGAGTAAAGTAGCAAACTCTTATTTGGAGTGCATATGTGCTGGATGCAGCCACATCATCCTTCTGGCTACTGTCACAGAAGGAATTGATTACTCTAACCCAAACATAACATCTCTGAGCGGATTTCAGTGTCCTTTTCATAGGCGTGCGCACATTGAGTGTTAAGGGTGCACAGGCACCCCCTAATGCTGTGCCCTGACCCTCACACTTATTGCTGCTAGTAATACTAGCAATACCTCTTACCAAAGACTTTTGCTTTTTAGACCTGTATTCCAGTAAAATAAGCGCCCAATCAATTATGTGTGTTTTGCATTATTAATTGTATTACACCATTGTCATATCACTACATATCTGTGTCATCCAGATATGATTTTGACTTTATCTGCATGTACTGTTACACAGAGTAATTAGAAGATTACAACTGAAATAGGCAGGATATAATGGTGTGGCTGAGAGACATTTTATATTGTAGTGAGTGCATGTCTGATTGGCGGTGTTAGACCCAATGGCGGTGTTAGACATGCCCAATAGGTGGTGCTAGGCACACCGCTTTGACAGTGCACCCCCTAATAAAATGTGCTGCGCACGCCTATGGACCTTTTGCATAATCTATAGGCTCTTCAGTAAATATTGCCTGGTGATTTATTTCACAATCAGAATGCAGGGTGGAATGGCATACTATGTGGGCTCTTCAAACAGATGTTACTTTAAAGACCAAGACACACTTCATGAAATCTTCAACCTTGACAAGGATACACCCCCACCCCCCTCTGCTTGCATTCAATACCAACACCCAATGCCAGCAGCACCGTGCACATGCTATATCTCCAAAGACGCCGAGATGGGGGTGGGGGGGTTTGTGTGACAGGGTATGGGGTACTAATTTCCTGGGCCCAGGTTTGTTACAGGGTCTCAGTCCTGGTCTTCTGCAAAAGGGCAAGTTGTCCTCCTGTGCATCTACCTGTGCCCACCTGTACAGCTGCGAGGAGGAGCAAAAGTAAGGGGGGGTATGCACACAAGAGGAAGTCTCTCATCAACTCCCGGACCTGTTCAAAACTATTTTGTCCCCCTCTGCAGTCTCTCCAGTGATCCTGACTAAAGCGGATCTGCAGCAAAGTACTTCCTGTTTCATATGTTGTTTTTTTTTATAAATTTTTTTATTTTATTTTTTATTGACTTGAACAAATGTGGTACAGCGTGATCAATTAATCACATAATGGTCAGGTGTACATATTATCAAGCATGATGACAAATCATAACCAATAGTCACCGCCTTGTTTCATATTTTTTATTTGGAGCAGGGGTCACTTCCAAATTGCTCTGTGGGAACTTTATTAACACAAGTCCAATGGGGGTATCAACTTTGCAGACATTTTGGCCTATACCTATGCAGCCCTGTTGAGATAATTTGGCTCCATAAACAATCTGCATATACAAATACCTCTTTAGACCAGGGCTTCTGTGGTGACATGGATCTGCTGTCCTTCCTCCACGAACATCACCAGAAGGTATAACATCTGCTGAAAACGAATTTTTGCTTCTTTTGGCAACCAGGATAAATAGGGCACATATTCTCCACCACAAATTTGATCTGGATGTCTACCATTCCTTATATCCTATCCTTGATCCACAACCCAAGTTTCTTGGAAGGCATAGCTGCTCATCCATTTACTCTCCAGAGACTAGCTGGGATAAATAACATTGGGCCATTAATTAAAAGGCAAAACCAGCTTGGTTCCGACTGGCTGGAATTGTGCAAATGACTGCGTGTCGCTGTAGCATTCTAGTACAAAGTGTTTTGAAGTATAATTTCATTTATTAAATAATGTGCCCGTTTACTAAAAGTATCCGCATTTATCTCCTATATTTTATGTCACTTGTTACTAACTTTTTCTACATGTTGAGCTTAAGTGGTCTGATTCTAATATAACGCTTGTTTCATCAACTGTATGTGAATAATGTATTTGTATTCGTAACATTGTATTTGTATAATAAAACTACTTGTTTATGTAATTTGCAGGTACAGTTCTTCCAAGTACTTGTCTATTGTCCTAGTCTCTATGGGGATCTTCCTTTGCACATGGATGTCTGCAAAACAAGTGGTAACTTTATTCAGCAGTCGTGCTATATATTTGCTATATGTTTGATACATACATACATACATACATACATTCATATTCGTATTGAAATATATTTATATGAACATAGTCTACATAGTATTGGACCTATTATGGCAGATATACAATGCTTATAACAGTAATTTACACTTTGACCAAAATCTATTTGCATTGGTCCAGATTTTCAAAGTAAGCTTAAGTTAGTTATTCGGTACTTGTTTCCTAGAACGGCAACAATCTTGCGCAACGTGTACCTTAAAGTTAAGGTACACGATGGACCCGATTTCCTTTGAAATCAGGTCCATTTTGCCGGCATAGGCAAAATCGGGAGCATCACGTCGGTCGCGTGCATTAACATGGCCCGCGGCGCGATGGACGCGATTTTGCCATAGGCTTCAATGTTAAAATATTTTTAGCATTGAAATCGTGAGCATCACGTCGGTCTTGTGCCATTATAATGGCACAAGATGAGATGGACTTGATTAAGTCCATTTTACATAGCAAACAATGTGAAATGGGCCAATATGACCCATTTCACATTTTATATGGCCCCGTCATGGTTAAAAAGTTAAGCAACCCCATTGTGAGCGTCACACCACGATTGACGCCAACCCAAAGCGTGGCGAGCGCAGCGAGCCCGCGAGGGGCGGCAGTGCGCGTCCTCCGAACTTTTCATACCCCTACTATCCACGTCGGCGTGGAGTTGAGAATATAAAGTGTGGCGAGCGCAGCGTGCCACCGAGCCCGAAGCGTGGCGAGCGGACGAGTATACCTGTGAAGTTATACGCGTCCCCTCGCGGGGCTCGCCACGCTTCGGGCTCGGTGGCTCGCTGCGCTCGCCATACTTTATATTCTCAAATCCACGCCGACGTGGATAGTAGGGGGTATAAAAAGGTCGGAGGACGCGTACCGCCGCCCCTCGCGGGCTCGCTGCGCTCGCCACGCTTCGGGTGGTCAGGTGCGTTCAAATGAAAATATAAAATGCAGTGTAAAAATAAAGCTAACCTCTAGCTACATGCAATGTATTTCCCATTCACAGAAAGAATAAAAAGTAATTTGCTCACCTTACATTGCAACATGGTGTGTTCCAGACACAATTTGCTTTTTGTGTTGTACTTTCTTTGGTTTAGTACATTTAGTAGATGTGGTAATCTTCACCAGAAGTAAGGAAACACCTCTTATCTTATCTTATCCAAATTCCAATTCCCAAACACGCCTGATCGCTAATAGCATATTTCCTTAGATAGCAGAGCAGCTATTTCATAAAATAAAATAAATAATCCTCAAGATCAGCTGTTCAAAGTTTACAAGAACAATGGTTCCACACATCCACTCTTTCTAGGACTATGGTTGGTCTCTTAGCACAGTAATATGACAGGGGTATATGTGTCTGTGGAATTGGGTATACACCAATATGAGAGCATAAGCATTGAATTTGCTGTTTCTTATTAGTCCTCCTGCTCAATCCTTCTCTGCTGATTTTTCTGACATTTATGAGTGATAAGTCATATTAATTACTGCAGCTTTATTAATAGTTACCATTATGCCAAAAAAAAGCCATTATGGCTTTTTTTTTATTTGTTTGTTTTCTCTTCTCTTGTAGGCAACCTATTCGTCATCCAGCAAAGATGAGGGGTTTGAAGCCTTTCTCTGGTGGCTTTTAGGTGTGTACTGTTAAAAATGTAATAAACATTGTAAAAGTCCGCTAAACCTAAAACGCAAGTGTATCTGAAAGAGGCTCAGCCTGCCAACTTATCCACGCCTATTTTATGTTCTGCAGACTGATCTCTGTAATAATGGCTGGCCTCCCTTGTTGCTGACTAGAAAAGCTTGATATCTTTACCATAACTTCCAGGATGCAGACGGTTATTTCCCAGCTACACAATCAATAACATTAGTACAATGCATTGCTCATATTTTTACTTTACATGGTCCGATTTAAAGATGTTTTTCTACATCAGGGGACTTCTTTCAGTTTATTATGGTTATATGTTTTATTGATAAATATCAGGCTGCTCATATCAGGTATATTTAGAGGATGTATAGTATTTATACATAAACAGAAGAGTGGAAAAACTTGGAATAGTGGTTGAAGGTACAGTATATGAGGATTCCTTTGGCAGCATCAGCATGTGCTGGAATGACTTTGTCAGGATTGCTTGGTACACTTCCCACTGCATCTACAAATTAGCACCTCTACTGGGATATGTTTTTGTTTTTTTATATAAAATTTCCATTACAGCCCAGAACATCATTTCCCAAGGCTATGTGCAGGCCATGGTTTTCCATGATTTATAAAATCCCCACACCTCAGTTCAAGTGATAATACTATAACCTTATACAACTACTCATTTGACATTCAAGGAACATTAGCAGTTTATTTTTAGCTTAAATCTCATGGACTCCATGTCCCAATTGAAGTATTTAGCAGCAGTCACAGGTCAAAGGCCAACTTTATAAAGGTCACTGTGATCCTCTATTTTTGTGGTTCTCAAACTGTGTCCTCAGAACACAACACACTTCACATTTTGCATGCCACCTAGCTGTCATATCCTGGAAAACAGAAACTGTGTGGGGTCCTGAGGACAGATTTTGAGAACTACTGCTCCATTTGTTTGTAATTTTATTAAGGCCAGCCTAAGCTTATCTTATATTAATTTGCCCCGATTTTTTTTTTTTTTTATATTTATAGAATTTTTAAATTTTCCTCACAAGATAAATGTTAACTGTTTTGGCCCCCTTTCACCAAATAATGATGGGTGTGGTATATTATCCCGACAGTCGGGATTCCGACAGTCATTAGTCAGACGTCGGAATCCCGACTGCACAGTGTGGAGAGCGCAATGAAGCCCCTTGCGGGCTCGCTGCACTCGCCACGCTGCGGGCACGCTCGCCACCTATTTTATTCTCCCTCTATGGGGGTCGTGGACCCCCACGAGGGAGCAGTCGGGATTCTGATGTCGGAGAAATTACTGTCAGAATTCCGACTGTCGGGGAGCCGTCCGGCTCCCATAATGATTGACCTCTTAATTCTTAATTGTATAGTCCAGATAGCTTTTACTGTGTTTTTTTGGGCACCTTTTATACCTCTGGTATTACCAATTTACCAGAAGTTTTGCCATTGTAAACTTTTATGCCAGAGCAGCAGTTTGTGATAAACCCGCAAAGTAAATGTGTTATTCTGTGTTCTCATTGCCGCCCCTGCAAAATCCCAGGTTTTTGTTCCCGTGTTTTTGGCGGAGCACAGAACATCTCAGCTCTACAGACCCCATTCATACTGCACCTTAGACCGGGAAAATTCCTGTGTCTGCCCCATTCACACTGCTTCCCCTGGTATGCCTGCCATCAAGTGTGTGGCATCTAAGAGCAGCTTTGATTGGCTGTTCAAAAAGCAGCTTTGAGCAATGCAATGAACTTCCTTTTTTGCATTTTGTGAGAAAAACCCGGGTCTAACCTGTTCACACTGTCATACACCTGTGTATTACCCAGGAAAAACCCTGCAAAAAACCCGTGTTTAATTCCCGGGGCATAACACCTGGGAATTTCACAAAGACCCTTTCACACAGAGGCGCAACACGAGAAATGACTGCTCGCCCTGGCAAATACCCGGGCTTTTGCGGCAATGAGAACGGGGTATTAGTTTGGAGGTAGAACCATTGGCAATGTGTGAATGTTCCAAAACACCACTGAATGCAATTTATCACCTGATCTTTACTGCTCTGCCCAGGGAATGCACTCTGCTGGGGAAAGTTGCTGTAATGTCACTGCATGGGTTTCCTCTTCAAGGGAGAGATTTATACAAGTATAACAAAAATAAGTGTGCCCCACAAAAAGAGTAGACTTTCTCTATTGTCCTATCTGTTTACAGATTTGACTCCAGGGAGCACCTCTGGCATAAAAAAAAAAACACATATTAATAAGAATACAAAACACTCTGAAATGGTGTCCCTGTGACCCCATACAATAGAGACTTCACCATATTAGCTGGTCAGACTGAAACTGGCACATAGATAAATGCCGAAACCTGTGCACCAACCAAATTGTTTCACTTTCTAACTGTTTCTTAGCAGAATTAGGAACCAGGTAGTCATTGTTTAGGCAGTTACTGTGCTTTTCACATAGGTTACGATTTGTACTGAGCGTTAGCATGCTTTCTTTACATTTATTTTTCTACAAAGAATGCATGACATGTGCCTGGTGCACATCTGCTGCACGATTGCTTGGAAAGGGAAATTAGAAGGAATGAGCACAATTGAACTGTCATTTAGGTTTAACAGATCACATTAAACACCCTGCCAAGGCTATCCTTTCACTGAAAAGCATAAGTGATGTCTACAGATGGGAAAATGTGGCATAACTGAGGCTTTCAGGAATGCTATTTTAATTAGAGTTTCTGCTGTTTTATAGGTATTGCTGCTCTGACCTTTGCCCTTCTACTCTCGGCCAGAATGGGGATCTTCCAGGAAACACTCTACAAGGAATATGGGAAACACTCTAAGGAAGCGTTATTTTACAATGTAAGACCTACTTTATGTAACTAGGAACACTAGGACATTTCTCACTTGTATCCAGTTGAATGATTTACAGTTGAAACTTATTCAAAAGGATGACAGATAAAAGGTAGACTGCTTATGGTCACTGAGAATGTAACCTTGAACGAAGTGTGGCGTGTGTACATATTTGCAGTCATTTGGCTAAGATACAGTATGGTGAATCACACAAACCTGGTGCCAGCCAGTTTTATATTAACCTTTTTGTATCTGTGTTGACTGACTCTATTTTTACTGTAGTTCTATTGAACCACACCTCTAAATGTGGCGACTTCAGCTCTGTGCTGAGCGATCTGCACTAATTAGAGTTCACTGGTGTGGACACTGGCAATCTAACTAGATTTTGACTGCATGCAGTCAAGATTCAGGGGATTATTCTGATTCACTCGGAAAGGCACAATAACTCTCTAATGGACAAAACCGTATACACTGCAGGTGGGGCTGATGTAACATGTGTAGAGAGAGAGTTAGATTTGGGTGATTTATTTTGTTTCTGTGCAGGAAAAATACTGGCTACTTTATTTTTACGCTGCAATATAGATATCCGTTTGAAGTACAAGCCCCACCCAAATCTAACTCTCTCTGCACATGTTACATCAGCCCCACCTGCAGTGCATATAGTTATGTCCATTAGAGTGTGATTGTGTCTTTCTGAGTGAATCAGAATAACCCCCCTAGTCAGGAGATGGTGATGCCCGGGACTGCACATCGCCGTCGCTTGGGGGCATAGACAAAGAGCGATCCGTGATTTCTGAACGATCTAGTCAGTTCACTCAGAAATAGAGCTGAATTTCCGCCGTGTGTACAGTCCAAGTTTTAGGGATATGCATAGCTGAGCACACCTTGAAACACTCGGGCTATGTATCATGTCAAAGGTTAACATTTACAGGGAAATATTAGGGAGTCTAATAGTACAGCTGATGGTGTTAATCTTTTTCTTCGGTTGATGTTCCAGTTGGTGTATACCAAACACAAATATTACATTTATTAAGTAAGGCACATAAGTAAATCTTGTAAATATTCTCAGCAAATACAACTGAAACAAAACATACAATAAGAACATACAATTACAATGTCAATTTGAATTAACAGTGCACACAAAACAATTATATACCAAAATACGACATTACTAATAGCATGCATGTAGCTTTCTACTAATCATCTCTTCCCCAACTACTTAAGAGTGCTTGCACGTTTATCATAGTAAATATAAGAGCTCTCTGACACTACGTTGCCCGGCTTTTCACTGATACACTGCGGTAATACAGTCTGACTTGTGCAATAGTGCTGACTTCATACTTTGTAACAGGATAAACCGTAAATCCCAGTGCTCACATAACATAACAGAATATGTAACCGCAGGGGAAGTTTGTCGCTCTCCTTCTGGACTCCATTTATGTAGTTCAGTGTAAATTGCTAGCTCAGTCTTTTACCAGTCTGCTGCAGATACTGTATCACTGTTCTATATCCCTGGCTGTCTCAATGTGGCTGTGACTGCTGCTCACGGAGGACTGTATTTATACCCTAGAGGTGCAGCCTGCCAGGTGTCCATCACAGCAGTGGGCCTGCCCTTGTTCTGCCTTAATAGCACTTCTGCCTCTGTCCCGCCTCTGCTCCTACATCTTTGTACGTTATTTGGGCCTCCACGCTGCCTCTGTGCTGCCCTGCACTGGTATGACTCTCAGCAGAGATCTGCATCCCTGGCAACAGAATATGGCAGCACTTGTCTCACACACCACCAGCTGCCTATGCTCCAAGTTGCTGGTCTCAGTCTCCCTAAAGGTCCCCATACACGCTGCGATAGCAGCGTGCAATGCGACGTGTTATTGAGCGGATCGCAACGCATACGTTCTGCATGTGATTTGCGTGTGATGCGATCCACGGGCAGTACAAAAATTATGTGCAGCACATACTTTTTGAACCGTGCGATGCCCATGGGAGTGCACATCGCGTCGCATCGCATGCTGTTATTGCAGCTTGTATGGGGACCTTAAGATTGCCACTGCCAACTGTCCCAGAACACCGCTGAAACTACCATAGCGCAGGCTCTCTCCCTCTCTCCCTCCCACTCTCTCACTCCCTCTCCCTCTTTAAATCAAGAGGGCACTGAGGACCAAGTTTGGTAACTTTTTCAAAATAGTCCAGAGTTCTATACAAATCCATTGAAACCATGTCTTTTTTTTTTTTTTTTTTTTTTTTTTTTAGCATAGGAGAGAGGATGGTATAATTTTAGTGTGGCCAGATGGTGACTGCATCTTAAAAAAGAACGGAAAGGCTCTATGACTGACTTTCATGTCATGTGGCTGGTGTCCCACGAGTTATTTGTATTCTATGCTGGTTGCTGTATGTCATACTGTGTAGCTCCACCTATATAATCTGGTCCTTTTTTTTGGTACTTACCGTAAAAGCTATAGGGGGGTATTCTATGTTTCCCATTATTTTCCATTTTTGGAAATAATGGGATTTGACTATTCAATCCCGGACGGGATTAGCATCTGCATATCCAGCTTTTCCATAGAAAAAGACGTGTATTTGCAGATCCATGTCTTTTCTGATCCTTATTGTTCCGAAAATCAGAAAAAAGGAAAAACATTGAATGAAAATTCCATTATTCTTTGCGGAAGCGGATGCTATTTCGGTGTTTTTCCGTTGAAATGGAACATTAAATACCCCCCCCCATAGTGTGACATTATCATTTATACCTATTTATTTAAAATCCCCTTCCTGTACTTGGGTACTTCGGTCACTCATTTAGCAGGTAGTAGACCATTATAATTGGCAATTATAACATTTATTACAGAAGTTACTGTTTTGTGCCAGTCCTAGTTACAGTATATGTAAGTGAATGTTATTTCCCTGAGCTGGGTTTATAATGTCTGTCTTGCATGATGACCTTTTAGGCAAAAGTGTAATCTAACAATGATTTTGCTTTTCCCTGTTGACAGCACGCATTACCCTTGCCAGGATTCCTGCTTCTTTCCCCAGACATCTATAACCATGCTGTTATGTTCAGTCAGAGTGGTGAGTATCAAAAGTCCTCTTCCAGAGGAGGAGGTTTAGCAAATCTTAGAGAAAAAAAGTACCAGCCAATAAGCTACTATCTGGCTGACAGAAGCTCATTGGTTAGTACTTTATCCCTCTCCGTGATTTGCTACTTCTCCCCAGAGCATTGTTTGTAACAGGTGTCTAGAGAGCTACAACCTAATTATTGGTTTCTAACCATTTAACCTTTTCCTTACAGAATTACTAACCGTTCCGTTTCCGTTGTCATTACCTTGCTTGTTTGCATCCTTATCTAGAAAGGCCTGACCTCACAACTGGGCTGTAGTAAAATGAGATTGATACAATCATTATGTTAGAGGCAAATATGGCAAACTAATAAAGTAGGAATTACTGTATGCTATTTTCCTGCCCTGTTTCACGTGCATAGGATTATGTGTGCCCTATTTTCAGCAATATATCCATAGCGTACAACCTCGTGCACAGCAGTATCTGATCCCTGCAGCACAGCCATTACCAATATATCGGTGCATTTTTTTAACCGTGCCTTAGTTTTAAAGTTGGTAAATGATCCAGGATAAAAGTATCCTTGGTCTAGCCTTTAGTTTGATCAACTAAATTTACATTTTTAACTCCATTTGCATCTTAAAGCTGCTGCGAAAAAAAATCGTTTTAGATCTAGATAAGCTAATTATTGCCAGTAATTGATTTTAAACTGCCAAATTTATACTATTGTGCTAAAGGGACAATAAGGATCCAATGTGAGAAACGGACGGGTCTGAGAACTTTTGCATTGACCAGTGAATCTTGATGGCAGAGTAGTAAATCTTTTAAAGGGGAAATTGTTTAAGAGTGTAGGAAACTAAATGCAAGGTTTGGTTGTGCTGCGGAATATGGCGTATGGCCTATAACTGCGTACACTAATTACCCTACAGTCAAATAGACAGTGCATTATTATTCTCTTGTGGGTCTGTAGAAAAAGTTTTTTGTTTTTAATTGTTCCATGAATCCAAGACCGCACTTTTCAGTGTCCGAGATTAGTAGCATTGTGATGTCTGATGGGAATCTTCCATGTCCATAATGCACAAAGTACCTACTTATAATGAATCAACTAATGAATACAGGCACGCATGTCTAGCCACCATTTTCCATGAGGTTTTACTGTCCATGGTAAATGTATTTCAGAAATGTTCCAGCTGCCGCTGTTGGGAATCCAGATGCCGATCATGTGGTTTTATCTGCTCATGAACGTAATCACTCAGTATCCTTGTCAGGAAGATGCTCCAGCTGTTCTGTTACATCATTCACCCCTGAGATAGCAGCAAGTCCATCTGGCATGCACCTGATTATTGCTTTGCAAAATATAACTGTATATTTCATTTCAGAAGTAGTATGGCATATGGTATTGATGACAGCAGCATTATGTAACACTGATGCAAAAGTGGGCGGAGTTTAAATATTTGTAATAATAGATCACATCCTTCTCATACACATCTATTAAACTGCCCTGTGTGGATAACTTTATCCACCATAGATGGAGGAAGCCCCTCAGTGTATATGATGCAGCCTCCTCTTATGAGAATGTCAACATGTTTGCTGTGTCTCACTTTGCCTTAACACTTTTTCAAAGATATGTGTGCATCCGAGGAGTATTCATCCTTACCACAGAGTGTCCCTCTCTCACCGTTACCCTGGTCGTCACATTGCGGAAATTCATCAGCCTCATCTTTTCTATTCTGTACTTCAATAATCCTTTTACCACCTGGCACTGGGTTGGCACATTACTGGTTTTTATGGGGACACTGCTATACACGGAGGTGTGGAACAGTATCCAGGCTGTTTCCAGCAAGTTCAGGAAGGAAACAAAGAAAGACTAGGTGTCCTGGTATGCACAATGCTGCTACCTACAGTGTGCAATACTGGGAGTATTCCTATTCCTTCTAGAAGGTTCTGTCAATGAAAGCTCCCGAACTCTGTTGGCTCATTTCTGTTCAGGTTTTATACAGTGGGAATAGTTAGATAATAGGTAGATCACAATGGACCCATTATGTAAATGTCATTGTGTTACTGCTCAGCAAGGTCAATAGCAGTAGGATAAATGGTAACCAGGCATCTTGGTGTGACTGGGGAGAGAGCACATCTTGTATATTGAGGCGGCTGCAGAAGATTTTCTTGTGTTTCAATGATAAAATGACTCCATATTTTATATTCTTTTATGTAGAGGGTATTTGGGATGTTTTGTGCTGTCACAGATACTGTATTCATGGCATTGTTTGGACAACTGTACTTGTTACAATTTTATTTTGAAGTTTTTGTAGTCAGTATTGTTACTTATAGTATTTACTTAGAGATACATCATCCTACACTTATGCCCCTTTCTCACTGCAGGTCTTAAACGGTATATTGACGTTTTTTTCCCCTTTCTAAACATTTAAGGCTGCAGTGGGAAAGCGCCAGAGTTGATTTACCGGTTAAAGTTAACCGGTATTTCAACCCGTTTCCAAAGCAGAGTCCTGCACGTTTCAGAGCCGTTTTTTATGCAGTGAGAATGGCTCTGAAACGGTACCTTCCCCTCCCCTGGTACCTGTCCTGTTTTTTAATGAAGATGTATTTATTTAAAAGCAATGTGACTAGGACCCACAGGAGACTCTGCTGATTAATGTGATATGACCCTTGTATATTTTTTGACCGAGGGCCTAATTCAGGTGTGATTGCACAGCTGTGAATTCATAGGTCGTGTGATTATGGATAGAATGCGTATGCATACGGCCTCCCTACAGTAAAATCCTGCTACTTTTTTCATGTGTCGCTGGCCATTTGTGAGTTAACTGACAGAAAGCCAGCATTTGTGGGTGGTAACTGGCCATTTTCTGGGATTGTCGGGGACAAAAACAGGCCTGCCCAGGCGTTTTAGGGAAAGGCGTGTGACCTCAGCTCCAGCCCCGAGCAGCCTGTTTCTATCACAGCCGATGAGTAAATCCTGGGCTTATGCACAGACTGCACTCACTGGAAAAACCATTGGATGTTGATTGGCTTGTGAATGGATTTGCAGCTAATGCTGCCCATACACGCTGCTTTGTGAGCGTGCGTTCTGTGCTGTACTAGCACGGATCAAATCGCATTGCATTGTATGTGCACACGTTGTGCATGCAATGCGATGCGATTTGATGACAACTAGGTACAAAAAGTATGTGCAAGCACATACGTTTTGTACTGTGCGATGAGGTGCGTGGGAGCGCGCACCTCAAAGCACACATCGGGTCAGCCCTTATAGCAGCGTGTATGGGCTGCTTAATTGCCGATCCAGCTAATTTTAGCAAGCTGTGCTAAGCAATGCACAGGCATGCCCGGGGCGGGATTTTACTCTGGTGGGGCAGCGTATGCCTGATTGCAGGGCTCCAAATATTAGTGGCCCAGTTATCAGATCTGAATTGGGTTCTGAGTCTGTATACAGAGCACAACAAAACATGTGTTAGGGCAGTGGTCAGGGAACTCGGTCCTCATTACCCCACACAGTGCATGTTTTGCTGGTAACCCAGCAGGTGCACAGGTGTATTAATTACTCAGACACATATTATAAGGTCCGCAGGTGGAGTTAATTATTTCACTTGTGATTCTGTGAGGAGACCTGGAAAATGTTAACTGTTTGTAGCTCTTGAGGACTGGAGTTGGCTATCCCAGGTGTATACTGAATCACTCAATCACAAACGGGCCCTTATTCTGGTACATTCGCACAGACCAGAATATTTAAAAGGGCTTCAATGGTGGGTATATGTGCAGGGTCATTTCTGTGCATGTGCATACACCGTGTGCGTCCATGGCAAACATATTGTTCACCGGGCGTACGTACCTAAGTCCATATGCATATGGGAACGCCCAGTGTTTCATGGGGGTTCCCATGAGAATGCTGGGCGTTCTCATGCTAATGGGCCGATGACACAGGGAGGGTGGCCAGCTGACCTCCACCAGATGTCAGCTGCCCGCCCACTCCTTCAGAGTGCACCCGCACATCTAAGGTTGCTCTGAGCAACCTTAGATGTGCCTGTGCCTTCCACATCATTCGATGGTTGGGGACCATCAAATGATGTGAGTTTTTCCCCGCAGGCTGTGAATGGTTGTTTATGTAAAACATCCATTCGCAGCCAGTGCCTGCAAACACACACTGCGAATGGGTGCTGGCTAGGCCACCATTCGCAAGGCAGGCTTTGGTGGACTCGCAAGGCGGTGAATTTGCAGCCTTGCAAATCAACCAGAATAACCCCCATAATGTGCAATTGTCCTATATCAAATGAATCAGCAGTGTCTACTTGTGCATCCTGATATTGCTAGAAGATTGGTACAACTTGGCGTACTAACAGGAGCTGTTTGGTGTGACTGCAGCATAGATGTATGGTGGCATATCTGTAAACTGATTTAAGCTGGGAACAACGCTATAAGAATTTTATCAACATGGATCAGAACAATATATTGTAAATCTTGCGTAATGTTCACCGAATTGTCCTATTAGATGTGCTGCACATCCAATGGGACAATTTCATAGGCAACGTGGTGTTACGTGCAGCATGTAATGATACATTATGTGGTTGTTTACCATTTACTGAGTATGGCTTTAGCAATGTACTGTTACAGGAATCACTGTATCTCACCGGTGCCTGGTGTGTACCCAGCTTTAGATGATCTGTAATGAAGAAAAATCATGGGACTATGAGATCATGGTTGACCGTCCTGTCCCCTCTAGTAAGGTAGAATGTGAACTTTCTTTAGGCGCCATTATTGTGGCCCCTTGTAGGGACAGATCTGCATAGCACGTGTACATATTTCCTGCCCCAGGATTACTACTTATTTATTTTTAACTCCATCATATTTCTGGCCAGTATCGGTCCATTCTCAGTAGTACTAATAGGATGCTACAGACTACCTGTATAATAAGAGCTACTAGTTGCACAGTCCCTGTACATGGAGCAAAGTCATGGTTAAACCATGCCCTGGGCCCGATTCAGCCCTGATCTGAAGTCGCAGTAGACTGCGAGTAGTTAGCTGTCGCCCAGACAATCCACAATTCACAAACCATAGAATGATTCTCCTTGTATGCAAATGTAAGTCTGACCCTTCCACAAATCTGCATCAGAGACAGACTGATCGAGGCCAGCACTATTGTCAAACACCTTCCCTTAAAAGGCATGGGCATGCCCGCGTTTTCTCGTACACTCCCAGAAAATGGATGGCTACCACCCCCCAAGTGCCATTTTCCTGTCATTCAAGCTTCGGAAACATTGCTTTTACAATCCATATGTATGTTTTTTTCTGTCACTATTTTCCGTTGAGCATGCGCATCGTGTATGGTAGGTATGCGCAGTCATTCGATAATCAATTTGTAAATTCACTGATCATCTATCAAACCTGAATCAGGCCCCTGTCCCAGCTGCTCCATATGTCGGAAATTCATCTATACTAATAAAGTATGGCCATTCTGCCATACAGTCATGTGGATGCTTAACCTAGTTCTTGTATTTGGGGTGAAGAATAATGCTTTGCATGGGTGCACTGTTCTATGTTATTAATGGAACACATTTTGCACCTTCCAGGTTTTATATGATTTTTATGTACACAAATACTAACTGACTGTACGTGTTCCCCCACCTGTTACTTGTTACCTACCTGGCTGTTGCACAGCAAACCAAAAACAAATTCCTAGTATATGCAAGTATACCCTGCCAATAAGGCTGATTCTAATGTAATATAAACATTTAGCATACACAGCTGTGACATTGTCTGTTCACGTTTTAGGATAAAAATGTAAATGATTAAATGAAGGGGCGGTTTTGCACTCTGCTGGGGAAGGATTGGGATTACACGGGATCGCTCGTACCTGGAAATAGTTTTCTGAAAGGATCAAATCTAGACCAAAAACTTTGATATTTGTGAAACTCCTCTATTCTTCCATTAAAGTTGCATTTACAAATGTTTAAGGCTTTAAACCAAACAACTCCAGCATTTTACTAGATGGCCATGTAAATGTTTGTAAAGGCCCATACACACGGGGTGATTGTTGCCCAGCATGTATAGATAACGTTGATGGGGAAAATCGCTGGGCTAAAAAATATTCCTTGCATACACACTGAGTGTTTTTCACCCGTTTTAGCAATTTTCCTTGGTGGACGATAAGAACCACTTGGCCCATCTAGTCTGCACGTTGTATACACATACATACATAACCTACCAGTATATTTTCGGATTGTGGAAGGCAACTGAAGTACGCAGAGGAAACTTGTACAAGTATGGGGTGAAGAATATTCCTATTCCACACACAAAGGGATCGAACCCATGAGTTCAGTGGAGCAGTTGAGCTTTTGACCTGTGTGTACTCGCGGCTCTCCTCTCTCCACGTTAGCGGTGACTTCCGGTTTTCGGCTTTGCGCTTCTGGTCCTGGCTACGTACGAAGCCAGGACCGGAAGTGCAAAGCCGAAAACCGGAAGTCACCGCTAACGTGGAGAGAGGAGAGCCGCGAGTACACACAGCGGCAGAAGAAGACCATCTACCTCACTTACAAGTAAGGGACAGTTAGGTCAAAAGCTCCCCCAGTGCCTCGCACCCACCATGGACATTTACTTCTATTACAAGCACAGCTCCGGACCTGGTTCTTAACAAACACGCAAAAGAGTGTAAACATTTATTGCATTGCTCCTTTTTATTTTATTTTTTTTATTTTCATTCTCACTTGCTTATTTTAATTTTTGTTCTACTCCATTTTATTTCATTTATTCTCCATTCCATTTTCATTTTTTATTTTATTATTTATTTATTTTTTATTTCTATTTTTATTTATTTTTATTTATTTTTATCTTATTTCACACCTATTTCTCTCATTTCCACCTTTTTTCTCCAATCCCTACCCTGTCCCTGTACGTCATCGTATGTCTTACCCTTAACATAAGCGCTTTGTTCCCATACCCCCTAAATCTACGTTATCTCTGCAGAGCAGCTATACACCTACCCAGGCGCAACGAGCACTATTTTCTATTTGCTTTGATTTCTGTCATGGCTCTTTCTGAAAAAAAAAAAAAAACGTAACCCACCTAGTGTGTATGTGTTAATAAGATAGAGGTGGGTCCAGAGGCGTAATGCTGGGAGGCATTGGAGTCATCTGCCGCCGGGCTCCTGCTCCCAAGGGGGGCACCTCTCCTCCTCTGTGAGTTTGAAACAATTAAAAGCTATCAATATCGCTTCTGTGGCTAACTCTTCCTCCTAACATTTTTGCAAGTGTCACACCCTGTATTAGAACCCATGACTTACTGTAGACAGATGCCATACTGATACCCCTTTCAGACAGAAAAGTCTGAAAATCCCGGCAAATACACGTGTCATTTTGCCGGGAGCAGCCTGACCCCCCTTCACACAGAAGAACAAATTACCGGGTTGAAAATTTCTACCCGGTAATTTGCGAATAACATGGGTATTTCTTCCATGTGAAAGGGTCAACAGGGGTCATAAATCCCGTGTCCTCGACCCTGGTCAATTCCAGGGTCGGAGACACAGGATTTACGACACGGGTGTGCCCTTTCACACAGAAAAAGGACCCGTGTATTAAATGAAATTCCCGGGTGGAACTGCTTCACCCAGGTATTTCATTTTCTGTGTGAAAGGTATAACTGAGCTATTTGAGGGCCCCATTGTGTATCTTGCCTCTGGGCAACTGGGACAAACTTACGCCACTGGGTGGGTCAGGTGTTCTATTGCAGACTCATGTCTGTTAATACATTTCTAAGGGTCCAATGTCTAACACAGACAACTTCCTCAGTGTTGGAGACCAGAGCTAGCACCTGATCATTAAATCTATTTTTTTTTCCAACCCTGAGATAACAGGTAGTAGGCATGACCGAGAACGGACTCCTTAATCTTCACCATAAGCATCTGTATGTTGGTAATATGCAAACAACGTGCATCACTTTATAGGTGTGTTTCCCAAACATTTAAGGATTTTGCATAAGAAGGCTTATTTAAACTACAGGGACTGTGGTTAGTAAATAAGTGTTACATCCCTGAACTGCCAAAAAGAAAGTGCTTTTGAAAAACCCTCAAATTTACTTTTTTACTTTTTTATTTTATTTTATTTTTTTAGGTATGCAACAAAAGGTTTTCTAGCTAATAACCATTGTTGGGGCATCTGCCGCCCCAACAGCCAGAACCTCAAGGCTAGGAATTTTTAAGTTCTAGAGCATTTTATGAAGCTTTTATTCTGAATGTGTGCCGAGACAGATGCAGATTGCTATTCATTGATTAATGTGTTTTTGTGTATATACATTTTATTTACATTGGAAATTGCTGATTTGCCTGTGTAGGAACATTGTCATGTGAACAAGCAAAACTGATTATAATAAGTTGTTGGATAGAAATGTTACAGACATTACGTTCTGACAACTAAGTATTTGTCTTCTATTTTTATACCTGCACCAACCACCTTAGAAAGTGGCAGATGTTTATGAATTGGAGGTTTCCATGTGAGGTGGAGGCACTGGCAGTCAGCACCTTGACTCTACCTCTAGGCCTTATTCCGGGGTGGGATGTATTAAAAATACTAGCGTCGCAATGCAGTGATGGAGGACCACCCGCAATACCTGTGAAGTGGTGTGCGGGGGGGTCTCCGTCACATCCCTGGCTTCAGCTGTCCCCAGTGCCTCCTCCCCCCCTGCAGCCGGAAGGACATCAGGCTGTGACATGTTGCTAGGGGGAGGAGTTTGATGGAGGACAGGACTGGGTCGGCGATGGTTCATTTGAAACTGCGGTAAAACCCCCCAAAATGGGGGTTTTGCTGCATTTTTCCTTAGTACATCCCGCCCCCTGACCTCTACACAAAACTAACTGTTTTCAAACAAGTCCCATAGTGTGGGGTATAGCACATGCACTGAGATCCTTCTGCACATGCACAGAATTACTAACCTTGGCTGCAAATTGGAGACCTCCATTCTGAGTCATCTTAAGGTTACTCAGATGATCAATAGTCCTGCAAAGTGATCCACTGCTGTTTTCTCCATGAAACCCCAGGTAATAAAAGCCAACAGTTTGTAAATAAAGCCCAGTATGGGATTAATGAAGGACATAATTGAGTATATTGTTAAAGTGAAGTTGAATATGTGGGTCAGCACTGTGTTTTATCTACTAACCCATTCACGTTTCCCTTGGGCACTAGTTTCAAGCTGTAACCTTAACAATTATACCATTTACAAATTGAGTGAATCGCTTTTAGCTGACCATACCGTTCAGGATAATCGTGCAAACCAGTCACATTATGTGAACCATTCTTATTCCCTGTATGGCAGTGATCAATGATTGTTTTATAGCCTGAAAATACATGTTAAATGGCCTAAAGGTATCTGTTCAATAACTATGAATGGAGGTTGCCCCACACATTGCACTCTGATTATTGGGCAGTCTTACGTTTCTGTTATGGGTAGTATTTTCCTGTTGCATTAAAAGTTGTTTCACTTATCACCGTTTGATGGTTTTCAGAGCTGTTACAAATTGATTTTATTTACCTATGTGATCATTTTCATCTCAACCTCCATTAACATTTTATGATTTTTGTGCAGACTGTGAATACTTATAAATATGTCTTCATATACTACAGGTTTACAATAATTCTTTTAATAGTTAGATGAGCTATGTTTTGACCAATGCCTTACAACCGTGATTTCCATTATTGTTGGTGTTGTGGCATATTTGACACTTGCCAAATACAACACGAAGTTTAATTGTTTTAAATAAAAACTGAATTCTGGAGAAATGTGTATTTTTGAATATCAAAATGCATTAGTGCTAATCCTTGTAATTTACAAATATAGTTTTTTATAGTTCACCCTTGTTTGGACTGGAATAGTGACCAAAATGTGCTATTTTGTACCAAATTAAGATGTGTAGTTTACGTTAAAGTACATGCATCAATGACCGTAGCTTCTTCATTGGCTAATGCAATTGTACGTGGATTCTTTCACCAGAGACACCAGAGAGTAAACGGGACTGAATAATAATTTGAGTATTATATATATTATAACTAGAGGAGTAACAGTACAGTGGTGCATATAACACATGATATGGACAAGGAGCACAGAAAAAAAATTGATTATTATAATAAATTAAAAGTATATTTTTATATGAGGTTTAGCTTACACTTACATCTTTTATCCAAAATGAAAGAATGTGACTATTTTTGTAATGTGTAAACTTTTTCTTTATGGGGATGTCTATAAATTTAAATAAAGTCTCTTATTTGTGTAGCTACATTTAATGTCTTATTTATTTCAACAAAAGTAGGTGAATTGCATGCTTTACTAAAACAATGGATGAATATTTATGCCCATATATCTAAAAATAATCTAAAGTGGGCCATACATCAGTTCGATATCAAGGCTGTTCCCTGTTCTGACTGAGTCAGGGTATTGGGGAAATCCAATATTTTGGAAATCCTTGGTTCATGATTCTTACCCAAAAATGATGGGGATCAATGTCCACCAATCTGCATTTCTTATCAGCAATTGGTGGATCAGCATGGGAATCGTTCCATAGATTGATGGACCCCATCCATTTTGAAGGTAATTGTCCTCCTGTAGGAAGTTATTGCAGAGCCTGGACAAAATGAATTTATCCACCAGTGTAATATTTGGGATAGATGAAAATGAAATGATGTACTTTTGTAAAATACAGTAGATGCAATTATCTTAGTCTACCAAGAAAAAAATATTTAAACAATAAGAGAGTGCACTGTGTTGATCTAATTAAAAATGTATTAAATAAAGAGTATATAATTAATCAATTAAAGACATACACACAAAATATATCTATATTCAAAGAACCAGTTCATGGAACAATTAGGTAGTTAAAAAACAATTCATTAAAACAGTCCAACAGTATCTTCTTATAATCCTATAAATTGATTAGTCTCCTTTGGATGTTCTCGCATCATTGCTGCCCACTACCTTTCATCTGCTGGTTTTACTAGCAGACTGAACCACTTTCCACAGTCTCCTACTGTGGAAAGTGGTTGGCTGTCAGTGAAAATCACTCAGTTTGTATGCACTGAGCGATTTATTATTATTATATATTTTTTTTTCTTTCCTTCGGCCAGCAATTTTCACATCCGCTGACCCTAACACCTCACAAACTAGAGGGGAATAGTCCCAGGGTGCAGTCTTGATCCCTGCAGCCACATAAATGAAATGAGGATCACCACAAAGTCCTTGAGTAGTCAGGCAAAAGATATATAGCGGGATCTAATATTAAAGGATCAGCATCATGAGTCTCATAAGGGGTCATAGGAAGAGAAAAAAACAAAACTGAAATGACTGGGATGTCAACAAATCCACAGTATGATAATAAATCCTAAATTTCTAATGGCGTACCCTCACTCACACAGTAGGGAGAGTGAGCATTCACAGAAAGGTATCTTTAAGCAAAAAGGTCACCGTTCATGTATGGTAATATTTTTCACCTGGGTCATCCGTACTCATATGTGTGCGCAGACTATCTTTCACATTAAAGTATATTTATGGTATTCCTACAAGGTATCCTTCCATTCAGAGAGGCTCAACCAATGTGACATTGTATACAGTACAATGTGACATTGTATACAGTACAATACAGAGATCACTTCTCAGCCCTTGCTTGCCATCTCCAAGGTGTATGTCCCCTTCCCAGTTCACTGCTGCACTTCATGTTTTGCAACAAACTCTGGACCTTAGTCTGGTCCACACGCAGCGCTACCTGTGGTTTTACCCTCCTCGTTCGCTGATTTCGCCTGCACGGCTGCAAATGGATGTTTTGTATAATCCTTTCCAGGATTGACCATGTCCCTTTACGTACTGGTCAATTTGTTTTCGTAAGGGCTTTACAATACGCTAAATACGCAAACATATAGGTTGCTGAGCAAAAGCAGCCTCCGCTCACACCAATCCCAATGTGCTCTGTGCTTCTATAGAGCGGTCAGGTAATAATTGTTACAGAAAGGATGAGAGATCTAGCACAAGCATCATACTGCTTTTGGTACACTTGCCAAATACCAACTGGCTTTCCTCAGAACTTTTGGAAAATGGATGCAATTGTCATTCTCCCTTCTCCACACTATTGACATTCTAGCAGAGATGGTAATCCCTAGCCAGTACCATATTTAATCACAATTTCCTATACTGGATCTTCTACTGGTGCATTGCAAATATAGTGAAAGCTAGCCTGAGGCAAGTGTGGATTGGAAGTCTTTGCTTGGTCTTTTTCCAGTTTTCCCCTGGACTCCCAGTGGAATCTACCTTCCACCGAGCCAGGAAATAAAGAATTCCTACAACAGTGCATATTCAGGAATGGTAGTGAATTTGGTACCTTTTTTGTCACGTATGTAGATACTTCAAGCACATTATTTGTAGAAAACGATTTATTTTGTTTAACATTGTCTAGAACTGAGAAAATATATGTAATATATAGTCTTGCATATATATCTAAATATTATTTTTCTTGCAAAGACAAATGTGCATGCACACAAATTGTTCTGAAATTTTTCATTAAATAAGGTCAGTATGGTGGGTTTACGAATCTTAAGATTTGTGGCACTAAGTTGAGGACTTTTTACGACCTAAAGGAATAGGTGGTAAAATTGGTTTGGTGTTGGAGCCTGGACGTCTCGTTTGAGTAGAGATTTGTGATGAAGAAGATGATGTGGACTTAGACACTTTAACATCAGAGCGAGTAGACGATGGTAACCGTGGTGTCTCAGGAGTGTTGCCAACAGTTCTGCCTCCACCTAGGGGACATCAAAAAGAAAGAAGATATAAAGCACAGCTTAAGTTTTGAGTGTGTTTGTTTTCATATGGCCTGGCACCACAAAATAGAAGACAGTGAATAGTTAAATGTAACTTACTTAGCACGATATCTTGTTCTTGCCCAATACCAGACAGGTCCAGGGGCTCAATTTTGTCTTCTGGAGGTGAGTGAATGTTAATGATAGGAGTGGTCCCAGAGGAAGATCTTCGGGCAGAGAATGCGCCAGCAGAAGTGAGCAAGGACAATCCAGAGCTGGGCCTGGAGTCTCTAGAACTGAAATAATTTTTTTTATAAGTATGATTCATCTAAATGATTAAAAGCTAAATGGTGCAGTGCACATGGTTTTATCCATTAAAGGAGGAGTTTGCTTTTGCAAACCAATGTGAATTAGGCCTTTCTTTGGAATTCCCATTGAACCACAAGATTATTACTTGGTTAAGTAAGACTTACCAGGGCTCTATAAATCCATAACATGCCATTTTTACTAGTTAAACCTTTAAACTACCCTCATTACATTAACCCAGTTGTATAATTTCATGAATGAAGAACACACAACTAATATAAAGAATGAAGGTTTTCCAATCTTTACCTGGTTTCAGGGCTGACTGCTGGGAGGCTGCGATCTGCAGTAACATTACTCCCACTTGGCTGCATGGATGAGCATGATGTAGGGTCTAGCAGATGTCGCTGGGTTCCTAGTGTAGCTGGAGCAGTTACAGGACCTCTGCAAAGAACAATAGAACACACTAAGGGGGTTATTCAGATCTGATCGCTGTTGTGCGAATTGCCACAGCAACCGATCACCGAATGACTGAACATGCGTACGGTTAGCATTATGCAGGCACAGGGCCAAACAGCGACAAAACAGTCCCCTCTCAAATTAACTGATAGGAAGCTGACCGTTATGGGTTGCAACCTGACAGTTTCTGGGTGTGTCAGAAAAAACGCAAGCATGCCCAGGCATTTTCAGAGGCTGTGTGATGTCAGCTCTGGCCCCGATCAGCCTGCCTGTGTCACAGAGTAGTTGAAGGGTCAGAGTTACACGCACAGACTGGGAAAATCATTTGATGGTGAGTTGTGTTGGGTATGGATTTTTAGCTGAACGACGATCAGTGACATGTACGC
The DNA here is from genome assembly GCF_055691185.1 of Crinia signifera. Lineage (NCBI taxonomy): Eukaryota > Metazoa > Chordata > Amphibia > Anura > Myobatrachidae > Crinia > Crinia signifera. The sequence continues at coordinate 193,321,301 of NC_139220.1, forward strand.
AGGCCATTCGCAGAGTTGCACAAGGTGGGATTTCACTCCCGCAAGCCTCACAGCAGTGATCAGGTCTAAAAAAAAGTCCTATATACAATCTTCATGTGACCCAGATATTGCACTTTAGGCCAAAGTTGCCTACTACTGGGAGAGTAGATCAGCTTCCAGGACCCACATACTTCTACAGTGACGTAAGAGGGCTTAATAATGTGATTTGGTCTGAACTGCATCATTGTGGCCCAGCAGTTATCCTATCCATTATCCTACAATCATATTATGCTCTCCTCTGCATGTATATCCCCAGCACATTCATATATAAGGGAATCCCATGTCCCGATAGACTCTCTTCCAAGTTTTTTCACATTACAATATGTTTCACTTGAGACCAACCTACAGAATCTATAGAGCTCTACAGGTAGTGATTACTACCATAGTGCAAACCCTATGCAGCAGTGGTATGGCGTGGGAATCAGATTCAGAGTCAGATGCTGCTTCATCTTGGCCACTAATTTCAAACTGCACATGTGTAGAAGCTATTTCTGGGCGAGTCGGGCGGATCTTTGCAGTGCATGGAATAGGTGGTTTAAGATGGCGTTGCTGTGGTGAACACAAGAGATCCATCTTCTGATAGGGCCTTGGGTGTGTAGTTGTACATTGAAGAGACACCTGATCCTGTTGGCTATCTTGCACCTAGAATGGTGATGGTAGAAGTGCTGACAACTAATAATGGTAATGGCTGAGGCTGTGGACAGCAGGAGAGTGTGGCTTCTCATATTAGTTCTACAGCTGCATAAATTGGTAAGTTAGTCTTCCACAGCTTCCTGCATTATCCTCAGCTACTATTATCCAGCTACTCTCACCAGCATACAGTGGTAAATCAGGCTTCCACAGCTTCCTGCATTATCCTTACAGCTACTCTCACCAGCATACGGTGGTAAATCAGTCTTCCACAGCTATCCGCAAAACAGCGACATTGCGTCCAATACAGCATCAGCCCAATGTGTACAATGTCACATTAGAACTCTGCACACCATATTTAGTATTGCTGAGATTTTCTTTTAAATGGCATTGACTGCTGGATAAGTACTTGAATATTGCTTTCTGATGACAGAATAGATGTAATTATAATTGTCACACAGAAATAGTTGAATGGCCTGTGTTGCATTGTGTTATTGATGTTAGTGAATGTTGCAAAAATGCAGCCATATGTTGACAAATGTCATTACTGTGTGATAAAACATACAAAATAAACTGTTCTAAAAAGAATGATCACTAATATTGTGTGCTCTCCTTTATTTTTATTTTAACTTTATTGCGGTTACTGGATCCTTCAGACCATGATCTGAACCCTGTTACAGTAACTTGCACTATACAAGAGTTTGATAACTCCAGCTACAACCTCAGCTATGAAAGGATCCAGCCTGGCAGCAAGGCTAACATAAAATGGTGGCACCATAGTAGGGGTCTGCTCCCTCTGAATCAGAGATGATCTCTTCCCATCTGAAATCTGAACTCTGTATAGCCCACAATTCTGCCTACGCACACACAAGTGCTGAATGCTCAATTACCACTTATATCAACCACAATTCCACCTGCAGTTCAGTGGGTGTATATGTGGCAAACTCAACTTTAGCTACCTGAAGTAGTGTTTGCTTGGCTCAGTCATACCCTCAGTGTGGAAAATGACAAGGTATGCCAACATACGCATAATGTTGTTTAAGGATACTCATATGTATGTACATCGCAGTCTTTCCTGCCCATCAAAGAATGATCCTAGGTACCTCTCAGCCCATTCAGCTGCCAGCACTAAACCTTACGGATTCAGTATGAAATCCTGGCGGTCGGGATCCCGGCGTTCAAACTCCCGATGCCGGAATCCCGACCGCCGAAATCCTGACAAGGGGGGGGCCACACAGCGGGCCCGGTGCCTCGCTACGCTCGGTACGCTAATTTATTCTCTCTCCAGGGGTGTCGTGGAAACCCACGGAGGGAGAAAGTGTCTGGATTCCGGCGGTCGGGATTCAAGCGTCGGGATCCCGACCGCCGGGATCCCGACCGCCGGGATTTAAACTGCATGCCAACCTTACCTCTAACACACAGGGTTGGATACACTTCGGTGCAATCTCCTACAGTGCAGCACAGTTTACCTGGGCTGTAAAGTAATGGGAAAAACTGAAAATGCAAAGTTGCCACATTTGCTAAAACTGACTGAATAAGTCTCTAGGGACATTAAATTGTTAGTCATATTAATATCGTGTAATGAAGCAAAATTAGGATGAATGTTTTACTTAAAAAAAGAGAAGGGTGACATTTTATTTGATGGTTTAAGCAGCGAATTGCTTTTGCCCAGCACATCATACACACAGCACCATTATAAAAGTAGGCCATCCTGAATGATATGACTATCCATTTACACACACAACTCCATTACATAAAGAGTGAGCGAGACCGAAGGATATGACTGCTATATATAACTTATAGAAACCATCCATTTACACGCACAGTGCCATTACATAAAGTGGGCCAGCAAGGATATCATTGCAATGACTTGGCATATAGGGGATTTTGTCTTACTGTCATTAACCACCTGCAACTGACTCCACCAACTGTGCAGCGGTATATTAACCATGTACTTGTCCTAAACTGTCTTGTACTGTAGTTTGTTATGTGTTTTTGATTATAACTATGCTCTGTAAAGCGCTGCGGAATCTGTGTGCGCTATATAAGAAACTGCTAATAAATAAATAAATAAATCTTGTTTTTTTTAGCTACTATGTATATCCAGCCACAAGGATATGACTGCAATGACTGCTAGATACTGTATAAGGGAAATAACCCTTCAGTTTATACTGTTAGCAACCCTTAAACTTTCTGAATATTTTTTTGGTTCATGCATGAAAAGGGCCAGATATGACACCAGGGTCTGTATAAGCAATGTAGATAGCGTGTATTAAAATAATTAATACAAAGCAGTAAATGCAGTAGCCATTCCACATGTATCCGTACTGTACTGTTCTTAATGCTGCTGTGTCTCTACAGTATATTGGTCACTTGACCCTTCCTTATTTATAGACCAGAACTAATGCTTAAGGTTGTGATCCTTTGTATACGGTACTTTATCTCACCGCTGAAACAGCTGGGTGTATGTCCCTGGGGTCTTCCCTGCTAATGCTTGTCGGGCAGCCTGCTGACGTCTCTGTACTGATGCCTCCTCCTGCAGGGAATAGTTACAGTAATGGACATGAAATGTATTATGTTATTCTTATATTAAGTGTAAGTAAATGTGATAGGTGCTTACCGCAGGGTTTATCTGTGCGGATACCTTTGCAGAAACTGTTACAGAATAGTTTCTGGCAGCAGGATCCTGGAATTCATTGTTGGTGGCATTCTGAGACACTTTGCGTGCTCCATTTGAGGATCCAGTTATTGGCTTCCCAGAGTCTGAATTTTACATGGAACAACATATAAAATGTACATTTATCCACAAGAGTAGTATTACGTGCTAAGTGTTATAAGGTGTGTTTGACTAGGGCCGGAAAACTTTATTTTGCTCAGTCTCCATCCCCTGCCCATCCTCATGTGTGAGGTGTGTAAGGCTTAATCACATCCCCATATGTTAGCTGAAATGACTAGTTATTTTTCTGCCCCTATTATGTAACCACTTGCCTGGCATGTTTGCATCAGATGCGACCACAATACACTGGTCACATCTGAGGCAACCAAGTCACAAAGGCCACTGTGCAGCTGCAAGAAGATTGTCTACTGTGGGTGTGGATCATAGGGTCGACAGTAATTAGATACACAGACCCAAAATGTCGACATGCACAACATTGACATGGGAAAAAGTATGACACAATCAAAAGGTCAACACAGAAAGGTCGTTATAATTTTTTTTTATGGCAATATGTAAATTAGAGCACGTGGATCCTAATTAGTGGGCCAGGTGCCTTGCTCCACTAGTGCTGCGCTCAGCACACCGTTCCTAATTGTAGTCCATGTCAACCAATAGTGCTCAATTTATTGAATGTCATCCTAATGCATGTTGACCCAAAGTCCGGTCCATCTGCCCCTATCAGAGGGACCTCATGGCCCCTCTGCTTCATGGCTCCCTCCCTTCTGTGTGTGCCTGCTCCTGCCCTCTCCTTTCCGCTGTACTCCAGGAGGCTGTGGAGAACAAAAGCCAAAAAACTCACAAGGGTTGCGATGTTCCGACCATCAATATTTGTAGCAATATAGTTTCCTAGTTTACATTATGTCACATAGGCCCTTATTCTGATCGGTGTGGCCGGATCCGATTATGCGGCCAGGACCGTGCGTGCGAAACCCCGCCTTCCATACGGATCGCCAACTCCGTCCGTACGCGGTAATAAGCTGGCCGAACGGACCGCACGTGTATTTTTCACGGAATATGCCTCCTCCATCTAAGGGAACCTCCCCCATCATTCGATGGTCGCAGACCATCGAATGCAGGACCGAGTGCTCCACCAGCTCCCGCAACCTCAGACCACACGGGCATTTTTCGTGCAAAAGCAGGGATCTGGGCGGGCAGCTGACATCCGGCGATGTCATATGTCCGCCCCCTTCACGTGCGTCACGGCCGCATTACCATACGTACGCCCAGCGTTTGCATATGGTAATGAGCCCAAATAGCCCTTCACGCCCCTCTCCACCCCCTGTTCGGAGTGTTCACATTTCATGCGGGATTTGGCCGTACGCCCCGCTCGCACATGCGCAGAGACGCCTCTGCACATGCGCAGACACAAAACATCGGCGGCACGAACGCACGCGGATATTACCGCACCGACCAGAATAAGGGCCATAGTATGGCTGCCAGTACACACTATGACATTCAGTATTCCCACTATGCCACATCACATTGCCTCAGGTTTATACTGTGCCACATTAGAGTATCCTCCACTTCCAAGTATGCCATATTACTGTGCCCAGTTTATAGTATGCCACACTATAGTACCTCCATGTTATATTGTACCACATTAGAGTGCCAATATTTCATACTGTTCCACATTACAGTGCCCTGGTTCCTATTATGTAACATTATAGTTCTCTTCCTATTACAATTAACAGATCAGATTAGCACACACTTCAGTGCCCTCCAGTTTATAATGCCAATATTAAGATGCCTCCAGAACATATTACGCAACATTACAGTGCCCTCCTACTGTTATAAAATTACACACTACACACTCCTTACTGAAAAGTAATGCCACACAATTGAGGCTGGGCAATGGATTAGACCTAGTTGCTTAGTAGGCAAATTTGTATGCAACTTAACCTGTGTACAGGCCCCCCTAAGTGTCCGGGCTCCATAACAATGGCAGCCCTTGCACCCACTTTAGTTACACACATGGAGGTGACGCAAAAACAAACCCCAAAAACTGATTTTGTGGTATCTTATATTCTGTTTTCTTCACTTACTGTACCTTTATAAATGTAAATGATTGTGTTCCAAACAAATGTTATCCTATTGGTTACCATACATCACACTCACCAGCTCCTGATTTAGCTCTGGTTATGTTGTCGTTAGATAGCACGGACTCAGTGAGGCCCAGGTACTCTTTTACCAGTGATCTTAACTGTTTATACGCTTCATCTAAATCATCTGCATGAAAAGAATATAGTTATACATAATACAGATGTGGTTATTTTCAAGTTTGTTTGTTTGTCTTCTTATACAGATCATTCTCTCTATTTTTTTAAAGAATGTAGGTATATGTAATAAAATATATTAATATAAAACAGAAAAATATGATACATTTTGCACATAGCTGCTGTAACTCCATTTTGACTTTTTTTTTTTTTTTACAGTGACATCCTGATGGAGAGAATCCTGACAGAGTAAAGGTGCCCATACACGCTTGCCTTGTGCATGCAATGCGATGCGATGCAATGGAAAGCATGTACAAAAAGTATGTGCAGCACATACTTTTTGTACTGTACGATGAGATGCTGTGGGAGTGCGCACCTCAAAGTACAAACCGGACACCGCCGCATCGGAGCGTGTATGGGCACCTTAAGTATACTCACCTTTTCCCTGCACCCCTCCACCCAAACCTCCCTTTCTGCAGCCTAACCTGTTGCTGCCTAACCCTAACCTTCCCTCCCCTGTACCTAACTCTAACCCCTCCCTTCACTCCTCTTGGGGGTAAATTCACTAAAACTTCTAAAAATTAAAAGAGGCGATGTTGCCCATAGCCACCAATCAGAGTTTGTCTTTCATTTTCTAGGATTCGAAAGAGAAATGACAGACAGAAACTTTTCATTTTTAGAATCTTCGTAAATTTACCCGTAAGTGCCTAATACTAGGCCTCCCTCCATGCAGCCTAACCCCCCACCACCCTACCCCATCCCGCAAGGTGGCCTAACCATAAAAAGCCTTATACTATACTTATGATGCGGATGCTTGCAGTCATGATTCCGTTGTTGATATTTTATCGCTGGTCTTCTAGCCACAAACTGGGTTTCGAGCATTGGAATTTTGACTGCTGGCATCCTAACTGCATCCCATGGGGGAGGGGTTTTAATCCCTGGAGAGTGATAAACTGGAGAGAGATAAACTACCAACTAATGAAGTAAATAGAACATTTCTCCACTTTATCATTGGATCAAGATACATCTCTTCACTTGTCTCAAAACATCTCCCACCCTGACCCTCTCCTTATTATAGTTCTTCTTCCAACAAGCTAGATCTGACAATACATCTGTAGAAGTATAGCCAACTTTACTGTAGTAGTTTGCAGCTGGGTACATGCCTAAAGACATGCCTAAATCTGGCAATGTATGGGAGAATATGACAGTTAACCATTTTTTCCCCCCAAAAATAAAAAAAACTGACTAAAACAATTACATTTGCAAAATCAGAAGGATTATACCAATATGAAAGACCGTTGTCTGTTTTCCAGTGTTCCGGAGCAAATGGGTTTTTGTGATTTGCTTCCATACTTTAGCAGATTTATGGGCCGATTCAGACCTGTTCGCACAACTGTAAACAGAAAAACACTGGGCATGCTGGAGAAAACGCTGGGAGTGTGAGATACGCCTGTATTCATCGCAGCCGCCACGTAAGTCCAGGGCTAAGCGGCACCTGCGATAAATTGCAGCCAGTGTAAAAATCATTCGATGGTGAGCCTGTTACTATGGCTTTTGGACCTATTTTCTCAGATGTAAATGGATGTGTAGCCGAATACATCCATCCACACAGCGTGCACATCAATTCGCAAGGCGGGATTTCACACTAGCGGGGAGGCGTCTTAACTGAACGCTGGCCGTCCGTATTCACAGCTGTGCGATCAGGTCTGAATCAGGCCCCATAATTCTACAGACAGATTGGACAGGTAGCTAAGTGGGTACCAAGTTTCATTCATTTCTAAGATAAAATAATAATGAATGTGAGAATAAGGTGCAAATATTTCCTTATTCCTATGTGAAAAAACTACCAACACTATAAATAATCATTAACTTTCTCATTACCTGTGTTGATAACAGCATCAAAGAAGCCTGGGGCATCCTGATGTACCTTTATGTACATATCCACTCGAGACACAGCTACATCTATCTCCGGCCTTGTGAACAAGCCCTTCCTCCTCAGCCACCCTTCATATTTCTCCTTGTCCATTGGCAGAAGCAAAATGTAACGTGGTTGAAAATAGGAATGTTTTAAGCTTCTAACACCCTGTAACCAAATATTAAACAGCACAGTGTCACCTTTATACATATCGTGAGAAGCCTTTTACATACTCAGCTTTTGTGTTTACAAAATAAATCGTAATGACAATGACTCCCAAAAGCTCATAAGAATTGGGTCGCTAAAGTCATCTGATCTACATTGTGTTGCTCTGAGAGAAGGGAATTCTGGGGGAACTCACATGTAATAAGCTCATGTTAGAAATCTTGTTTAAAATACATTCTAATGACACTATAAGGGAGATGCAGCTAGACGTACCTCTATTTCCATGTGGGTGCAGCAGGCAAGACCTTCTCTAGCAACTGATTCCACACCCGCTCTGCTCAGTCCATAGTAGTGACCGCTGTATTTCATTGTTAGGAGAAACTGTCCCTGAAACAAGATAGATTTACTAGTACATATCAGTCACAGAGCCGCAGGTAGTAAGACATTCATTTAAATCTCAAACACAAGTGTGTTGAATAGGTGAAGAAGGCACTGGAAGCATGTGGTCAATGCATGGTTGAGATACATGCAGTGGCAGTTTTTACCTATGGGCTGCAGGATTTTACCTATGGGCTGCTCCTCAGCGTTAGTGAAGCCAATGGCTTTACTGTGACTAGCAGTGACTTCCTAATGCCAGGACACTGCATACATCAATACAGGAACTGTTCTGCACGGGTCCAGCGCAGGTGCTCCACTATCGGAGACAAACTTAAATGTACACCTCTGAATCAGGTCCTAAAGTATGGTGGTAAATAAACAAATTGGTATGTATCAAAGCCATTTCATCTTCTTGCTAGATGTAAATGGAAAGTAAGCTCCTTGGAGCAGGGCCCTCTTCCCTCAGAGCTCTCTTCTCTCGCACTTCAATTACAGCTCTCTCCTACTCATCAACCATTTATACCCATATCTCTTCTCACTGGTAATTATTCATTTCTTCCAACAGCAAGCTGCCCCTGAACAATTACTTTGCTTCCCTACATTTCAGGTGTATTGTGTACTGGCAATTGTGCTGCTAAGTGGTACCTGTGCTCTGTTTTAGTTATTCTGTTACTGTTATGTACAGCACTGCAAACCACTTATGGTGACTTATAAATAAAATGTAATAATAATAATAGTAATAATGCCAACAACAAATACAAAACTAGGTGGGTTTGTATTAAAATACTTTTGCCCATGTAAATACAGGAGCTGATACAACAAAAGATTTGAAAAACATGGCTTAGTGAATATATCCCACTAGTTTGATAAATAATTGATGTCAGGAAATACATTTTTTATACAGTATGTATTGGTGTTTTATAATATTTTAGCATCACGTACAGTATGTCAGCTGAAAATATTGTGAAATTTTTTTATCAAATTAATTTTTCAAGGGCACATTGCTAATCCTATAGTAGAAAACAAGTACTGCAGCACCCTAACATGGGGCTGGTATTTCCTTACAGTGCAGGTCATATCCTCAAACATCTCTGTTGTGACAAAATGGTAATCAAACCGCTTCTCTTCTCCAAAGTATGGATTTCTTGTGGTATGGCAGGGGCTGCAATGTAAAACAGGACATTGATACTTTGTACTATAGGATCTATATTCCAACAAAAAAACTATTTCACTACAGTCCATAAAACCCAAATACAGTAATGCTAATAAGTGTAGTATATCACTATGGGTCTGATTCTGAGTTTGCCACTGCACCTGCATAAAAATCTTTTAAAACTTGCATAGCGCATGCATATCACAGTGTTTATTTATAATTTTGTTATTACCAGTTTCTTATATAGCGTATACATATTCCGCAGCGCTTTACAATATTTGAACATTCACATCAGTCCCTGCCCCAGTGGAGTTTACAGTCTATGTTCCCTACCACATGTACATGAACACACACTCAATCTTGGGTTAATTTTGTTTAAAGCCAATTAACCTGCCAGTATATTTTTGAATTGTGGGAGGAAACCGGAGTACCCAGAGGAAACCCACGCAAACACGGGGAGAATATACAAACTCCGCACAGTTAGAGCCATTGTGGTAATAGAACCCATGACCTCAGCGCTGTGAGGCAGTAATGCTAACCATTACACCATCCGTGCTGCCCCACACACAGAGCTGTAATTGAAACACTGTATCCATTATGTATTGGGAACATGTTGGCTGATCCAGGGTGGGGAATGAGCTTATTCAGATGTGCAAAGAAGTGTTTCACTAAGCAAGTGGGTGCCTCAGTCCTTGTAGATTCAGGCACACACAAGTACACTGCTTTCGCACCATGTGATCTGATACCTTCCGGTCGTAACCTGCATTTCACTGGAAATTTAAGCAAAAGTAGCTCTTCTGGGATCTGACCAGACAGACAAGCCTTTACTTCCCAATGTGCATCAATAAGCCTTGGGAACCCATGGCCCTATCTCTGGATCACTACATATGTAAGAACACCCCACAAGACCTGCTGTTTTGGAGATGCTCTGACCCAGTCATCTATCCATACCAATTTAGCCCTTGTCAAAGACGCTTTCCCATTTTTCCTGTTTCCTACACATCAAATTCAAGAACCGAGCTGTCACTTGCTGCCTACTATATTCAAGACCCCAGGGACCTGAAATGAACCATTCAGGGTTGACTATAAATATTCATCAATGCTAAGGTGTATAAGCATATTACCATTACAGGTCATACTCTAAGTATATGTTCCATGATTGACTTTTATAGTGTATTTTCCATTGTATGAGAATTACATTGTCTACGTGATCAATAAGTACATATTCTTATGGAGTGTTGTGCCTATAAATTCTTAAACCACCTACAGAAAGTCCAAGTCCTTGTTGAATCTATGTTATATAAAATTCATACACACATACACAGTTTGTTTCATTCTCATTATTAAAATATATATTAATTTGTATAAGTGGTGACATCTTCCACTTCTAGTGTGCTTGCATCAGTGCAGACTTTAGATCTTAAATTCCAAAGAAGTTCCATGCAACCTAAAAAACAACCTAAAAAACTTGAACTTATTAGGGGGGATCAACTTTATGGTCTCAGTGTATTTCTATATCCCTCCTGTCCTCTGATGCATGGACTGAGCTAAATTAAAGCAAGATAACACACATGGGTTTCATCATATTTCAAAGAAATATTTTATGTGCATTGTCCATAACATTAAACGGGTAAATCTCTACTCTCCAGTAAGATGTCATTCTCTTTACATGACATGTAAAAACTGATTTCCAGTCCGGGCCCCATCTTCACTTACCGCCGACTCCTGCTGCAGGTCCGGAAGCACAGGCTTCTTCAATGCACGGTGCCGGCGGCCAATTAAAATGCAGCACCGACTGGTGAGCCAATCAGAGCTCATGTATCTGCAGCCGTTCTGATTGGTGCAGCATTTTATTTGGCCGCCAGCGTCCTGCATTGAAGAAGCAGGCAGCACAGCAGATGCAGTGTGTGTGTGGGGGGGGGGGGGGTAGGCTGGCTTGCGGTGGACAAAATGGGCTGCCTGCACCCCCCCTGTCAGTGGCCCTGACTGTCGGGCCTGGATGTATGGGCCTTCACCTAAAGCAGCTAACCAGCTGGGGTGCCAGTGAGTTCCTGGCTATCATGTGTTATCTTTCATTCTCATGTGTGTCTATATAATTATTCCAGGTTTAGTGTTATCCCACTAGACCCAAACACCTCTGGCTGACCACCCAATGGTACCGTATGTGTCATAAAATGGTATTCTTAGGGGTTCTAAAGTCACTAACACCACAGCAGCCCGAGGACTGCAGTGACCTTAGTTTTTTGGTCCTACAGTAGGTCCTAGGAATTAGGCCCACATTCTCCCTTTCTTTTGGGTATATATATATATATATATATATATATATATATATATATATATATATATATATATAGAAGGACGAGTATAGCGGCACTCTCGGGCTTAAACAAATAATCACTCTTGAAACGAGTTCACTTCAACGTTTCGGTCTTTTTATTTTAAGACCTTCATCAGGAAGGTCTTAAAATAAAAAGACCGAAACGTTGAAGTGAACTCGTTTCAAGAGTGATTATTTGTTTAAGCCCGAGAGTGCCGCTATACTCGTCCTTCTATCTTATCCCTGCATGAAGGCACCCGGCATCAGCATTACAAAGGTTACAGGAGTGCCGGTCTACGCCTCACTATATATATATATATATATATATATATATATATAGCTTATGTTACTCCTGAAACTATGTATGGCAATTCAAAGAGGCAGGGGAAACACAGCCAAAGTATCTATGCAAGAGTAGCCATGTGGGGCAATAAGCCGATTTTGTGTTAATAAAGGCAATGGATATGAGAGAAAAAAATGTGTGCCTTTATCCTTCCTTACCATATACATGTTGGCAGCATTTTAGATAAAGAGGATCTTTTCATTTTAAATGCTAAAATGAATGCATAACAGATTTTTCACAACAGGCATTCCTGACATTCATTTTACAAGCTGGTTCCTAGTAGTGATGCTGGTTCTATGCCTGCCATACTTCTGCTTGACAAATGTGTGTCCCCTTCCAGAAGATTTAGTATCACAAAGTGTTTAATCTCCTGCATGGACACATCTGTGTAAGTATGGCAGCTTGAGAAATGTGAATTCCACCATGTAAAACTAATGGAGAAGATAAAACCAGCAGGTGTGTGTTATACTTTCCATCCATCTGAACTAAACTTGTATCTCAACATAAAACCTGCAATGTACAGATGTGCTTGGGTCCATTTTAAAATGTTTAAAATGACAGAGGTGCAATATATATATAAGTGTATATCTCTATACCAGTGGTTCCCAAACTGTATGCCTAGGCAAATCTCTTGCAGGGGTGCCTTAGGTTCATGGTCCAGGACCAAATCAAATTAATTATAAAGTGCTAGTGGCAGTTACCATAAAACACATCTGTACTCCACCACATATCTGACCCCCTCGATGACCGCAGGAACAATTTACTTTATTGACAAATTTTAAAAAAATAAAATAAAATTAAGATCTTTTTTTTATAAGGATGCCATGAACAAAATGCTGCTCTAGGTGCTGTGATTCAAGAAAGTTAGGGAACTACTGCTCTGTACTGTATATCTCCATGTGTACACTTTATAGTGTGTCTTTATTGTCCTCTTTGATATTGTCAGTATTTGAAAATGTCAGAAGTATGTTTGGGACTAAGACATAAGTTGGTCACAGGGGTGTGTGGAAGGGGCTTGATGTGGCAGAAGAGGCTGTGACCATACCTCTCAACCGTCCCTTAAGCTGGCCATACATCAGGACGACATGCATATGAATTGATAGTATGCAGGTTGAAGAGATGTTGAAGAGGTAAAAAAGAGGTTAAAAAGCACATACCATCTGCTTTCGACCGCAATGAGAACTGATGGATCAGACGAGCAGCAGGTGACATTGACACTATGCACAACGGCCCTTGTTCTGGTTGACTCGCAAGGCTATGGATTTCGCAGCCTTGCGAGTCCACCAAAGACCGCCTGCTGGGAATTCCGGAATAGATGCTACGTGGGAAAGGGGAGCAATGATGCAAATGGTAATCTTGCCACTTTGCCATGCCCTTTTTACCCAAATGCCCTGGCCCCTTCGTTGCCCTCTGTCTATTTGTCAGGCATACGCCTACAGCAAGGTAAGTCCCGCACAGCAAACTTCAAAAGTTAGGAGGTATGGCTGTGGGCTGCACGATCATGTCATCATATTTCTCATCAATTAACTAGTTCAACACAGAATAATAAATTCTGGGGAAAGTTTCAAAAGTATAGCATTTATAAGTGGTGGAGGGGGTCATGTTGGTGGGTCTGTGCTCCTTGCAGTGATCATGACTGTGGATACTATGTTTGATATTTATACAGAATATCCCATTCAAAGTTACAGCATTTTCTTGAATTCGTAAACTTTATTTGCATCCTTTATATCTTCACATGAAAGTTACCAGCGACTATCTCTTGCTGCATATAACTGTCACATGTGGGACATTAGTGTGGAGGAAGTGAGGTCAGTAAATAATATTTCTGCTTTCTAAGCTACTGGGGAAACAACAGAAACTTGACCAACCATTCCTTCTAGAAGAATTTCTTTTAATGCTTACTGAATTACTGAAGTGACATCATGTGGCCAAAATTGAGAATGCAGATGAAACAATTTGTCTAAAAGGATCAACATGTACATCAATCTTGTACTGTATCTAAACAGAATATATATATATATATATATATATATATATATATATATATATTGCCTTCCATCTACTATGTAAACTAGAAAGTGCTTTGTGTTAACCTCACAGTTGTGTAAAATGTTAAGGCGGGGCTACATAGCAGAAATGCACACTTACTTTTCATATACTTTAGTCAAATATTTATTTTGACTATTAGTTCTCTTTTCTTATTAGTGAAATCAACTATGTTAGCACCCCACACATTCTGAGCTTGATCTTATGTATTTTGTAATTATGTTAATGCAAAAAAAAAAATGTGGTCATTTATTCATTGAACTTCTTTTGTTTTACTTTATGTTTTACAGTTGCGGGGATGGATGATGGATGGCGTTTCTGTGAGGCACAGTTTCCTTAGACATGAAAGCCACATTGTGACAGGCAGCCTGAGTAAAGTTAGACTTACCCAGGCTGCAATCGCAGCCTGAGTAAGGGGCATTGTGACCGATGGTCGCCATATTCCTCTTAAACTGCGATGTCATTGCAATCACAAATGCAGGCAGGAGGTGGTATGTACTGCCTCCTAAATATTAATATGGACTTTTTGTGTATTAATTACAGTTACAACATTACCGATGTTGCAAAAAATGACTCTCATCCATTAAATTTAACCTGCAGCTTAAATTCTTATTGTACTTGGCTGAATATAACCCTAAATTCAATTAGTCGTGAGTTCCATCTGTGGTATCCATGGGTAACATTCAGTGGCGGCTCAAGATGTGGAGCTGCAGCACAGTCCCATATTCAAATAGGGGAGCCACACCCACTGCCAGTGTGTCAGTTTGGAATGGCAGTTGGTGCCAGTTGTTGTGCTCCCCCCCCCCCCTTTTTATATAATATTTTTATTGGGCAAAGAAAATGGTACAAAAAAAATTATCATATTCATTTAGCATATACTGTAGTAGTTAAATATAGTGACAAGGTATCAAATGTATATAAAACCAGATACAATGAAGTGGTAGTTCTCGGTACAGTAGTATACATAACACAAAACATTGCAAGGACATGAAGAGAAGTGATTATAGTGTAACAAGATAAGTAGTCACTATAAACAAGTGTTGTGTAGGAGTATCAGAAGAGAGGGTGTCCTAGTTCTAGGGTAGTCATATTATACCATGTAGACAGCTTAACAAATTGTCTAATACAGTCTTTTTCAAGATCAGTAAGGGAAAGAACGTATGGCATCCAAATTTTAATGAAATTCGGTACCCATGATTCTATATCAACTGAACATTCAATTCAGTCCATTTTAAACAGAAACTGCAAACGTGGGAGCATAAGTTGCAAGGGGAGTGTATCAGTATGGATACATTTTGAAAATATGGTTTCTTTGGCAACTGCTGCAACCTTAGCTAGTAGACCTCTAGTTGCTTGAGGTGGAGTAGTAGAGGCGTAATCAGGAGGGTAAATATTCCAAAATGCCCAAGAATTTGTTACAGTAAAGGGGATGTGTAGTGTGTGTGGTTGATGTAGTGTTGTACTTCCAACCAAAAGGATTTTACTATATCACAGGACCACAAACAGTGATACTGTACATATCGGCTTCTGGAAAAGAGCATTTGAAACAATTAGCATTATCGGATATACCTATTAGATAGCTTAGTTTGGGTGTATAGTAGGCTCTGTGCAGTATTTTAAATTGCATCTCAATGAAGGAGGCGGAGATTAGTTGCTTATTCAGTGTGACTGATGACTTGATAATGGACTTTATTGTGATGTCCGGGAAGGTCTCAGACCAGCGAATCAACCCTGTGGTAACCTGAGAGAGGTCTATTTTTGCATGGACATAATTGTAAAGCAAAGATGTGGGCATATGACCTCCCTAACGGCTAATAACCATAGTATCAAAATGTTTTATCAGAGTCTGCCATTGAGAGTTTGGGGATGAGTTTTATAATATAGCTTCGGGATTGGAAGTAGGCAAAAAGGGGTATGGTAATTTAATTCCCTCAGACAGCACAGGCCCACAACCGTCGAGTGGTCCTCTTCCAAAAATTGGTGAATTAAGCAGAGTCCCTGAAGGTGCCAACTAGTAAATATGTTATCGGGGTTCCTCTTCCTGAAAACCAATGTTGTTGGTCAATGGTAGAAACATAGATACCGTAGTTGGAAGGTGAAGCCGTTTTCGAGTGGACTGCCAAGCTAAGTAGGGTGAATAAATTAATGGGTTATTTTTCAAGTGTGCTGGAAAAGAAGAAACTGGAGTATGTATTAATGCATCTAGAGTGGTGTCTTGGAGAAAAGGATTGATCAAAGGATCTGTAAGTATAGTTATCTACACCCCCCACCCAGTCCAGAGCATATTGCAAATTGTATTGTATGCATGGAAAATTAATGCCCCCAAGTAGTGGTGGCTGTTGTGATTTCAACTGAGATATCCTAGGGCGCTTGTCAGCCCATATGCTTCCTCTTTTTACATTTTGAACTGTGTTGCAGCCCCAAATCTGGAGCCATCACTGGTTACAGTAAAGTGCACTTTGCAGGTTAAGTGGCCTCCTGCGATAGTGTTCATTCTAGCACCCGCTATCTTTGAAAACCCATGCAGTTTCTCTTCCCTGCCTGGGGTGTCGCTGTCTGCTGTAGTGCTTCTAGCACAGTGTGGTCTGTATATCAGCACTGATATGCAAACCAGACCTGTGCTAGAAGCACCACAGCAGACAGCGACACCCCAGGCAGGGAAGAGGAACTGCATGGGTTTTCAAAGATAGCGGGTGCTAGAATGAACACTATGCGAGATACACAATTCAGTTTTAAAAACCTATTCATGGCATTTTTGCAGTAATTCCCAACAGTGCATGACCAGGAGGAAATGCATAAAAAAGTGGGGGCAGTTTTGGAAAAGTTAGTGGCCTCTAAGCAAGCAGCTGCATTTCAAATGGCTGATTTTTATTAATTAAAGTTAGCAAATGTTTAGTAAGCATGTGTTTTCCACCAATTTACAGGCTGTAGATGAGGCCTGACTCCCCAGCTGCTGTGAATTCCAGCAAATCCAGATCGGCAGGTAAAGCATGCTGGGAATTGTAGTTTCACAACAGCTGGAGAGCCACAGGTCGACCATGCCTACTCTAGTTTATTTTTGTGAACAGAAACATGTATGCAATGTGATTTTAATAGTTTTTAAGCATGTTTCAAAATTATGGGAAAGAACACAAACACATGTCCCATATAACAACCCTTTTTGAGTGTTTATTTCCCCCAATATATTTTTATTAATTTTAAAGTCAGCAGACAGCAGACATTATAAAAACAATAGAAAATATATATATATATATATATATATATATATATATATATATATATATATATATATATATATATATATATATATATATATATATATATATATATATATATATGGCAGACAGGAGGCTTGCATAGAGCAACAGTACAAATACACAAAAACGTAAATATTACTTGGCAGAGTGGGCCACATCCTATTCCATTTCAAAATAATAGCAAACAACAGTAAACACTAAAACAAGAAAAACAAAAGATCACATGATAATAAAAGAAAAAAAACACACACATAATAGACAAGGTGAGAAGAAAAAATAGGGGAGGAAAAGGACAGGAAGGAGGACTATCCAGATGAACAAAATTCACGCTAAGGCGTTTTTATATTCAGCAGAGGATTTAAACTCTAAAGGTGCCCTTACACTAGTAAGATTTATCTTAAGATAGAAAACTGAAGATAAATCCATGGAAACCAAGTGGCGGTGAAGTCTGTACATTTCTTCACTTCGATACGTAGGTCTTCCATATCCATATTGAGGTCTATACTATTAAAGTTCAAGAAAGGAGGGGATCCATGATTTCCATCTAACTGGGAACCCTTTTTGAGTTTTTGATAGAAAATCACCCGAAGCGTACAAGTTATTATTGTCCAAATTCTGCCAATAGCCCCCTTAAGTATATAATTATATGTTGGAAGGTATTTATTGGGTCCCTATATTTTTACCTTACTACAAAGAATTTTACCTACTTTTCACCTACTCAGTTGCTTCAAACTAATATCTGCGTTAATTCCCACTGACCTGAATTAACTTATTATAGATTGTCTAGCTGAATGGAAAAGAGTGGCAGCTGCAGATTTGAGCCCCAGTATCCAGCATTAATGGAACCTGCAGCTAATTGAATTGGCACTTAGGAGGTCATTCTGGTTGACTTGCAACCAGGGAAGGTATGACCCAGAGGTGTGGGTGGTACTATACTGACTGGTCAGCAGTGATTGGCTGTAAGGCAGACACTGCGGTAGAGAATCAGGAAACAGAAAGGTTGGGTGATCCTTCTGTTATTGACAGCTGTTAAAAGATTATTTTCAAGCAGCTGCCCAGTGGGCATTTCTGAATGTTGGCATAAGATGCAACCATGTCAGGGAAAGCACAGTCTGCTTTTGGGCGCATTCGATGCAACCAAGCCAGGTAAGTGGTTGAACTGCCAAATGACAGATGATGGTCAGTACACCAACATCGGAATCCCTACTGTAAAATGCCTGACAGTGGGGATTCCGACTTACAATGTCCCTTATTCAGGTTGACTTCCTCGGATGCGAATTTGCATCCTTGCAAGTCACCCTAACCTTGCCTTGCGAATGGTTAGCCAGCGCCACCCATTCGCAAACGGGATGCATTCGCAAGGCTCGTGAATGGATATTTTACATGAACATCCATTTGCATGCCAGTGAGAACCTCCTCCATCTTTTGATGGTCGCCGACCATCAAATGATAGTGAAGGTGCTCGCAACTGTAAGGGTGGTCTTACATATGCGTGCAGAATTGTAGGGAATTGGGCAGGCAGCTGACATCTGGTTATGTCACAGACACATTAGCATGTGTACGCCCAGCGTTTTCAGGGGAACTCCCATAAAACGATGGGCATTCACATATGCTAATGGCCCAGGTCGGCACCCGCTCGCAAGGCTGGAAATGTGCACATGTCAGACAGACTTTTCGCCGAGTTCATACCCTCCCAGCATATATACACATGTGCAGAAATGCTGCTGCTCATGCGCATACTCAAAACATCGGTTGCCCGTGTGAATTGTCGCCCGAGCGTGTCAACCTGAATAAGGGCCAATGTCCCTGCTTTGCTTGAAAAGTGTCTATATATGGGCTTCTCCACCATAGCAACCTGGAGGTGCAAAGGATTATTGAAGTTCATATATTCCCTTATGTTTGACGAGTCTACTACTAGTATGTCAGTTTACTCCACATCCCATGCAGTGTCTAACATGTGTGGGTTACATGCAAAAGCAGACAGTATCTATCCTGCACAGAAAAATATATAGCACCCTAATCTATATCTCTCTGCACATGTTACATTAGCCCCAGTTGTGTGCTTTTTTTGCTTTACTTATGTGCGTGTGTGAACAATAACAATTTAAGGTTTACAGATAAAGCAAATGGTGAATATTCTTTTATTATTTTTTAAAACATGTTTTTATTGAAGCATCACGTGTACAAAAGAATAAACAATACAACTATATAATAGCAGAGAAAATATCAGACAAAACTGGCCATTTACATCTGTGATCCAGAGAACCCCATACAGGCTCCCTGCTTATTTCAATAACAAGTGTTTTTCTTTAGTATTTAAAATTCCTTATGCACATCTAGGTCAAAGGAACCGTTTACACAACAGGAGTGTAATATTAGATAAAATAAGTACCCTGGCCTTAAATCTAGGATCATGACTTCAAAGATCAGTTCAATCCCATTGTGTATATATAAAGATGTGTCTGATTTCCCTCTGGGAAGTGAACCAGTACACATCTTCTACTGTGTGACATCAAGCACAGTGTACATAGGAAAGATGAATGTCTTACCCATAGCGGAAAAATTCCTTAAACTCCCGGCACATTCTGTGTGCTAGCTCTCGCTTCCCACAGGACAGGGGCCCAGTCAGTACCAGCATGGGGTAAGGGGTATCCAGATTGGGCAATGTACTGCAACACAGGAGAATGCATGTCAGTGTGATTTGTGGATGTACTGAACTAGCACATGGAGAGTGTGAGAACTGAGGAAAAGTTATCTAGATTAGTAACACATTTTCTCCATGAATATCAAATCCATTTGCCTTTTATTAAATCATTCTTCAGCATCATTATATTATCACTGTAGACATGTAGACGTTTCCATTGGGCACATCTCATGTTTACATCTAATAATCAGCAAATGTCCAAATTTAGAATTATACAAACATTACATTATGCTTTCATACATTATACAATGCAGATAGAACAAATAAACCATTGCTTTTACGGTGTATGCCATCATGTGTAAGAGGCATTATGGTGTGTGGTATAATGTGTAAAAGGCATTAAAGTGTGTGCCATAATGCGTAATTGTCTTTAAGACAGAATATGGACACTGCAGTGTGCAATTTTTTTTATATATGTTTTTTTGTTTCTAATGTAAATTTCTAATATAAAATGTGCCCTCCCGATTGAAAAAAGTGCCCTGCACGGTGGTCAGCGCCCTGCCTAATGGTCAGCAGTGAACTGTATGCAGTCATTTAGTGTATTGTTTCTTCTGAATTAAAGTATCTGATAATTGCACATTTTTTACAAGCTGTAATCCACAAACATGGCGAGTTTGCTAAATAAAAATTGACTTATTGGTCCATTACAGGTGCTTGCAGGGCAGGGGCTCGCCTACAATGGACCATTCAGTTGATTTCAGCAGCTTGCCATGTTTGTGTATCATTGTTGTTTGAGGCATGTGTGAGATCTGTAGTTGCAAGCATGCTGGTCCTTGTAGTGCCATTTGGATGATACTAAGGTCCCTCCAGGTTAGAAATATACAAATGTATGTGTTATTATAATGTAGCAATATACAAATGTATGAATCAAAGTGAGCACTGCTATCATATGGGGCCGGGGATTGTCGCACGTAGGAGAGCTCCGTCCTCCATCCTCGGAGCTCCCATCCCCTGACCCCCGGCGAAGGGGAGCTCAGCGTGGCGTGGACGGGGAGGATGCAGGGGGAGACAGAGACCGGAGAGTCCCTCCGGTTGGAGACGGAGATGCCGCGGCCCCCCAGATGCAGAGATGCCTCCCAGATGCGGAGACAGGGAGCATCGGCTGCTGGTCGGCCTGCAGGACTGGGCTGCTGCGGGTCAGCCTGGAGGTCCCGCTGGCAGACCGGAGAGTGTGCCCTGCGCCCAGCAGCGGTGGAGTAGCAGTGGCCGGAGAGACAGCGGCAGGGAGAGGAAGTTCCGGTGGCCATGGAGTCCGGCCTGGCCTGGAAATGATGGCGCATCTGTGGGTCACACTGAATGTCCCGGTGGCGGTGCTGATGGGATGGGGGCAGCGGCTCAGCCTGGGGATCCCAGGGATGTCATTGCCTGTCCTGGAGGCAATGTGGCAGCAGAGATGGAACAGCCTGTGGATCCTGGCAGGACCTGCATCACACCGGCACGACCCAAAGGCCGGTAGGATCACCTCACCCCCCCACTCACCAGTGGGCCACACAGCGGCAGTGGCACCCCCCTGGCATCATTGACACTCCCCAGCCTCACTGACACTCCCCCAGCCTCATTGACTCTCCACCCCACGCTGCCCTTCCCTACAGGAAGATAGTGCTGCAAATGGCTGCCTAGGAACACTGTGCCTTATGTAACCCTGTGTCTCCCATGTGATAACTGTACTGTTTCTGCTATAATCTGTGCTGTTCTTGCTCATAATGTTACCTACCTGGCTGCTGCAATTACCAGTGGCGCCGCAGATGGCTGCCTAGGCGCTGTGCAGCTTGGACCTGCATCACACCGGCACGACCCAAAGGCCGGTAGGATCACCTCACCCCCCCACTCACCAGTGGGCCACACAGCGGCAGTGGCACCCCCCTGGCATCATTGACACTCCCCAGCCTCACTGACACTCCCCCAGCCTCATTGACTCTCCACCCCACGCTGCCCTTCCCTACAGGAAGATAGTGCTGCAAATGGCTGCCTAGGAACACTGTGCCTTATGTAACCCTGTGTCTCCCATGTGATAACTGTACTGTTTCTGCTATAATCTGTGCTGTTCTTGCTCATAATGTTACCTACCTGGCTGCTGCAATTACCAGTGGCGCCGCAGATGGCTGCCTAGGCGCTGTGCAGCTTGGCGGCGTATATGATCCTTGTGTGATAACTGTACTATCCCTGCCTATATTGTTACCTACCTGGCTGCTGCAATGACCAGTGGTGCCGCTGATGGCTGCCTAGGCGGTGTGCTGCTTGGCAGATACGTGTTCCCTGTGTGATACTATACTGTCCCCTGCTTATATTGTTACCTATCTGGCTGCTGCAACGACAAGTGGTGCCGCTGATGGCTGCCTAGGTGCTGTGAAGCTCGGCGGGTATGTGTTCCCCACATGTAATGTAATGCTCCCCCCATCCCTGCTCGATGCTGCACTCAGTGGCGTAGCTACGTTTTGAGCGCCCCCCCGCCGTTGGGGGGGGCGCCTCCTACCACCGCCGCCCTGCCAAGCACACACACACACACACACCCGCCACCCATGCAACCCCCCCCCCCCCCAAATCCCCCGCAGCCTTACCTATCTCGCTGGTCCCGGTGGCTCCGTTCTTCTGCTGAGGACCACCACAAAATGTCCGCCCCCATTCAGCAGACAGTTTTAGAGAACAGTGTGCTATATGGGGGCGGCCATTTTGTGGTGGTCCTCAGCAGAAGAACGGAGCCGCCGGGGGGGGGTGTAACTATAGCACCGCAGCCCCCGGCACCCCCACATGCACAGCGCCCCCCCCCCCCCGCAGTGGCGGGGGCTGCGGTGCTATAGTTACGCCGCTGGCTGCACTATAATCCACAAAAAATTCCTAGTGTGCGCAAGCACACATGGCCAATAAAGTTGATTCTGATTCTGATATAGGGGGTTATTCTGGTCCGTTTGCATGGAGACCGATGTTTGGTGTATGCGCAGCCGCACCACAGTAAACAGACTGTTCGCCTGGTGCGCACACCCAACATTGTGGTCGGGGGACGTGGGTGGATAGACGTGCCCATGTGAACACCTAGCGTTTCAGGGGCGTTCCCATGAAAACGCTGGGCATTCCCATGGGAATTGCCCGGCGACGTGTGCACTGGGGGCAGGCAGCTGACATCACTGGATGTTAGCTGTCCGCCCACTTCCTTCCGAATACCCACGCACATCTAAGGCTACCTCAGAGTAACCTTAGATGTGCGTGTGTCTTCCACATCATTCGATGGCCGGCGACCATCGAATGATGTGGGTGTTCCTCCACACCCTGCATATGGATGTTTATGTAAAATGTCATGTGAGGGGGACGGGCAACCCAGCATTTGTAGTGTAATAAGTTCTGTAGTGTAAGGGCCACCATATGTGACACATTGTGAGGTTGCTGATGGCTCACTCATATCTTTAAAAATATGTATAACTGATATCTCTGCATTTTTACTATCATATAGCATATAAATCTCATTTACTGCAATCTCGACCAACTGTATGTAAATTGGGCATGTTTTGACATGTTTCAGTTCTGATTTCAATCTGGTCAGTTGGTCATGTTGGATATCTTACCTGCTGCAGTCAGGATCTGTAAAAGATCTACTCAACTGGATACAGATCGTAATCGTATCATATGCAGATCGTGTGCTTCAACAGATCGTACGATCGTCTCACAATCTGCTCACGATCATGATCGTTCTGGTGTGTACCTAGCATAAGATCCAAAGCCACCATATAAGAGATGCCATGAAGTGGCTGGAAGCTTAATCATATCTTTTCAAATATATGTCACTGAAACCTCTGCATTTCTGCACTCCTATAGTATGTAAATCGCATTTACTGGTCCATTAAATTGTGCTGGGGGAATTACAGTATGTGCTGTTTTGTCTTTAATCTGTAAACGATCACTCAAAAGTTTGTGAAGATTTCAAAAATATTCTGAACAATAAGACAGCTATAAAACAAAACAGCTATTTCCCTCATGTTGGTCTCCCATACTCCTATTAGTAAGATTTGTGATTGTGCTCTGATGTTAGATCAGCAACCTGTGGCTCTCCATCTGCTGTAGATTTCCACTTACTGTATATCACACTGAGAATTGTATCATATCTGTAGCAGAAGAGCTGCAGGTAGCCCCCTACTGCCTTATGAATATCAAAAAAACACACTCAAAGAACACTGCCCATGGCGCTAATATTAATATAAATCCACATATGAATCAAGAGTACACTCCTTGCTGTACCTGTGGGATAATCTGGATCCCTAGAGAACAGAACACCATAAAACAAATATAAGGATCTTTGTAATAAAAATAACTTTTTTATGGACTAAAACCTGAAACAATTATTCACAAATTCAGCACAGATGACAAAATAAATGAACATTCAATATAAAACATGTATATTGTATGTAAATAGTGAATATTAGCTTCACGTGTGCTATATAAATAACGTAATTAATTAATAACTTGCAATGTTTTTCTGCCGATACAAATAAAACGTTTTTGGTGGAAATCTCTTGTAACCAGACCTTCATTGGTACCGCCATTATTGTTGATGTTGTTTGTTACTGCCTGTTTATCAATAAAAAACAACAAAAACTTTCATCACCCTCTTTCAAGAAGTCAATCAAAGGTAAACCAGATGAAAGGTGCCCATACACGCAGCGATTTCCCCGGTGCGATATATGCGATGAGGTGCGCACTCCTGCGGCATTTCAACGCACAGTATAAAAAAAAATGTCTTTTGATCGCATCTCATCGCACGCACAACGCATGCAATGCGATGCTATTTTAGCACAAAACGTACCGTATAATCGGTACGTGTATGGGCACCTTAAGAATATATTTTGGAATGCACAATGATTGATTGTTATATAACAGATTGAGCTGCTTATCTGTGATACGCTAGTAGGTGCTATTCATCATGTATGTGTATGAGCTGTGGACGTTTTTAGCCCACAAAATCTCCACTCCACCCAGGGCCGGTGCCACCACTAGGCAGGTCTAGGCATTTGCCTAGAGCGCCGGCCACTGGAGGGCGGCAGTTCGCCCCTCGCCCCCGTGCAAAGGGGGTCCATCCGGGCTTCTGACAGAAGCCTGCAGTGGTGTTCTTGCCGTGCGGGTACCTCCTGAATCTCAGCCAATCAGCGTGCGCCGTGCGGCCAGTGTTTTCAAAACAGAAGCGCTTCCCGCGCTGCCGCATAGCGCTAGTTATTTCTTATTCACTGAAGGGACCCCCCCACCGCCGCCAGCTTTATACTCAGCGCCGCAGGAGGTACCCGCGCGGCAAGGACACCACTGCAGGGCTGGCTCCTGTCAGGCACCAGCCTGGACCCCCCTGCCCGCTCCCCAGATGGCACAACAGGTAACCCGGCACCGGGGCGCCCTACCCCGACTCGCCTGGGGCGCTCCGGTGCCTTGCACCGGCCCTGACTCCACCCCCAGTCCCTATATGCTCCAACCACCAATCAGTCTTCCCAACGCCCTCTCTCCATATACAGCAAGTTGGAAACAGATCAGTGTCCCTATTCATTTTTAACCAAATAATTCTAACTTTGTGCTTGTGACACAGTGGAGTAAGCCTACCATAGATGCAATACAGATGGTCACTAAAGATGCCAAGAGCTGTAAAAGTGCTACTAAAGAGTACAAACAGCGAGCACATACTATATGGTGTTATCTTTTACATGTAACCCCTAAAAAACAAAAAATGAAACATGTAACCTTGTTGTTTCAACCTTATTATCCTAATAAACAGCATGTATAAAGACAGAAAATGTAATATACTCTATCCAGATTTATTATGTATATATCAGTTTGTTCTTTGTTCAAATCTGTAAATAATTGTTGCATTTTAGATGTATTTATAATTCATTTTTAAATCATATATCCCTTTGCCTCTACAACTCAAAACCAGTTTGTTTACTTTAAGGCAGGCATGTCCAAACTATGGCCCTCCAGCTGTTGCAAAACTACACATCCCAGCATGCCTTGCCATAGTTTCAGCATTCCCTAATAGCAAAACTGTGGCAAGGCATGATGGGACTTGTAGTTTCACAAAAGCTGGAGGGCCATAGTTTGGACATGCATGCTTTAAGTTTAAGGTGTAAAACATTCAAAGGCAACATTAAGCATGCATTATGATTACCTGTCAAAGATCTTTTGTGGCTGAATCATGCTGTACATAACATTGGCCATGTGGTCCCGTCCAGCAATTACATCTGGTGGAGGGTCATACTTATTCACTGCTGCCACCTGAGCATTGTCCAGAAGAAAATAAAAACATTGGGCCTTATTCTAGTTCACTCTTTCTGGCAAAATCCTTCTTAGATGGACAAAACCATGTGCACTGCAGGGGGGCAGATGTAAAATGTGCAGAGAGAATTAGATTTGGGTGAGTTATTTTGTTTCTGTGCAGGGTAAATACTGGCTGCTTTATTCTTACACTGCAATATAGATCTAACTTTAATGTAAAACTCCACCCAAATCTAACTATTTTTGCACAAGTTACATCTGCCCCACCTGCAGTGCACATGGTTTTGTCCATCTAAGAAGGAATTTGTCAGAAAGAGTGAACCAAAATAACCCCCATTGTTATGATGGGAGATTGAACACAATTGTATTGTAAAAAATACAAATACAAAGCAACAATTAGCATACAGGTTACAGAATATGCCGATAGTTCTACATAGAAATAAAAGACCTGTGAATGCAGAAAAGCATCTTCACATTTAAATTTTTCTAAAAACCTTGAAAAAAAAGGAAATAAACAACAAAAAGAATACAATAGGAAAGGTAAAGGGAGGACAATGGACCGAAGGAGAGAATATAGCAGGATAAATACAAGACCGGAAGAGAGAAAACAAGAACATGGAAGTGGAAAAATATAGAAAAGGGAAAGAAAAGGAAAAAGGGTAAAGGACAGAAAAAGCGAAAGCCAACTACTCTCTTGTGGTCAGACATTTCAAAATCCCCAAAATCTACAATAAAAGTTATCAGGACATAAGATCAATAGATCTATAGTATAAATTATGATAAATTATGGTGCATGGACCATGTAGTAATTTCAGTTATCTTCATGAGAAGGTTGGATTGAAAAAGTTGTAGATAATCTTAGTACCTACCCATCGCGACCCCATGCTGAGAAGGTCGGGGCCCACTTTGGGGTCAGGACCCACAGTTAGAGAACCGCTGGCATACAGTATATCTGCCATCTTCTTAAAGTGCAGATTGGTTATCTTTAGTACTACAAATACAATAGACCTTATTCTGGTCCATGCGCACCCATGCAAATTCGCACAGGTGTGCAATGTTTTTGAACTGCACATGCTCAATTCTGCACATGTCCATGCGATGTGTGCGAGCGGCCTCGGTGAACAGATTGTACGCTCGGCGCTCGCACACAAGACTGCGGGTGTGTGGGCATGGGGATGCGGCCATGGGAAAGCCCAGCGTTTCATGAGCATTTCCATGGAAATTACAAAGTGACGCGGGTGACGGGGGGCGGGCACCGGATGTCAGCTGCCCGCAATGTTCTCCTCGAGAAAACACGTAAAACTAAGACACCTTAGAGTGTCTTAGTTTTGTATGTGCCTTCAATATCATTCGATGGTTGGTGACCATCGAATGATGTGGGTGTTTCCCCATAGGCTGCAAATGGATTTTAATGCTAAACATCGATTCACAGCCATGCGGGGTAAAATGGGCGGCGGCGGCATATGCGAACGGCGGGCAGAAAACGGCATGCAGCGCTGCGTGTCAACCAGAATATGTCTGTGCATTTATCCTGCATTGTACAGCCTGAATTAAGATCAATTGTTTCTTTTAGTTTGAGCTGAAGCCATCGCTAGGACCCTAAACAGAATCTGCATACTGATAATGAATATGAAAATACATTTTTCAGAAACTGTCTAGAGGACCAAAGGTGTATACTCAGGATGCAGGCTGTCTTTCTCCACACCTAACATGTCATTCCTCTGGGACCAACTATATTTTCCTCACTGAGTCACCAGTGTAATTACTTGGCAACACTGATTGCTCAGGGAAGATGTTTATTAATCGGAGGAAAGCAGGTGCTGAGATAAATACCTTCTCCTCAACTTTGATCTTCTTCTGATCCAGTTCAGTTAATTTCTGCAGCATAAACAGCACTGACAGCCAGTACTCTGCTTGTTCCTAGAGCAGAAACAATATAAGAAAGAGTGTCAGACACATTAACAGTGCAAACCTCCCAACTTTGTTTGAATTAAAAGCGGGATATTGAGCAAAATTTTGAGGTGTGGCCTGGCTGCAAGGGGCATGTCCTATGTAAATAACATTACAAGTTGCATGCACAGTAAAGGAAGCCATACACAGGTCTGACTTGTCTGAAGGGCAAGTCAGACTCGATTTCCCTTGGACTCCCCAGCAGCTCCACGGAAGGACGATTTGATGTGCCATTTTTACATACAATTTATCACGTGCAGTTTATAGTATGTAAATAGAACTTCCGGGGAGCTATAGTACCAGGTAGGGTGGCCAATCCCGGGATCGTCACGCTGCGCAGAGCCCCGTACCAGAGTGACGACATCAGAGGTCACGCTGCGCAGGCCACACAACAGCCACCTCGTCTGACTCCTGTGCACACCGCGCTGACCTCCCGCCGACTCCATGAGACCGCCCACCCACCAAGGCTGCCTGCATGATTCGCCTCTTCCCAGACCCTAGTGTTCACTCTAGCACCCGCTATCTTTGAAAACCCATGCAGTTCCTCTTCCCTGCCTGGGGTGCAGTGGCGTAAGTTCGTCCCAGGCACCCGGAGGCAAGAAGAATGTTGGTGCCCCCCCCAAATATATCTATATCTATCTGTGTATCTATATATCTATATATATATATATATATATATATATATATATATATATATATATATATATATATATATATATATATATATATATATACATATACACACACACACACACACACACACATACACAGTATAGGGAGTGACAGCAAAAACTGAGGGAGTGACAGCAGGGGCAGGGATATCAACAGTAGGGACAGCGGGGACATAGGGATTGACAGCAGGGACAGAGTGACAGCAGGTTCTCAGTGATGTTAGTGAACAATAATGTTCAGTGTGCATGCAAAATATCATATAAGCACAAATAAAAACATTTACAGATGGAGCTGTTATCATCTTTGCGGCTCTTGGTAAATGCCTTGGCGCAAATCAGACGCGTGTGCATGACCATGTCCTGGCGAATGGTGTGCTGAGTCAGTTCAACAGATGATGGCGGCTACATCTTTATATTAATAAATGATAAACATTACACCAATGGGGGGGGGGGGGGGGGAGCTGCAGATAAGAGCAAAGAAATAGAATTTGACACAATCTATTGTTACTACACAATCACAAGCATAACAATTTTTAACCCCATAATTTGAGGGGAGTCAGGGACAATATTAGATGTATTCCACTGAAACCTACTTGATGGGTGTGTAGTGGAGATCCAGTGACAAAATGGAGGAGAAGCTCAGCAAGGATTCGTCAGCAGCAGGAAAGACCCGGGCGCACCCCATGTGGATGCCCAGCGGGGATCTGGCAGCAGGGGGAGAGCCGACAGGTCTCGGGGACCCGGTGGTAGCAGGAAAGAGCCGGGCACACCACATGTGGATGCCCGGCAGAGATCTGGCTGCGGGGGGAGAGCCAACAGGTGGAGGGGACCCCATGGTAGCAGGGCAGATCCAGGCGCACCCCATGTGGACGCCCGGCGGGTATCTGACAGCAGGGGGAGAGCCGACAGGTGAAGGGGACCTGACGGTAGCAGGGCAGAGCCGTGCGCACCCCATGTGGATGCACGGCGGGGATCTCTCTCAGCAGGGGGAGAGCCCGACTCCTTGTCACTGCTCACTTGTTCAGGCTGGAGGATGTCCGGCAATTTCCGCAGAGCAGTGAGCAGCCAGTGAGGAGACAGAGAGAGGGACCGCCACCGCTGCTGATACAATAAGTTACGGGGAGGGGGCCGCTGCTGCATACATTAAGGGAACTCCAAGAGGCAATGGAGCCAGTGCCCCCTTTAAGGCTGGCGCCCGGCGGCAGATGACTCCATTGCCTCCGGGAGTTCCGCCACTGCTGGGGTGTCACTGTCTGGTCACCCATTGACTGTCACCAACTGCCTCTCCTAGTGTCACCCACTGCCTCTCCCCAGTGTCACCCACTGCTGGTCACCCACTGGCACGATATACCCTCTGTATATTGTTTTGTATATACCTCCTAACATGACCAACAGAATGCTCTGTTCCTGGACTTCCATCTTAATGCATGATTGCCATTACTTGTGTTCAAACACCTTTTGTATCACTTAACCTGTTCAGCACAGGTGATGCCAAGCATACATTAAGAGGGAAGTTCAGGAACAGAGCACTGTGTCCCTGGAATGGATCATGTTGGGAGGAATGAGTCTTTAGCATGAGCTACTCATTTCTTAATGTTGAGATCTTACAACAGACTTATGCAGCCCACACACGCACCGATTTCAGCGTGCGTTGTGGGCTTAACTAGCACACACAGCATCGCATCGTATGCCTTGTGCATACGATGTGCATGCGATGCGATGCTGTGCTAGAAAAAGCAGGTACAAAAAGTATGTGCAGCACATACTTTTTGTACTGTACGATGAGGTGCCGCGGGAGCGCGCACCCCATCGTACAGCATCGCACCGCCGGCATCGGCACATGTGTGGGCTGCATTAGACTTGATTTGAAATTACACTGGAAGGACAGCAGTTGGAGCTGTCATGTTTGTTTGTTTGTTTGTGTGTGTGTGTTTTAGTATCTGTGATGTATTGCACTTGTTTGTTCCTGCGTGTGATGGAGGAGATCTGAAGGTACCATGGAGAGAGAGATGGAGCATGCAGTGATTTCTGCTCATAAGCAGTAAGCTTGTTCTGATTATCATTATATAAACAAGTTATACCACAAAGAGCTTTCCAGTGTGTGCCTATGATTGAAGCATAACTCCAGAGGTGATCCTAACTGCGTGGGTAAAGCACTCAAATACCCCTTTCACACTCACTGAGCCGGGTCATACCCGGGAATGTGTTCCCGGATGCTTCCCAGGACTTTACCCGGGAATGTACCCTTTCACACTGCACTCAGACCTGGTATTGACCCGGGACAGCCCCATTCACACTGATCCTGGGAAATCCCTGCAAATACATATGCATGTCATTAGAAATGGACTCCAGGGCTCTGAAAGATGACATCAGCATTTGTGAGCCCAAGAAAGCTCCAATCAGCAGATTTTTTAAAGTCCCGTGTACCCAATCCCGGGTACGGGACCATTCACACTGACCGCATCCCGGGTCAATTCCGGAATCTACCCAGGTCAGGACCTGGGTAGCAATCCCGGGCTGTTCATCCTGGGATATTCTTTCAAGACCCTTTCACACTGAGCTAAGTCCCAGGTTGATGCGCGTTCATGTGCAAAAACCCAGGATATTTTTGCAAGTGTGAAAGGGGTATAAGCATCAGTGTCTAATGGCAGTCATCCAATACAAAAGCAGCTTTCCTGGCATACATTCATGCATCTGAATATACAAGGACTGAGACTCCCACTTTCAGCATCCATGTATTCAATAACACAGATTGGTGCAATCTTAGGCACCGCCATTGGACGAGTGCCTGGGTATACAACCACTATCACTGACCCACTACACTTTCAATACACTTCTCCCTCCATGTGCCTGAAAAGGCTACGCTATGTCCATCATCGGCAGCCTGTCCACCTAAGCATAAGGACCTGACTGTTCATTTAGAGTTAGGAGTAAATCCTTACTTTAGGACCTAAATAAATTATGTGTAGTGCATACAGCGCCTATACAATTAGCTGGACAATATGGATTAGACTGTGGATTGTAAAGAATGACACAAAAAAGTGCCATTAAATCAAGCAGTGCCAGTTTTTACCTATGGGCTGCTTGTTTCTGGAAATCACACATTTCTTTTAATGCTAAAATGATGTGCCATGTACCCCTAATAGCAGGGCCGTCTTAAGACTATAATGGGCCCCTGGGCAAAATAATTTGAGGGCACCCTCTCCTCCCCTCACCTATGTGCAGCAGTGGCGGGGATCCGGGCAGCAGTGGGTGAAGGGGTCCGTGCAGGAAGCGGCGACTCAGACCTTGATGCAGTGCTGTTTGCTGCCGGGCGGGAAGCGCTGCAGATTTTGGAAAGACTGGCTGGGCGCTGATTGGCTAAGCGTCCTGCCAATCAGCATCTGGCCAGTCTTTTCAAAATCAGCACAGCAGTGCTTCCCGCCCGGCGGCAGACAGCACTACATCAAGGTCTCCGCTTCCCGGACGGACCCCGCCACATGCCGCTGCCCGGATCCCCTCCACACGCCGCTGCCCGGATCCCCTCCACACGCCGCTGCCCGGTCCCCTGCACACGCCGACCACTGCCAGGGTCCCCTCAACACGCCGACCGCTGCCCGGGACCCTGCACACGCCGCCTGGGTCCCCTGTACACGCCGCTGCCCTGGTCCTCTCCACCTGCCGCTGCCCGGGTCCCCTCCACCCGCCGCTGCCCAGGTCCCGACGACACGCCGCCTTTCCCTAGGACAGTGCCGTCTTCCCCATTGTGGTGGGCCCCTACTATCCTTGGGCCCCTGGGCAACTGCCCATTAAGCCCAATGGGAAAGACGGCCCTGCCTAATAGTAAAAGGCACTAACACTACACCCTGGCAAGTTTATCCAGAATACACAGCATGCAAGGATGTACTGTACTATGCAGTTGGTCAATAATGAACAACAGTGAGATTAAAGGATCATGGGGGGATTTCACAGTTACCTGCACTGGATTATTTAAAAGATTTAGGACATGTAGCAGGGGCAGCTCTTCAATGAAAGCAATTTCACTTATTTGACAGATCTGTAAAAGGAAATATTATAAGAACCACAATCACATGAAAGTAATAAAGCAGGACATCAGCGATACAGATACACAGATACATGTGTGGACAGTTCTTGGCTCTGGATAATCCCATGGGGCACCAGATGCAGTCAAAGTATATGATTGTAATTTACGTCTCAGTGAACAGAGCCATATGAATCTGCAAACAATATCTTATGTATACTTCCCCACTGGCAGAAAAGGGTACAAGCTATAAGAAGTAATAATATAGTCATTTTCATTTACATGATGAGAAATTGGGACTAATGGGATGCTACATTTTACTTTTATTTACATTTATTATACATTTCACTATAATTTCTCTAAAATACAGATTGCACGTATTTTTGCGCACTGGAATTCCTATAGCTAACCCACTGTGGTCACTTTGCAAAGTAAATATGCTACCTGGCTTTTTGTCCTTTTAATGCATACTCTCTGTGCATTGTGGGCCTAATTTTGCATTGATCACCATCAACAAATTTGAAAATCTAGTGATTATCGGACACCTGTGCATGCATCCCATCCGTATCCTGACTCCCAGGCAGCTGGCATTTCTGGATGTGTATGGAAAAAGTTAAAAAAAACGTAGGTGTGCCCAGACATTTTTGTGAAGGGTCTGTGTTGTCAGCAATGACCTATTCCAGCTGTTTTTTTTTTCTGGTGGGGAAGCGGCTTTCTCCTCACAGTCCATGCTGAATGAGGCCCAATATGAAGTAACTGTAATTTCCCACCTCAAAATGTAGCCAGTGCATAACGGTGTTCCATGCTGAGGATTGTGGTCTAAATGCTATACTTGTAGTAACTACACTAAAGGTAATGATTATCTCTTACATCTGCCCTTTAGTGCATATACTAAAGTTATTGCTTTGTACCTACGTCGGTTTTGAAATGTTTCCCAATTTAAGACTCTTTGGCATAAAATTTAGTTTATTACAGTTTTACAAAGTTTAAAATGTATTATAATATGAAAACATGTGGACACATCCTTGAAACGCTGTGCAGACACCAGCAAACGCCCCCTGTCGGTTCCTCAATTTGCAAACGCCCCAGCGATCGAAAAACTCACAAAAGGCGTCTTAGCTCCAGGGGGTGTGTCAACACACAGGCACTGATGCTGTACACAGTAATGTAAAGGGGATTACACACAGTGCAATGCAAATGGCCACACTTATAGCATTAGGTAACTAATCCACACGAGTATTCCCTGCACCATACAGCATTCTGTCATTACGATGGACCCGCATACAAACTTATGGGGAAGGGAAGAAAAAAGGAATATAAAAAACATAATTTGTTCATGTGTAGTTAATGTAATGTTATGATTTTTAATAATTTGCTAGTGACGGTGCATGTTAGCCTGAAGACAATACAGAAACCAGAAAACGAATAGCAACACCCATTACCTCATTGTCTTGAAGGTTTAGAGTCTGTAGGAATGCCAGTCCCTCCAGGCCTTCAAGGCTGGAGATCTGGTTGAAGGAGAGGTCCAGTGTTTGCAGCACGTTTAGCTTTTCCAAGCCTGTGATGCTCTTTATCTGATTGGAGGCCTGAAATATAAATACAGAGTGATGCTAATGCTAACACACAATGTGTGACAGCTTCAACAGAGCCTAATAATGTATTTAGTCAATAACGCAATATGTAATAGTGTTAAAGAAAACAAAAGCACTAATCAAAAAAGTAAGAACCAAGTTGTATATGGATTTATGTCCTACAGAGGCGCATTTCCTATCACAATCTTCCTGCATCAGTCTGACTGGAGCCTCACAGCACTCCTTCCAACATCTGTCCCTAGCTCAATACACAGAAGGAAAAGAAAATTAATCATATATACTGTACACCTCTAAAAGCCAGGAAAGCAAATGCTTACAAACACTGCACACTAAATACAATTAAAAGGTACCAATTATGAACAGGGTGCAGGTTCAGAGAAAAGTACTGCTTTACTAAAGACCATGAGACCAGTTAGATGACATATTTATCTATAAAGTGAACCAGTAACAAATAGCAGAATGCATGATTGTATAAGTAAAGGAAAAGTATAAAAATAAAAGAAGGCTAAGAGTATAGTAAAGATCACAACATTACATGAAGTACTGCAACGTCACCAAGCCGCACATCACGGACAATCACTCTACATATTACATAGGTCCCAACTCCATACCTCCCAACATTACCCTCTCCAGGAGGGACACAATGCTCTGCTCCTGCACTTCCCTGGTAATGTATGATTGCCATCACCTGTGGTGAAACAGCTTTCTTATCACTGACCTAGCTCCCCACAGGTGATGGTAATCATACATTACCAGGGAAGTCCAGGAGCAGAGCATTGTGTCCCTCCTGGAGAGGGTAATGTTGGGAGGTATGCAACTCTCCCAATTTTGGCAGGACAGTGATGTTTTTCTGAAGCTGTCCCACCTGCAGGTCGCAGCAGTAAGGGCATCACGGACGGTGTAATGGTTAGAATTACTGCCTCACAGCACTGAGGTCATGGGTTTGATTCCCACCATGGCCCTAACTGTGCGGAGTTTGTATATTTTCCCCGTGCTTGCGTGGGTTTACTCCGGGTACTCCGGTTTCCTCCCACAATCCAAAAATATACTGGTAGGTCAATTGGCTCCCAATATGTGTGCACTATATAAGAAACTGTTAATAAATAATAAATAGGGAGACCTTCTATAACGTGCTGCTCTACTTTGCAAAATAGATGTGGTGGATATGCGCACATCTATACACCAGAAGAGATGGACATGGCGCATGTCAGCAACTCACAGAGCACTGGGCATGCCCCCACAATGGGGGGGGGGGAAAATGGGGCATGGCCAAGACCCCTTGTGTCCATCTTGACCACGACCAAAAGTTGGGAGGCATGTATTAAATTTGAAAAAGCGTTTGTGTTTGAATGCAATAAAGCCATTTAGGAGGCCAGAGATCCAAGATTTGGCTTTGGGTACATTTGCTTTTCTTGCACTGCTACTGCCTGTGAGATTGTATTTCACTACAATAATGTACTTTATGTAACAAATGTAATTTTGCTGCAGAAAATAAAATCTTTTTCTAGAGCTTCGAAACTAGCTGCTTTATTTTGCACAACCACCTACTAATACCGCTTTCTCACCAAGCATTTCACCCAGGTTGTGTGTTTATGTTAAACAGTCAACTAACAGGGTTATTCCCAGGTCCGAGCTGGATACACTGCATTAAGAAAATGGGTAAAGGGTAATATTAAAAAAGGTGCTCACTTTTCATTAGTCATCTTTACGAGCCTGTAATAGGATTAATGTGTATATTAAGGTCATGAAAATAAGCAAACTTGAAGGACGCAGTATATCTTATACACGCATATTGATGTCTAAAACGAGGTGCCTCCATAGAGGTCATTGAAATATCATACTGTAGCCATTGATGCAAAATAATAACTGGATATTGAAACCCAAGCATGGATGGCTTCACTACACTTTACTGCTTATACTGTATGTACCCAGGATCTAAACTTCTCTGATTTTCCCCAGTGCACTTTTCTCTTGTGAATCAAAAGGGTTGAGTGAGTTTATAAAACATGCTCTTTATATCCGAAATGTAAAATAACAAATATGAAACAATATACATTGATAAAAACAGCTAAAATGTTGTTATTATTTTGATCTGTTGTTGATCCGTCAGTACAGTATGACTAAAAGGAAAGTTAGAAGACTTCCTGGGATACTTGAGACAGAGGATGATCTCTGCAAAGTGAAAACACTTTGAGCTTCCAGTCTTCAGATATTACCTCCTGCTGTTTTTAAAGCATTCTGACACACACAGAACCACAGAGGGAACATCACAGGAAATTCTAGAACTAAGAGGTCTATAATGGTGGGAGCAAGGGACACAAGAAAGTAAATAGGAAAATAATCTGTGAGCATGTTATACGTACTGGCATGCTACCTTAATGCCATCACTCTGAGGAGATCTGATATGCAAATAAGGGCAATATTAATGATAGTATGGGAAAAGATGGGAAAACTTTGGAGGTTGCTTAAATATATTAGTCATGTGCTCCAAATTCTGGAAAAAAAAACAACTGTTCTTATTCTGTAAATACTAAATGCTTCAGTTGCTGGATAATAAAATAACCCACAACTGTATACTAATGAAAAGCTACATTACAGTGATTTCCAGGAACACTGTACTGTTCCATTTCTTATGCAGATACCGCAGCAGTCACACATAGAATATAGGCATGCTGCATATCATTTTAATCAACAGAAGTTGCTTGTGCATCCTATCTACTCCACTTTGCAAATAAGACAAATTTTAATGGAAAAAATTGCAAAAAAAGATGCCCGGCCCTACAGAGTCACGCAGAGCTTCCGTGTTATGTATAATGCGACTTGTATCACATGGAGGATAGATAGCCGACCTACATAATCAGCGTTTACTGGCCAATTACAGTGTTATTATTATTATGCCCCAACTATATAAAATACATACCAGAGAGAGTGTTTTGATTGGTAAGTTACCAAGTCCACTGATGGTACAGATTTTATTGTAAGACAGGCTCAGGTGTGTCAGGCTGGTGCACTTTTCTAAACCAGTTATATCTTGTATGCTATTATCTGTACAGAAGGGAAAATGATCAAGAAAATAACACTTAAATACATGAAAATATATAAGATTTGTGCAGGGTGAATTATCGTAAAGAGGGGAAGTGAGCTTTACAGTAGATATCTTTAGGTTGTGTTTTTTACAAATATTTTTGCATGCTACTGTATATGAGCATATTCCCAGCCAGATGCAGCAATGTATACATCTCCACATCAGCAGAATGGGTCAGGAACTGGAGGTTAAAACTCACTATGCCCTGTTAAAGAGGTGCATGCAAACCGCACGCAATGCCGATGTTCGCATAGTTGAACATCGGCAAGCATTTTATCACTCTACAATGCTTAGTACACCTGCCCTCAAATTCCATTAGGACTTGGACATAGTCAGAGTTATATGGCAGGGAGGCATGACCACTGCCCCTCCAAAAATAGTTAATGAAACATGCAGCAATTTGTAATGTGAGAGGATGCACTTGTCACCCTAAACAGCTGGCTCAGGGCTCACATCGGTCCACTCCAACATTCCCAGGCCCTCTGCACTCCTGGACACAGTTTAGCCCTTCATATTGCTAGTTGCTCCTCCATACAGCTTCAGCTTGTCTATTTCAAACACACAGCAGTCAAGCAGCCTTACTAGTCATGTGACTTGTTAGTTTTATAAAATGATGTACTGTATTGACAACATGCTGTATGTTTGAATAAATGGCATCATCAATGAGTATATCATTTCTGTACTCTTATGGTGCCCATACACTAAGGCAATATTGCATACAATTCTTCAATTTCAACTGCACCTATGCAATAAATCGAAGGACTGAATGCACATTGAATGTGTAACCCGATGCGATGCGCAGGTCCGCCATTCGAATGTCGCACCCATAGATATTATGTGCTGCACATAATATTTAGCAAATTGCATGAGCGATCGCATGTGGTTTTTAACCCCATGTGATCATTCACAATGCAGGAGTGCTGGCAGTGGGCGGCAGTTTTTGGGAGCTGGCAGCGGTGTAGCAGAGCGCTATGCAGGAGGGCTGCCGTGTGGTGGTGGTCAGCGGCGGCAGGCAGAATTTAAAAAAAACTTTCAAAAGACTTGGCAGCCCTCTGATTGGCTGAGAGAGAGCTCTTTCAGTCAATCACCGGCCACCTGAATGTGAGGCCTCTAACTAGCTGAGAGCTCTCTCGGCCAATCAGAGGGCTGCCCAGTCTTTTAAAAGTTTTTTCAAATTCTCTCGCCCTTCACTGACTACCACCCCATGCCAGCCCTCCTGCACAGCAATACCCCCTCCACCTCTTCCAGCACCCGATGTGGCATCATAGGTGGCATGTGTAATCGGGTGGTGGAATAAAAAGCACTTGGGCACCATATGTGTATGGGCATCATTACAGATATCAAGGAACACTAAAACACTGATAAGTAATACTGGGGCAGTTTTATTAACCCTTTCAGGTCCAACGTCTAGTCAGGCTCAACAGCCCTAGCGCTAGTAGCAGATCCAATGGAGAGCCACTTTCAAATAAGAACATTTACATTGTTCAACATTCACCCATTTAAAAAGATGAGAGAGGTCTGTAATTTCCATCATAGGTACACTTCAACTCTGAGAGACAGAATGTGGGGGGAGGAGGGGGGCGGAAAAACAGGAAATCACATTGTAGGATTTTTAATCAATTTATTTGTTCTTGCAGAAAATAAATATTTGGACAATCAAATAGTTAAACTCAAATTCATTAATATAACGTCGTTTGGCAATTACAGAGGTCAAAGTTTCCATTAGTTGTTAGCCAGGTTTGCACACACTGTAGCATGAATATTGGCCCACTCTTCCATGCAGATCTTCTCTAGATCTGTCATGTTTTGGGGCTTTCACGGGGCACCACGGACTTTCAACTCCCTCCACAGATTTTTTGATTGAGTTGACGTCTGGAGACTGGCTAGGCCACTCCAGGACCTTGAAATGCTTCTTACTGAGCCACTCCTTATTTGCCTGGGCAGTGTGTTTGGGGTCATTGTTATGCTGGAAGACCCAGCCACGTTCCATCTTCAATGCTATTACTGAGGGAAGGAGGTTTTTGGCCAAAATCTCATGATACATGGCCCCATTCATTCACTCCTTAATACAGATCAGTTGTCATGTCCGCTTTGCAGAAAAGCAGCCCCAAAGCATGATGTTTCCACCCCCATGCTTCACAGTGGGTATGGTGTTTTTGGGATGACACTCATCATTGTTCTCAATCCAAACACAACGACTGGAGTTTATACCAAAAAGTTATTTTTTGCTCTCATCTGCAAACATTACATTCTCCCAATCCTCCTCTGGATCATCCAGATGGTCACTGGCAAACTTTAGAAAGGCCTAGACACAAGCTGGATTAAGCAGGGGGACCTTTCAGGCACTGCAGGATTTGAATCCATGATGACAAAGTGTGTTACTAATGGTAACCTTTGTGACTGTGGTCCCAGCTATCTTGAGGTCATTGACCAGGTCCGACTGTGTAGTTCTAGGCTGATTCCTCACCGTTCTCAAGATCATTGATACCCCATGAGGTGAGATCTTGCATGGAGCCTCAGGTCGAGGGAGACTGTCAGTGATCTTGTATTTCTTCCATTTTTTTATAATTGCGCCAACAGTTGATCTCTTCTCACCAAGTTGCTTGCATATTGTCGAATAGCTCATCCCAGCCTTGTGCAGCTCTACAATTTTGTCCCTGGTGTCTTTAAACAGCTCTCTGGTCTTGGCCATGGTGGAGAGGTTGCAGTCTGACTGTTTTAGGGTGTGCACAGGTGTCTTTTATACAGATAACCAGTTCAAGCAGATGCCATTAATACAGGTAATGAGTGGAGGAGAGAAGAGCTTCTTTAAGAAGAAGTAACAGGTCTGTGATAGATAGAAATCTTGCTGGTTGGAAGGTGTCCAAATATTTATTTTCTGGAAGAATATACAAATAAATTGTTTAAAAATCATACAATGGGCGAAATGTAATAGGGGGTGATTCTTGGCCATCTTGAAAAATCGCATCACATCGCATGTGCACAAATCGTACATTTTGTGTTAAATTCGCAAATGTAATAGGGTGCGATTTTTGCCTTGCGATTTCACTTCACATGCGATTTTGAGTGATTTTTAGTCATTAAAATGTGCGATTTTTTAGTCATACAAACGTGCGAATTTTAGTCATGAAAATGTGCGATTTTGCTCAAATGTGTGATTTTGCTAAAATGTGCAATTTTGTGTTAAAAAAAATGGTGTGGGGTCCCCCCTCCTGAGCATAACCAGCCCCAGGCTCATTGAGCAGGACCTGGTTCCAAAAATACGGGGGACAAAAAGCATAGGGGTCCCCCTTATTTCTGAAACCAGCCCCGGACTCTTGGAACGGTCCTGGTTCCCAAAATAAGGGGGACAAAAAATCTGGGGGTCCTACGTATTTTGAAACGAGCACTGGGCTCCAACAGCTCGCCGTGTCATACCACAGCCGGGGGACACTTTTTACATAAGGTCCCCTGGCCATACCATGAGCACTGTGGCTGCTAAGCCTTGGATGGGGTACCTGGGGGAGTGGGGACTCCCCCCCCCCCAATAATGGGGTCTACCCCACGAGGCTTCACCTGTCCAGGGCTGAAGCCCGGGGCTGTCACGGGCGTCCCTGGCCTTTGGACGTGGCCTGATAGGGTTAATTCATTTATAGATAACATTGCTTATATAGGTGAACTTCAATTCCCCTGCATGCTGGGACTTGGCGAACCACAAGTCCCAGCATGCGGGGCATTAATGGGCCTGCTGGGACTTGTAGTCCACCTGTACAAGAATGTTAAAATAAAACACACACACAGAAAAGTAAAACTTTATTAAACACACACACCTCACTTTTATACCAACTTACTTACCGCACCAGGGTCCAGCGCTGCCTCCCTCCTCCAGAGCCAGCTCAACCCACACTGACAGCGGGGTGAGCCGGCTTCCTGCGGCGCTGCTCTTTGGCTCGATGCGTCTCCATGGAGACGCTTTCAGCCAATCAGGGCTGAGTTATGCGTCTCCATGGAGATGCATCGAACCAAAGACGCTAGCAGCCTTTATAGCGCTGGGACAGCGCTATAGAATCTGTTAGCAGCACTGCAGGAAGCCGGCTCACCCCACTGCCAGTGCGGGGTGAGCTGGCTCTGGAGGAGGGAGGCAGTGCTGGACCCTGTTGCGGTAAGTAAGTTGGTGTAAAAGTGAGGTGTGTGTGTGTTTAATAAAGTTTTACTTTTCTGTGTGTGTGTGTTTTATTTTTTACATTCTTTTTACAGATGGACTACAAGTCCTAGCGTGCCGATTGATGCCCCGCATGCTGGGACTTGTGGTTCGC
Organism: Crinia signifera; assembly: GCF_055691185.1. Classification (NCBI taxonomy): domain Eukaryota; kingdom Metazoa; phylum Chordata; class Amphibia; order Anura; family Myobatrachidae; genus Crinia; species Crinia signifera. The sequence continues at coordinate 193,363,031 of NC_139220.1, forward strand.
CAAGTCCCAGCATGTGGGGGAGGCTTGCTGGTAATTGTACTGGCCTTTGGACGCCGGTGACAGCCCCGGGCTTCAGCCCTGGACGGGTGAAGCATGGGGGGGACCCCTTTATTGGGAGTTCTTCACTCCCCCAGGAACCCCGTCCAAGGCTGAAAAAGCCATGGTGCTCATGATATGGCCGGGGAACCTTATGTAAAAAGTGTCCCCCGGCTGTGGTATGACACCGTGGGCTGTTGGAGCCCGGTGCTGGTTTCAAAATACGGGGGACCCCCAGATTTTTTGTCCCCGGTATTTTTGGAACCAGGACCGGTCCAAGAGTCTGGGGCTGGTTTTAGAAATACGGGGGACCCCTACGCTTTTTGTCCCCTGTATTTTTGGAACCAGGTCCGGCTCAATGAGCCTGGGGCTGGTTATGCTCGGAACCCCACGCCATTTATTTTTTTTAATTTTAACTTTTACACATTTTTAAAGACAGAACCATGCACAGATCTCAGTGATCTGTGCATGGTTCTGTCAAATTCGCCTGTCAGAACCTGGTCTAATTTTTTGTTGATTTTTGGTAACGTTTAACAAAAATCGCACCCTATTACAAGTGTGATTTGTATACTTTATAATGGGAAAACATCTGGATCCGAAATGAAGTGTGACTAAAAATCACCACTTCAAAATGTGCAAATTCGCGGCAAAAAGTGTTGGTTTTTTTACCGCGAATCGCACCCTATTACATGTGCAATTTTTGGAAAACGTACGATTTTGGCCGTTTTTTGTCAAAAAAAAAATCGACCTCTATTACATTTCGCCCAATGTTGGGTTTTTTCACATTCTGTCTCTCACAGTTCAATTGTACCAGACCTCTCTCATCCTTTTAAGTGGGTCAACTTGCACAATCGGTGGCTGTCCAAATACTTCTTTGCCCCTCTGTATATTACATGGAAGATACTATGGGGTCCATTTGACCCAATTATAAATAAACATAAATAAAAACTAAACAGAAAGGCATAAAAGCTAGCGAATGTGTGCCACATTGGCCCTTATTCAGATCTGATTGCAGTACAAATTTGTTTGGAGAATGGGCAAAACCATGTGCACTGCAGGTGGGGCAGATGTAACATGTGCAGAGTGAGTTAAATTTGGGTGGGGTGTGTAGAAACTGAAATCTAAAAATTGCAGTGTAAAAATAATTCAGCCAGTATTTACCCTGCAAAGAAACAAAATAACTCACACAAATATAACTCTCTTTGCACGTTACATCTGCCCCACCTGCAGTGCACATGGTTTTGCCCATTTTCCAAACAAATTTGTACTGCAATCAGATGTGAATAAGGGCCATTGTTAGGAAAGCGTTAGGAAAAAACATGTGACAGGCAAGGTCACTAATTGTTCTAGTTTTTAAAAAAAACATGGGTTAAAGAGGAGTGGGGTCACAGAGACACCCCATGGGCTAAGGTATTGAATTCTGTACTTTGATACATGTTACACATTGTTTTCAATTATATATTTTTCTAATCTTATAATGGTATTATTACTGAGATCTGTGATAATATTGTCATTGCAAATGGTACGAATTACATTATGTATTGATATTTCAGAAATTCACATAGAGACAAATAAAGTAGAAAATGTAATAGTTTATAAAAATAATTCCTAATTAAACAGTTTTCCATTTGCAAAGGATACTATTTAAGAAGAGCTTTGTCAGCGACTTGTGTGCAGATAAATCCTTCATGCTGGTTATATCATTAAATGACAAATCCACAACCTGGCGGAAAAAATTCAGGGGGAAAAAATATATTAATTATCATAGTAATGTAGCGTGTTATGTACTATCATGTTACCCACAGTGGTAAAATCTCCAATGGGCCCTACTCTAATGGGGCCACATGCTCTAATGTCAGATATGGGTATACCAATCCCGGGGCATTTTTTCAATCCCACAATTTGGGATTTAAAAATGTTTAATCATGGGATTCCCAGGTTTGAGGATACCCAGGACTGAGATCATCAATGAAATGACAAACTGTAATCCAACATAATGTCAACATTAAGTATGTGTGTGTGTGTGTGTGTGTGTCAGTGCAAGAACTAGAATTGGTGCTCTCCAACCATCCTAAAAATAGGGATATTGTGCACCGTAGAGGTGTGGCTTCTTGAGTAAGGGGCATGGCCACATAATAATACCTAAATGCCCAATAACACTTTTATGCCCATTACACATTATGTCACACACACACCGTAATGCCCATTACACAATACACAGCACACCATAATGATCATCACACTTAACACATTATGCCACCGTAATGCCCATTACACAATATGCTGCAAACCATAATTCGTATTACACGTTATGCTGCATACCACAATGCCCATTACACGTTAGGCCACACACCATAATGCTCATTACACATTATGCTGCACACCATATTGCCCATTACATATTATGCTGCACACCGTATTGCCCTTTACACATTATGTTGCACATCATAATGCCCATTACACATTATGCTGAATACTGTAATGCCCCTTACACATCATGCTGTACACTGTAATGTCCCTTACACATTATGCCTCACACTGTATTGCCCATTACACTTTATGCCATACATACACACACACACACACACACACAAATAGTATACATACACACACCTACAACCCCTTTTGCATAAACAGAAAACAAAACCACTATTGAGCCCATAAGTAACCACAATCATAATTTATTATAGAACCCCTCCTCCACCACCACCACCCTCCCCTGGGTCGGAGAGAACTCACTTGAGCAGCTTTATTTATTGAAGATGAATGTCTGCAGCCAAACAACCTACTCCCACCAACCTCCCACCGCACTTATCCGCAACCTGCAACCAACCCGCTGAACTTGTCGCTACAAACCTCCCCACCCCCAAATACCTGTTTGCTCAATAGACAGATGAGCTTTCCAGCCCAGCTATAACTCTAATCCTACTTGGAGGAGCTGCACGTTGCCAGCGGCTCCGCGCTCTGCTCTGTCTGAGCTACTAGACGGATGGAAGTGCGGGGGGGGGGATTCCAGGCACCTGGAAACCCCCCTGCATCAGGTTCGGATTAAGCCTTTAGGAGCCCGGGTTACTTTAGACAAGGGGGGCCTCTCTCTCTTGTCATTACAGGCCACAAACTGAATATTATACTGTCAAATCACAAAGTAAAGGCAGTATAAACTTAAAGACCATAGAGTCGCTAAAACAGCAGATAAAAGCAAGTTGCAATATTAGCAGCAAAGCCTTGCATGTAGATCATACATACAGTACAGTTGTGCTCATAAGTTTATATACCCTATCAGAATTTGTGATTTTCTGGCCATTTGTCAGAGAATATGAATGATAACTCACAAACTTTTATTTCACTCATGGTTAGTGGTTAGGTGAAGCCATTTATTGTCAAACAACTGTGTTTACTCTTTTTAAATCATAATGACAACAAAAACTACCCAAATGACCCTGATCAAAAGTTTACATACCCTGGCCTGATAACATACATACAAGTTGACACAAACAGGTTTGAATGGCTACTAAAGGTAACCATCCTCACCTTTGATCTGTTTGCTTGTAATCAGTGTGCGTGTAAAAAAGGTCAGTGAGTTTCTGGTCTCCTGAAAGACCCTTGCATCTTTCATCCAGTGCTGCACTGACGTGTCTGGGGGAAAGCAAAATAATTGTCAAAGGATCTGCAGGAAAAGGTAATTGAACTGTATAAAACAGGAAAGGGATATAAAAAGATATCCAAGCAATTGAGTACCAATCAGCAGTGTTCAAACTCTAATTAACAAGTGGAAAATGAGGGAGTCTGTGGAAACTAAATCACGGTCAGGTAGACCAACAAAAATTTCAGCCACAACTGCCAGGAAAATTGTTCGGGATGCAAAGAAAAATCCACAAATAACTTCAGCTGAAATACAGGACTCTCTGGGAAAAAAAGTGGTGTGCTTGTTTCAAGATGCACAATAAGGAGGCATTTGAAGAAAAATGGGCTGCATGGTCGAGTCGTCAGAAGAAAGCCAATACTACGCAAATGCCACAAAGCATCCCGCTTACAATACTCCAAACAGCACAGAGACAAGCCTCAAAACTTCTGGAACAAAGTAATTTGGAGGGATGAGACCAAAATTGAACTTTTTGGCCACAACCATAAACGTAACATTTGGAGAGGAGTCAACAAGGCACTGGAAACTTGGCATGTTATCCGAAAATACTGGAGGAAAATTTGCACTCATCAGCCCGGAAACTGCGCATGGGACGTACTTGGACATTCCAACAAGACAATGATCGAAAACACAAGGCTAAGTTGACCTGTCATTGGCTACAGCAGAATAAAGTGAAGGTTTTGGAGTGGCCAGCTCAGTCTCCTGATCCCAATATGATTGAGCCACTCTGGGGAGATCTCAAACCTGCAGTTCATGCAAGACAGCCCAAGAACTTTCAGGAATTGGAGGCTTTTTGCCAATGGGCAGCTTTACCATCTGAGAAAATAAAGAGCCTCATCCACAACTACCACAAAAGACTTCAAGCTGTCATTGATGTTAAAGGGGGCAATACACAGTATTAAGAACTGGGTGAATGAACCATGAGTGAATGAAAAGTTATCATTCATATTATCTGACAAATGGCCAGAAAATCAAAACTGTATGTATAATGTCACTGACTAGTTCCAATGTAAGGACATGTGCAAAGGTAGGAACATTGTGTTAAGAGAGTACATGTAAACTCTGTGGGTAAGAATGCTAGTCATGGCATCTGGATTATCAGAGCATTGTACCCATAATATAATGTGGTCTATAGCTGGAGGTGGTCAGAAAAGAATAGGGAAAAATGACGTGGGCGAGTAAGTACAAACCTGCTGGTATTAGATGTCTTGTGGGATCTAGAATGTACAACAGGCTGTTAATCTGAAAGCTCTAATGGGAAAGTGCCCATAAGAGTCTCAGGTTAAAGGATCAATGGTCAATGGGAAACTGCAGGGGCGGGGGGGGGGGTATACATGTACAAGAGGGAACGCAATACCATTCTTTCAAAAGAAAGACGTCTAACTGACTATGCGCCAGATGTACTAAGCTTCAAAAGTGATAAAATGGAGAGTGTTAAACAGCCGGCCAATAACATCCTGCCTGACATTTTTGTTTGTTTGTTTATCACTCTCCGAGTCCATTTTATCACTTTTGTATCTTAGTGCATCTGGCCCTATAGTGGAAAAAACTCTCAGGCATCATTTCAACATATTCTAAAAAATCAGGTGTACTCAGTCCTAATCCTAAAGTATCACCGACATGTTTTGTGGATTTCTTTAATCATGCACAGGTAAAATACTATATTTTGTTGTGTCAGTAATATCCAATAAGGATGTCATACTCTGGGGGAAATTTACTAAGATGTGTATTCTACTTCACATGTGATGTTGCTATGGGCAACCAATCAGATCCTGTCTACGATCTTCTAGAGGGTGCTAAATAAATAATAAGTAGCTTCTGATTGGTTGCCCATAGCAACATCACATGTGAAGTAGAATACACATCTTAGTAAATTTCCCCCTCTGTATCTGGGATGTGAGTTTATTTAACTGCAATATAATGTAAATATTAAAAGTTTGGTGAACATATAGGATAGGTTAGGAAAATTGGGGTCACTAGACTTTGCTTCATGCTTAAATGCTTTGGACAAAATATGGCAAAACCCCTCTATAGTTTTGCTACATACACACATATTGCTGTATATTATTGTTATGGCCACAGCAGAAGTCTTTTACTAATTTTCCCACATAGTTATCCTATCCTAGGGCCATGCTCTGCAGCATTAGTCCCCTATATGCTCTGCCTGTCCTTATATGGTGATTCCTGCTCCTAACTGTCAGCAGCCTCATTGAGACCTTCATGTTAGGCTGCTGCTTCCTGAGCACTGTTGTGGGGTGCTACAGAAAGGAACTAATTTATCAGAAGTGATCTACAGCAAGCAAGTTAGTAACAGTATGAGGGGAAAAGGATCTTTAGTTATGGTACTATATATAGGTTATGGTAGATATACTAAGAATATGGAGGTGTAAGGGTTTCGTGGTTTAATGTGGTTAATAAGGTGACGCTTCGGGCTCGGTGGCTCGCTGCGCTCGCCACACTATATAAAGTCAACTCCACACTGACGTGGATAGTGGGGGTATGAAAAGGTTAGAGGACGCATACCGCCCCCCCTAGCGGGCTCGCTGCGCTCGCCACGCTTCGGGTTGGCGTTGATAGTGGCGGTGGGGTGGGGGTGCATTTAAAATTGTAAGGTGCTTATACAATTAAAAATCGTATAGGCGGACCATTTAACATTGAAAAAAACCATTAGGGTGCTTATACAATTTAAAATCGCATTGCATTGTATGCCATTGTATGCCATATACAATGGTATACAATTTAAAATTTAATACAATGCCATACTACTGAATATCGTGGGCGCCGTGCTAGGAAACAAGTACCAAAAAAAAAATTTGTTTTCTATAGATATGACACTTTTTCTTTACAATAAGCCATCTCTGCTCAGTCACTATCCATGCACTAATCAGAGACTTTCCATAGGTAACCACATCTGTAACGTACTTACCATCAGGTTTTTAGGTGGAACAAAATCAAAATATGTGCTCAGCTTGTTGTTAGATGCATTCAGCTCAGTCAAGTATGGCATGTAACAGATACAGGACAAATCTAGAAAGAAGTAACAGTTACATAAAACCACAAGTACACAACACATATATACAGTATACACCTTACTCTATGTGCATACAACATTTACAGAAGACTCCCCAACAAAGGTAGTTTTCTTCCAAATACTGTAGATACAATGGTGGGTATTCTGGTTGATTTGCTTGGATGCGAATTCGCACCCTTGCGAATGAACTAGATCCCGCCTTGTGAATGGAGGTATGCCGGCCCATCATTCACAAGGCGCGTACGTTCGCACTGGCTGTGAATGGATGTTTTACATAAAAATCCAATTGCAGCCTGCTGGGGAACACCCACATCATTCAATGGTCGCCGACCATCAAATGATGTGGATTGTGCACGCAGATCTAAGGTTTCTCAGAGCAACCTTAGATCTGCGTGCACATTCAGAGGGAAGTCTGATCTGATCTGATGATGTCAGCTGCCTGCTCCACGCACCCACATCATCGGCATATTAGCATGAGAATGCACAGCCTTCTCATGGGAACACCCACGAAACGCTGGGTATTCCCATATGCTAATGGACCGACCAGCTACCACATGGCCCCCACCCTTAGTTCGCAAGGATGGGTGCATGCACCCAGCAAACAGTTTGTTCGCAGTGGCCACACGCACTCAGCACATGCAAAACTATCTGACCCCTGCGAATGCACGTGGCCATGCGTACGGACCAGAATAAGGTCCAATGTGTGTAGACAAGGTCTAAGCAGTAGTAAACTTTTTGTGACTTTTATGATGGGTTACATGGAGTGGTGACAGAGCCATAGTGAGTGAATGTGAGCAATAAAGGTATGTTAATCAGAACAAATTAGAATTCTATTGATAATAATATAAAATACATCCCATCAATACATAAAATGGAGCAGAATATGCCACATGACTTTGAGGTCTACAGTAAATTGTGAGTACTCTTATTAAAATGAGGGCTCTGCCTCTTTCAATGTGTGAAGGTTATAAGCATAAAATGTGGACTAAGCAGAGAATAAAATGTCAGGTATTGTATTCTAGTTGGTTTCTACTGTATAACTCAATCTACAATTGATGATTAGAACCTCATCATACTGTAGCTGATATATTATACATACCACTGATTTCATTACAGGACACATCCAACTTTTGCAGGTGAACATAATTACAAAGAATTTGAATATCAAGTAATTTACGAGCCTGAAATGACAGAAAAAAAAAATGTTAATGACAGTAATATATTGACAAGTCCTTCAAAAAATATTAGCTTTTACTCACTATAAATCCTTCCTTGAAGTTCATCTGGGGGACACTATATTACCTTTAGATATATAAGGTGAAATTTAATTGGATGAGAGATTCAGACAGTGAGAGATTTAGTAAGAAATCTCCAGGTTTTTTTTAAAGCAGCAAGTTTGCAGTGTAAATGATTGCAGCTTTAAAAAAAACCTGGAGAATTCTTACCAAATCTCTCACTTTCTGATTCTCTCACCCCATTACATTTCCCTCATACTGAGGTGCTGATGGAGAGTTTTTTTATGGGGAAGAAGACAGATTTAACTATTTTAGTGGCAGACTCAAAATACCACACTATGGCCTTTATTCAGATCTGATAGCAGTACAAATTTGTTTGGAAAAGGGGCATTTGTTTAGCTTTGGGGGAGTTATTTTGTTTCTGTACAGGGTAAATATTGGCACATTATTTTTACACTGCAATTAAGATTTCAGTTTCAACACACCCCACCCAAATTGTACTCTCTCTGCACATGTTACATCTGCCCCACCTACAGTGCACATGGTTTTGTCCATTTTCCGATCAAATTTGTACTGAGCTCAGATCTGAATATGGCCCTAGGGGGGGAATTTACTAAGATGTGTATTCTACTTCACATGTGATGTTGCTATGGGCAACCAATCAGATACTGTCTACTATCTTCTAGAGGGTGCTAAATATAAAAAAGTAGATTCTGATTGGTTGCCCATAGCAACATCACATGTGAAGTAGAATATACATCTTAGTAAATTTCCCCCTATATGTTCAATAAAGTCACACAGAGGAATAAACAGAATGAGCCAGTGGAAACTAATCTAAACCACCTGTAAGTATAACAGGTAAACTGGTATAAAAAAGAAAAAAAAAAAACAGACAAGTTCGGGAGAAAGCTTAGCCTCCCCAGGACTTTGAGGAAGGGATTTTACAGTGAGTGAAAAATCCAATTTCTAATTGCATTCATCTGGTGGATGCTCCATTACCTCTGGGAATTCCCAGCAAGCTAAAAGGAACTGGCTACTCGTAGAATCATATGCCCATCACTAGAATCACGAGCTCCAAACATATGGAAGTGGTAGTATTTTGTGAAAGTGTGCATGGATGACCAGGTTACTGTCCTGCACAGCTGTGTTACAGAAACACCATGCCGCACAGCCCAAGACACCCCTACAGCATGAGTTGAGTGGGCCCTAATAGAGGCCGGAACAGAAACATTTGATAAAAAATATGCTTGACAAATGGTGGAAGTTACCCATTGAGTGATCAAACCCTTTGAGGTTGCCCAGCTGCGCTTTGGTGCATCAATCAAAACTAATAAAGAATCCATACACCTCAGAGAATCAGTACATAAAGCATGGGCATAAAGCATGGGCAACATTCAAAGCACCAAGGAAAAAAAACATCATTGGAAGCCTTCTGAAAAGCTGGAAATATGAAATAGGACCACCTGTTTCTAATGAAATATGAGAAGTGGAGGCTTACAGGAGAGAGCATAGGGCATCACTCTCAATTCCAAAATATTGATGTGGATTCCACAGATCCTGTTAATGCACGTTCAGAAATACTGCCCCCAACCTATTAAGCTGGCATCTCTGGTAACAATCACGCAGTTCCAAACTGAGGAAACCATTTCAGATTTGGAGTCTCAAGCCACCATCAAATGACAAATTTTCAAAGATAAACTGATAAACTGTTTATTTTCATAATTTTGACCTATGACAGAGCAGCTGGTTTTGAAGAGGTCACCCCAGCAGCGAGGGATAGAGTGTCTCCAAAAATGCCACCCCCCACTGTGGGGCGCTGCTGCCTGTTAGTGGGACAGTCACAATTCCTTTGAAAATTGGGACAGTTGGGAGATATGTTTTAACTGTTTTAGTCCCAGACTGCAAAGCCCACGCTATATATCCAGAAGTAATGGGAGGAATGAGCCTCACTACCTCATCAATAATTTAGCAAATTATATTGTGTGATAGCAACAATCTACTTCCAATGAGCTGATGAAACACATTGGTGCTGGACTATCAGGAGGTAATAATGCTATGTGCTACTAGCAGTGACATCTTCCAGAGTCATGATAATCTGAATCTACAGAGAAACAATTACACCCCTCTCTATAGTACAGTACATACAAGAATGACAGAATGGTTGGATGCATTTTGAAAGTTGTAGATCAAAACGCATCGCTTGCAGTTCACATCGCACCTTGTTTCTAAATGGCTTGCGATGCGATGCAAAGTAAAAAAAGGTATGTGTAGGCAGTACTATTTGTACTAGATAGCGTTGCATCTAGGTCAAATCACACGCTGATTTAGTGTATCACGTGTGATTTGAACTAGATGCGAACTAGTAGAAAATGCACATCGCACCGTGTGTGGGCATCTTAAGGCAAATAAAGATGGATGGCATGCACAATAGGGATGGCCAATAACACTGCCAATGATTCAAAAACATCGATGGCTTATGGCCAATAAAGAATAGTTTTGCCATCAATGGGGGAGAACCAGATGTCAAAGCCTAACTGAATACCCATAAATATTCCCACCTCCAGGTTCTGATTAGCATACGGGCCAATCAGACAAAGAAAAGGGATGGCCATCAATAGTTAAAACCATTGATGGTCATAAATCACATAGTATGCTACCATCGATGGTTGTTTGCACTATCACCATCGATGGCAATAGCCTTGTTGGCCATTCCTCGTGTACATGTGCATGACATCTCTACAGGGTTAGAGAGCCATGGATGCCCAGCTGTGTGGGGAGTGCTGGGCATGCCCCTCAGAGACCATGCCCACTCGGATTGTCCCAATCGCCTATGGTCCCTTTTTAGAATACGCAAAAGTTGGGAGGCATGTTACCAACCTATTCTTAGTAGATCATTTATTTTGTTCGAACAATATGGATAGCTTGTTCCAAATAGGAAAAATCAATACAATAAAGGTTTTGTCTAGAATTATATTCCAATAGGAAAAGCAAACCCAGTAAGTAAATAAGTAATTAAAGTGTTTCATGTTAGCATTTACCCACAGACTAGTTTTAAGGTGCCTGAGGAAGAGAAAGCGCAGGAATATTTTTAAGAAATATAATGCATTATTAATATTAAATAAGAGAACACTTGCATTGTGGCGTAACAGTGCTGAGGTCAAGGGTTTGTTCTAGACTAGGGTGTGTCTGTGCAAGGTTTGTATGTTGTACCTGTGTCTGTGCAAGATTTTCTCCCACAGTCCAAAAACAGCCCCGCAGGGTAATTGGGTTTTGATAAATGGACCCTAGTGTGTGCATTTATGCAGTAGGGACAGTGCTGCAGAACATGCTCAGCTTATACTTGCCTACTTTTAAAAACTAGCTTCCGGGAGATTATAGCTGGTAATAGAATTTTGCACAGCGCAACATTGAGGGGGCATGTCAATGTAAAAGATTGTGAACATGGAACCTACAATTGTGGGTATGTACTGCTACATCTGAGAGGAGTCTATTATAATGACTTATATACAAATGTAGATGAGCCCAAAAGCAGTTAGTAAGAGTTACTATAATTGCTAAAGTGCTGGGAAATGGTGCTGATGATTCAATGTAAATGTATCTATCTCTCATTCCTTTTTTCCCCAAAAATGTAACAGTGTAATGTGGGCTAGGTGAAAAGAGGGAGATTGCTAGACTAATAAGGAAGAGAGGGAGATTGCTGCTATTTCAGGGAGTCTCCAGCAGAATGCAGGAGGAGAGGTAACTATGATGTAACAGTGTAATGTAGGCTAAGTGACATGAGGGAGATTGCTAGAATAATGAGGGAGAGAGGGAGATTGCTGTTATTTCAGGGAGTCTTCTGCAGAATGCAGGAGGGTAGGCAACTATGGATCAGCTATATATAAATAAACAATAAATAAATAGGACTAAACATATAAATAAACCCAACTTTTGATTATGGAACAACAGCTCTGTTTGAAGCCATAATGGTTTTGTTGATAGATGACGGCAATAGAAACATATCTTCTTATTTGCCAAATGTAAATGATCAGGCTCTATTTTTTAAGAAACTAAACTAATGCTTTTTATAGTATGGAGCATTTGTGCGAGGCATAAGAATTCTTCACTAGGCCTCTAGGACAGAGAAACATCCCCTAGTGCAGGTATCTAAGGTCTTGGAAACAATTTAGGATAAAGGATTCTTCTCCCTTTCCAGAATAACAATCACAGCTGGAGCGTATTACAAGTCCCATGATCCCTTATGTATTTTTCTACTGAACACAGATTATGTCACCAGAGAACACAGTCTTGGAACATTTTACAAATATAGAGCGAGTGTGGCACAATATTGCAGTTGTATTTTTCTTTATAAATACATTTCAACATAAACGTACTACAGTACCACCTCAGGTTACTGAATTCACCAGCATTTTTGATTATTTTAATATATTGTTACTAGTATCCTTTATTTATATGGCGCCACAAGGGATCTGCAGTGAACAATTACAGCATGGTTGCCTACTTTTAAAGTCACCACTCCGGGAGAAGCCCGGAGAGGAGACTGTCAGCAGCACTTCGGCGCTGGTATCCAGTAGCGTTGCCCACCTTTTCAGGGGGCCGGGAGGGGGACCTGATTTCCGGCCATTCAGGGAGGGTAGGCAACTCTGAATTACAGAGTGCATAAACGAATAGGCAAAACAGTAATAAAGAGTACTGTTGATTTGAAGCCTGGGTAGCACGCTTCCTGTAGCATTAGAGAGGCAACTAACGACCATATTTACATGGGGCACTGCACTACTACTGTGCACCAGTATATTCCTGTCCCCACTTACAGGCTCCACTCCTGTTCATGCTATGTGCTCATAAGAGAAATTGGGGTGCGGTGGGGGTTGCCTCAAGGCTGGACCTTTCCATCACTGACTATTGGCTGCTTCCACTTCAGTCACAGTGAAACAAACCGGGTGCCGGATGACCTCCGAACAGTCAGATTCTGATAGTCAGTATACCGACATGGGAATCCTGTCTGTTAAATGCATGACAGGTGGAATGCTGAGTTTCAGGGGCTATTCTCCACGACCCGATAGAGAGAAAATAGAACCTGTGGCGAGCGCAGCGATCCCACAAGGGGCTTTGATGCGCTGGCTCTCCTGTCAGAGTACCAATAGTAGGGATTACGATGTAGGTTTACTGACCATTGGAATCACAACTGTTGGGACGTTATAACACACCCAAACAAACCCTGAAAAGATTTTAACATGGCTAATTAAGGGGCTGTTGCAAAGTAATTTATCAAATGGGCATATGTAATAATAATGTAAGTTAAATAAAGCTAATGCAGAAATAGCATATTTCAGGAAGCGGTGAATGGTCTAGAGCAGGGGTGGGAAACCTTTTTTGTGCCAAGGGCCGTTTGTATGGGTAAAAAATCCGTCGGGGGCCATATGTAAAAATGTCTCTTACAAATTGTCCTGCTGCAGCCGTCCCACGCTCTGGCGGCTGCCACTGAATAGGACTGACAGTCTCCGGCTGCTGTTGATTGAGAGGAATCTCGTGAGAACTACCAGACGGGTGGGCGGGCCACTCAGACCGGTAAGGTTTCCCACCCCTGGTCTAGAGTGTCCAGGTAGACAATCAATAGGTCTATACCAAAAGGTTGACTTGCAATAAGTCAACACTGACAAAAGGTCGACATGCACTAGGCTGATGATGAGAAAAGCTTGGAATAAGAAAGAAGTCTACGTGTCAATGGTTGACACATTAAAAGGTTGACATGAGCTATTCACAATTTTTTTATTTTATTTTTTACTTTTTGACACTTTACCATCCACGTGGACTACAATTGGGACATGATGAGTGAAATGAACCATGCCAGGGTACACACTACACTAATTGGGCTGTCCATGTCGACAGGTATCAACAGTGACAAAAAACTGTGATAAACTCATGTAACCCTTTTTCATGTATCAACATGCCGACATGTTGCTTGTGTCGACCCTTAGACTCAACCTATTACATGTTGACATTTTGTATGTGCCGAACTATTGCATGTCACCATATTGTCTGTGTCGACATATTGCATGTTGACCTTTTGGTGTCAATCTATTGACTATCTACCTAGAAACTACAGACCTTTTAATCCACACCCATGTATTTCTACCCCTAAGCAGAGCAAGCTGTCTCTGGCCCTGTGTCACAGTACTGCTTGGGAGTAAGCATTAAACCAGATCTTATTTATTAACAGTTTCTTATATAGCGCATACATATTCCGCAGCGCTTTACAGAGTATAGCTGAACATTCACGTCAGTCCCTGCCCCAGTGTAGCTTACAATCTATATTCCCTACCACATGTAAACGCACACAGACATTCTAGGGTTGATTTTTGTTGGAAGCCAATTTACCTACCAGTATATTTTGGGATTGTGGGAGGAAACCTGGAGTACCCAGAGGAACAGTACAGGGAGAATATACAAGCTCCGCACAGTTAGGGCCATGGTAGGTATTGAACCCATGACCACAGCGCTGTGAGGCAGTAATGCTAACCATTACGCCATCCGTGATGCCCCAAACTTGGCTGCCATGTAAATGTCCTATATGTGACCTAAGTTTGGTGCTGCAGAGATGCTTATAGGTGCAATGTAGTTTGCGACCTCTGATCTCTTTTAAAGCTCAGCATGGGAAAGGGATCAAGATAACGATCTAGGACCAGGAACATAACTCCCAGTGGCAATGGAGACGCCAACCTGAAGGGGCACCTACATGTATTGCAGAACCTGTGTGGTTCACAGTTGGATCCAAATATGATCACTGCTGTTACGGCGGAGCTCTACGGCACACCCGCTGCTGCTGCAGAGTTCATTGGCTCTACCCCAGGAGCCCTGCAAACAGCTCCAATAGGGGACTGGATGGCACCCACCTGGCACCCCCCAACCTGTGCTGCAGCAAGTGATGGTACAACTGCAGCAGCTTCTGGCCTGTGAGATGGGATGCACCAGTAAATGCTTATTCTGAATATCTGTGAGTCCGACCCTCACCCACCGGCCATTCTCACACAGAGTAGCTGGAGCTCTTTATTTCAAAGGGGGGGCACCAAAGTCCAACTTGCCTCCAGGTGATTGAGATGAACCATAGAGCTCCACTGTATGAACCAGTTATAAAAGGTGGTTTGCATGAGACGTACACCAGGAAACCTTTTCTCTAATTTATGACTTCTAAAGTCAAAGTGTCCTGGATTGCAAATCCCAAAACAAGACATTTGTTTAGGGGCCACCTCTCACTTTGGCATATCTGGACAGAAAATAGATATGGCCTTTTTGAGAGGTTATGAAACTGGGTTATGGAAATGTCCCCTGGTTCTATGATTCCCCTATACACTAGGCGATATTGTTCACAATACCGCTCGGAAAGGGCTTTCTAAGCGACATTAAAATCAGAATCAGCTTTATTGGCCAGGTATAATTGTATATACTAGGAATATGTTAACAGTTTGCAATGCAACAGCCAGGTAGGTAACAAGTAAACAAGTGGGGGAACACGTACAGACATTCATATAGATATACACTATAGGACCTGGTAGACCTGGTAGGAACGCCTTGTATCATCTACCTGATGGCAGTAGGTTAAATATGCCATGGCCAGGATGTAGTCCTTTATTATCTTTGTTGTCCCCTTTTTTGCTCTGTACAGGTACAGGTCCTGGACAGAGTTGGAGGTCCGCCCCCATAATTTTATTTGCAGTCTTGACCACATTGTGGAGCCTGTGTTTGTCTCTCGCGATGGCAGAAAAGTATCGAGAAGCACAGTACATTGAGTCCACAATTGCAGAGTAGAAGAGGAGCAGAAGCTTCTGCGGGATGTTGAACCTCCTAGTTGCCTTAGGAAGAACAACTACTGCTCCGCCATCCCAATGAAGCGATAGGTGTTGGACCCCCATTTAATGTGCCGGCTGATTGTACAATACCACCTAGTGTATACACTCCACATTGTTAATGATGCGTGTCCCCGAGCGTTGTTAACAACCTCCTCCCTTGTCTGAACATGTTCGGATAAGGGATTTCCTGTTAACAACGTTCATGCTACAGCCACAGCATGACTGTGACTGGTCGCTGATGAAAAGGAACCTCTGCCGGGGAGGGGGGGGGCGCAGAGATAATCAGATGGTCGTAATCCGCTCCTGCAACCAGCGATTAGAATGGGGCTGAAAACGGGAGCGCGCACTCGGCGATTTATCGCTGGGCACACTCCCATTACTGGCCATATGGTCGCCAGCGACCATATTTCCAGCGATTATAGCCCATATCGCTGCCGTGTGTACACGGCTTAAGAATCATTAAGGACTATTCTACATATGTGCAACATTATTGTTTGACTTATGGCAATTGTGAAACCGTAATCGTGAGGAAAATGTAAGGGGCTCCAGATTCTTGTCTTCATGGAAGCAGATGAGTTGTGTATTTTCCGTGAGTGCTGATGTAACCAGAATCACAACCAGCTGTTTAAGATTGATGTATATGGGTACAAGCTGGATTTGTGACACTCTGGAATGGCAACATATGCACTTGGTTTATGCCCAGCCAACTAACTGCCCACTAATGAACAGGCCTTATAGGCATATGAACAAAAAAAGAGAAGTGAAAGTGGAGCGTTAAGTACCAATCTAATTACACTTATATAAAAAATCGGTACTTGTATACGGCTCCCATCGCATGCCATCGCATGCCATATGTAGTGGCATGCGATGCGAGTTTACTGGGTTTTTTATGCATTTGTTATGAAAATCGCATGCCATGCGATGCGATGGCATGCGATTTTTATCACAAATGCATCCAAATGCATTTAAATTAGTAGCAAACATGTGAAATGCACCCCAAATGTCATTTTTCACACTGTACCACCCCCACTATCAACACCAACCCGAAGCGTGGCGAGCACAGCAAGCCCGCGAGGGGCGGCGGTACGCGTCCTACGACCTTTTCATACCCTCACTATCCACGTCGGCGTGGAGTTGAGAATAGAAAGTGTGGCAAGCGCAGCGAGCCACCGAGCCCGAAGTGTGGCGAGCTCAGCGAGCTCAGCGAGCCCCGCGAGGGGACGCGGATACCTTCACAGGTATCCATGTCCCCTCGCGGGCTTCACAGGCATCCGTGTCCGCTCGCCACGCTTCGGGCTCGGTGGCTCGCTGCGCTCGCCACACTTTCTGTTCTCAACTCCACGCCGACGTGGATAGTGGGGGTATGAAAAGGTCGTAGGACGCGTACCGCTGCGCTCGCCACGCTTCGGGTTGGCGTTGATAGTGGGGGTGGTACAGTGTGAAAAATGACATTTGGGGTGCTTTTTACATGATTTTAACACATGTCCATGATTTCAGTGAAAAATGACATCGCATCACATCGCATGCGATCACATGCGATGCAATGCGATTTTCCCCTGTACGATGCCCATTGTGGGAGCCGTGATACTACACAAGTACAAAAAAATCTGATCAATTGGGTATCACAAAAGTATAAGACATTTATTATGCATTTTAATAAATAATCAATATATTCCACTAATTACTAACCATAATAGTGCACTTAAATTGATAAAATAGTAAATAATAAAAATTGGACAGATCAATATATTTAGTGTGGTCTCCCGCTTGTATAGGATCCTGAGGTTTGTTTTGTCCTCCTTATTTCTTGGATATCACTGGAAATTGTAATGGTGGGTATCCATATCTTTGAAAAAGTTGTCAGTTTAGACGATGAAACGTGTCAGGATACAGCTATTTTACCAAAATTATTGGACTTTGAAGCATATTAGATGGACACCCCACTGCTTTTATTTATCAACTGTACAAAATCTGCCTGAGGTCCGATTTCCTCCTCTGGAATACAGCATTCAGGACACCAGCACCTGCTCAATCTTTGGGTTGCCTACCAGCCTGTGATTGTGCCCCAAACAAGGAGACACTACAACACAGTGGTAATAACCCAGCCAGGTTTTATGGATACCCACCATTACTATTTCCAGTGATATCAAAGAAATATGGAGGACAAAACAAACCTCAGGATCATATACAAGCAGGAGACCACTCTAAGTATATTGCTCAGTCCAATTTTTACTATTTAATCATTTTATGTGCACTATTATAGTTATTAATCAGTGGAATATATTGATTATTTATTAAAATGCATAATACATTTCTTAAACTTTTGTGATACCCAATTGATTTGATTTTTAATATAAATTTAATTAGATTGGTACCTAGCGCTCCACTTTCATTTCTCTTTTTTTGTTTATATCATGTTTTAAGGAACTGACTATATAGCCACGCCAAAATATGGAGTGCCAAAGATTGCCGGTATTACTGGGGGGCGTGGCCACGGCGTGCGTGAGTGAGTGAGCGTGTCCGTACCTCCCCATGCCGGCTGCATGAAAATGTGCTCCCTTTCCTCCTCGTGAATCCAGAGTCTGTGAAAGCTTTCTCCGCCTAAGACTGGTGCTTCTGGGCCGTTGAAGAGAAGGTCCTGTGCCTCCCTGCCTGCGGTCCCCTATCCCCGAGAGCGGTGTGCGAGTGGAGGACGGGTCCAGGGGCTGGCGCGGTGACGCGGCGAGGGGAGAGACCCGACGTCACTAGCCTGGGACACGGCTGCCGGGGACGCATTGAGCCGCGCACGTGGAAGCGGCGGCTCCTTTGAAGAGATTGGGAATTGGCGGAGACCCGCAAGCAGCCCCCCTTACTGCAAACATTGTGCCTGAGGCGGCGTGTGGCAGACGCAGCCTGGGCACAAACAGCAACAATACCGCAGCAGCAGCGGCCAGGTTAGAGTGACACTGCTGGACGTTTGTATAACAGACTCCTTTATAGTTACCGGACGCTTGAGGCTCAGGGTGGCAGACTGAGCCCAAAGTGGAAGGGTGAAGGTCCAGCAACGCGCGATTTCTGCAGCCCTGTGTGAGAGGCAGGTGCCGGGTAGTGGATGTGAGCCTGCCAATACTTTGATACACTCCTGGACTCAGTGTACAAGTATTTCACCTCAAGTGGAGCTAAAACAGTCTGTCCCATTCAGCTTTGAGGAAGCTGTTGACCTCTGGGTGAGAGACAGAGGCCAGAGCTGGAAACAGGATACTGCTTGTACAAGGGCTTTGACTAGAGCTGCTGTAGAATAGAGAACAGCACTTCTGAGGGGAAGTCCTCCCGGCCGCAGTGAACTGTGACTAACTTACCGGAGCAGAAGCATCGGTGGAAAAAAACCACACCAGCAGTGAGTACATTTTATATGACATTTACAGCATTGTATTGTACTGCCTGTGGAAGAGGTGTTTGACAACATTATACTTGGGAGCAGGCTGGTTGAACAGTGTGGAATATAAATCACAACTATGGGGAAAACTGGCCAAAACACAGCGGCAGCAAGACTGGAGAGATTTGCCAGGGCCCAGTCCCAAGCCGGCCCTAGTTCACAACCTGGCACCCCCCTGACAACCCCGGTTAAGAGTGGCACCACTCAGCAACCTCCGGAAGTCACGCTGGCGCAGGTATTAGAGGCAGTGAATAACTGTGAAACTCGCCTCAGAGACCAACTAAGCCAAGTTCAATCAGACATGGTATTATTAAGAAATGATGTGCAAAAAACTTGCGAAAGGGTGACTGAAGTAGAAAACCGGGTGTCGACATTAGAGGACACTGTTACACCTCTTCACAAACAGGTTAAAGCAATGTCAGGCCAGATTACGGACATTCGCCTGAAATGATCCGATATGGAGGGGCGCCTCAGACGGAATAACGTCCGCTTCATCGGGTTTGAGGAGAGGGCGGAGGGTAATGAGCCAGAAAAATTTCTTGAAAACTGGCTAACTCAAATGTTTGGCAGCAATGCCTTTTCTGCTCAGTTTGCCGTAGAACGGGCGCATCGCATCCCAGGCCGCCCACCAATACCAGGAGGTCCGCCGCGAACCCTGATTGCAAAAATTCTTCATTTTAAAGATAGAGACAGCATTCTTCGGTTGGCCAGGGACAAAACTGACTGCCTGTACAATGGAAAAAAAATTGCCACATTCCCCGATTTCCCGTTAGACGTCCAGAAAGAGAGGGCGAAATACAAGGACATTAAGATAAGGCTGAGAGAGCTCGGTCTGAGTTATTCGATGCTTTACCCTTCTAAACTGAGAATAGTGGTGGAAGGTGGCACAAAATTTTTTGTTTCCCCTGCAGATGCAGCCAGTTGGCTGGATGAGAATCACCCTGGGGAGGGGGGGGGATTGGGCTCACTCTAGTGGTCATTAGTTATTTGCTCCACTGGGGTAGTTTAGTAGGGAAGAAGAAATAGTGGGTCTACGTAAGGGAAAAGGTATGCCTAATGGGTTGGGTCATACAGGGCGGGGGAGGGGGGCTGGGTGTGTTGTCTGTATTTGTTTGTTAGTTAGTATGTCCTTAGTCTGGCCTAGAAATTTCCCCTTCTGGAAGGTAAAGTCTGGTGTGTCCCGAGGGCTCCCCGATGCCAGGGATTATATGTATAATAACACAATGTATGGTTAAGTTTTTGACGTGGAACGTCAGAGGGATCAATGGGAGAGTTAAAAGAGCCTTGGTATTAAAACAATGCAAAAATTTAGATGCAGATATTATATGTCTTCAAGAAACGCACCTCAGGGGAGATAGGCTGCTCTCGCTAAGACGCCCGTGGATCGGGCAAGCATACCACTCTTCCTTTACATCGATGGCAAGGGGAGTCTCTCTACTGTTTAGGAAATCTTTGGTGTTTGAACCCGGGGTAGTTAAGATAGATCCGGGGGGTAAATATATTTTTATTGAGTGTGGCATCAACCATTGTAGAATTTGTATTTTGACTGTATATATCCCCCCTCCCTTTTCTTATGAGGTTATTAAAGAGGCGGTAGAATTTTCCGCCAGGTTCCCAGATAGCCAGGTGATTTGTCTAGGGGACTTCAATAAGGTTCTGGACCCACAGGTAGATAGATGGAGAAGATCAGAGGAGGAAGCGGTAAAGGAAGGCTATAGATTCTCCCAATTTATGAGAGAGATTGGGTGGTGGGATCCGTGGAGATTAAAATATCCCCATCGTCAACAATATTCTTGTTTTTCATCTTCTTTTAAAGCATTTTCAAGGATAGATTTAATATTTGTAACGGAGGGTCTTCTGAATAAAGTCTCCCACATTGAGTATAAAGGCCGAGGAATCTCGGACCACTCACCTGTGATGATGCAGATGGATTTCGAGTGTGAGGTGGGGTTTAAATATTGGAAATTGCAGCCTTTTTGGTTGGAACAAATGGGTGAGCATGAAGAACTGGAGGCTACTATGCAGGAATTTTTTGAGATCAACAGTGGGTCCTCTCCAGGGATAGTTGTCTGGGATGCCTTTAAGGCTTTTATAAGGGGTGTCATGATTAAGAAAATTGCCTTCCTAAAGAAAAAACACAGGGTAAGGGCAAATGAACTGGAGACAGCAATGGGGAATTTGGAGATTAAATATCTAAAATCCAATCTTGTTGCAGATGAAGAGGCCTGGTTGCAAGCCCAAAAAGAATGGCTGGAGTACCTACAAGATATTACTTGTTGCAGATTGAGTTATGGGGCTCATCAGCGATATGCTAGCGCAGATAGGGCAGGTAAATGGTTGGCAATATTGGCAAAACAAGATCACCCCTCAAATATTATACCACAAATTACACTAGAGACGGGTGAGACGATCTCAGAGACCCCTAAGATTGTACAGGCCTTTGTGGCTCACCTGGGTAAAGTGTACAAATCCCAAATTAACAAGGAGAGTGAAGCAATTGGGGAGTACCTGGAATCGATTGATATGCCTAGGCTTTCATGGGAACAGAGAGAATCTCTAGAGGCCCCTATAGAATTAGCTGAGATCATTGAGGCCATTAAATCCTTGCCCATTAATAAAGCCCCGGGTCTAGATGGCCTTCCGGGAGAAGTATACCAGCGTTATGCTAAAACAATGGGTCCACAGTTGTTGGCCCTGTTCCGGGTGATGGAGGTAGAGGGGAACACTCCCCCCTCTATGTCGGAAGCCTCGATTGTAATGATCCCTAAAAGTGGGAAGGACCCTTCTCAGATTGATTCCTATCGGCCAATTTCTCTAATATCGTCAGACGCAAAGATTTACGCTAAGGTCTTGGTGAACCGGTTGAATAAAGTAATTGAGAAAATTGTACATCCTGATCAAACGGGATTCATGGCTGGAAAGTCTACCATGATCAATCTGAGAAGGGTCTTTTCTTACATTCAAATTGCGCGGGGTAGGAAGGCAAAGGTGGCAGTGGCATCATTTGATGCGAATAAAGCCTTTGATTCCATTGAATGGGAGTATTTGTGGGCGGTATTGAAGACCTTTGGTTTTGGGAATCGCTTCATAGGATGGATCTCACTACTCTATAAGAATCCACATGCTAGATTAACAATAAATGGGTTTACATCCCCGCTGTTCCCCCTTTTCAGGGGGACCAGACAGGGATGCCCCCTCTCTCCCCTTTTGTTTGCAGTAGCGGTCGAACCGTTGGCCTGCATACTAAGAAAGCAATTAGAAGGAGGTAGACACGGAGCTGGGTACGGCTTGAATATGGTGTCCTTGTACGCTGATGATTTGTTAGTGGGAGTAGAGAACTCTGAGGAGGACATCCCTAGAATTATCGAGAGTATGAGGGAGTTTGGGGTATTCTCGGGTCTCACAATCAATTGGGGGAAATCCCATTTGTTGAATGTGGGTGAGAACGGGCTAGGAGGTACGGCAGGCTCCCCCCTGCGTCCCACTGACAAGTTCAGATACCTGGGTGTGTGGGTTTCGGAGGCTCCGTTGGATTATATTCGGGACAATCTCACGCCACTTATACAAGATATCAAGGTTAAATGTCGTTGCTGGTTAAAACTCCCCATATCTCAGATTGGCAGGGTAAACTTGATAAAGATGTCGATTTTGCCCAGATTAATTTATGTATTTCAACAATCTCCAGTTTATATAAAAGATGATTATTTCAAAAAGATTAATGGTATCTTATCCTCTTTTATTTGGCATGAAAAGCGCCCTCGAATTAGGATGGATATTTTGTGCAGAGACAGGGATAGGGGGGGCCTTGCGGTTCCGAACTTTAAGGCTTACTATATGGCTGCTCAGCTGGTCCATCTATGTGCCTGGGTTCGGGACGGCGAAGCCACGGTGGAGATAGCCGCTTTAATTAGTTGTGTTGAAGCCGACATGGGCCCACTTCAGTGGTTGTTATCGATGGATCTGCGAGGGCACCCTCCACCTATTTTGACGCAAGCAGTCAAAGTATGGAGATGGGTGCATAAGTTAATCAACTTTGAGGGAGTAGACCCCGACACCTCTATTTTTTCCTTGAACGAACTGACGGAATTAAAAAAGCAACAGGGTATGGCGGTATGGGGGAAATATGAGGTGACAAGGATTGAGCAATTCATTAGAAATGGCAATATTAAATCTTTTGAGGAAATTCAGATGGAATATAATCTGCCCAGACATATGTTCTTCAGATTTCTTCAGGTTAGAAGTGCATTACAGCAGGTTGGGGACGTATTTGTAGTAAATGTCCTAGAATCACCATGTAAAAAATTCATTAAGCAATTGAGTGATGGCGGGAAGAGATTGTCCAGAATATATGGCTTCCTGAGATCATACACCCAGGTTGACGAGTTGCAAGTCCTAAGGGATAAGTGGGCCGTAGATCTCCAGCAGGGGATGGAGGTAGTCTGGGAAAGGGCATTAGCAGTACCAGGGAGGGCTACTACATCTATACGAATCCAGCAAGTGCAATTTAATATTCTCCATAGGAGCTACTTGACCCCGGTCAGATTAAAAAGAATAGCAGGAACCCATGACGATAGCTGTCCCAAATGTAGGGTGGAAATAGGATCCTTCTGGCATCTCCTATGGGACTGCAAGGTTATCAAGGAGTTTTGGAAGAGAGTGGAGAATAAGCTTGTGATTACGGGGGTCCCTCGAGGGGCACTTACAGCGAGAAGTATGGTAATGGGTGTGTGGGAGCAGGATGACCCAAACGATGATTGGAAGGATCTGGTGGTTAATGTCTTAGCAATAGCGAAAGTTATAATTGCCAGGCAATGGATGGCCTCCTCGGGTCCGAACGTCACTGAATGGGTGAATCTGGTCAACAGTACGTGTGAGCATGAAAGATTCGTATACGCCTCCAGAGGGGCTTTGGTTAAATATGGGAAAATTTGGGGAAGATGGAGACAATCAAGGCTGTTTAAAATAGTTGCCCGGAATAATAATGAGTGAATCAAAATTGAAGTACAAGGGACAATTTTTGTATATTAGTTATTATATATTGCACAGAGGGAGAATAGGGCACGGGTGGTAACAATTACCGACTAAATAAATGGGTCACAAACGTGGGAAAATTGACAGGGGGGAACCTAACAACCTACACAGGGGAAATAATAAGAGATAGGGTAAATTCAAGGGAGATCACACGGAGGCCACTAAAAGTGAGGGGGTTAGGGGGGAGGGCGGGAGGTCTAATAGTTAAGACACTAGGGGCAGGGGGTTTCACTAATAAACACAATACGTAGAAGCAAGTCCTAATAGGTGGGATGCCCACATATTTTTTTTTAAATTCTGTAGGTTTGACTTGTGAGTAAGAATTGCACAGATCGCACTTTTTTTTTTTTTTTTTTCTGTTTTGTTTTGGTGTCCCTTGTAACTGATAATGAACTAATGGGCAAATGACATCTAGTAGCAAATAAAGAAGGAGAGAAGAGTTAAGGAAAGAGGAGGTGGTAAAAGAAAGTAAAAGGGAAAAATGCTAAGAAAGGGAATACAAATAAAAAAGTTGTTGGTTAGGGGAAGGCTCGAGGGGCTACACCAGAAAAAGAATTAACTGTAAGTTTTCGACTTAATAAGAAACTAACAAGGAAGAAAGGATAAGGGAAAACTAGTAGGGCTAAAGAGGACAGACTATGTGTGGGGTATGTGTAGGGGGGTCGGGAGCGGGGGGGTATTTGTATTGTGATTTTTATGTTATTCGTAATATATTGCTGTACCTACTGAAATGTGTTCATAACTACTTATCGATATTGAGATGAACAATGCGTCAGTATTATTGTCAGCCAGTTTTTTTAAAAATATGAAATACAAAAAACCAAATAAATAAAGACTTAAGGGTTAAGGAGGTGTAATTGCCAGAAATGCTCAGGCCTGCAATAACACTTATACCTGCACTGACTTGTGAGCAAACGCAGAGTGAGTATTTGCAAGTCACCTGCTACAAATGGATGTATTACTCATTGTACTGTAATACTGTACTCGCCTAAAATCAGGTTGCATTCTGGGCCCCTTGGAAAGAAAGTAAAGTGCCCAGCACCCCCCCCCCCCTCCTCAACCATGCCCACTAACAGAACTCAAGTGGGCGGACCAAAAGGGGACCAATGACGTGATTCACACTGGAAGGCATCATCATAGAATCATCCCCTCTATACAACACCTGTCTTTGCTGCGCTGTATCTGGGTGGGTTGGAGCGACAATGATGCAGTTATGCAGCTATGCTCCTGATCGGCCAAACTACCCATTTAAGCATTTATAGCATTTTAACTCATTGGCCCTTATTCTTTTTTTTAAATCGTAAATTTTATTGAGTAAGTGTAGTTACATAACATTTTCAGCAGTTGAAACAGACAATTATAATGACAATTGCAGTAGTTAAAATGACAGGTCACTGTAATGAACAGGCAAGATCGGGAACAATGAAGCATGCCTGTAGTGATGATTCAAATGCGAAGCCAAATTTTTGATGTTGTTAAGTATCGTTAATCGACGTTCTTTTAAATAGGGCAGTGGCCAAAATGTGCATTTCAGCTAATTGTTGGCTTATATTAAGAAATCTTCACTGTCACTTGGAATAGATTCATAGGGAAGCTGGGCGGTTTGAAGGGGTATATAGGAGAGGGGGGGAGAGGGGGCCCAACGACGGGGAGAGAGAAGTCATAGGAAGAAGCGGGAATAGTAAGTAGCAAGGTTGAGCTGAAGAAATAAGTTATTCGTAAGTGAAAGAAAGAAAGAAAACAGATACAAATTTTTTATATTGACCAGGAAGAAGGGCGTTGTGATATGTATACCATGGGAGCCAAACAGAGTGGAATTTACGAACAGTGTTGTTTTGCAAACTTGTGATATATTCCATTTTAGCTATGAATATTCTATTGATTAGTTCTTGTTGGCTAGGAGCACTTGGTTTTTTCCAATTGCTAGCTATTTGATGTTTAGCCGCGCAGGCAATGTGTAGGATCAATTTATTAGATTCCTTAGGGAGATGGTCAATTGGGGCCTATAGGAGTAGGTTAATTGGTTCGATGGGAGTGGGGGGGGGGGGGTGACAAGTCGATTGAGGAGGGAGAGAACCATCTTCCAGAAATCGGCTATGATTGGGCAGGACCACCAGATGTGGTAGAACGTCCCCCTCTGCTCACAGTTTCTCCAGCATTGGTCTGTTGAGTTAGGGTAAATGCGGTGAAGACGAGTTGGGACCAATTACCACCTGGAGTATACCTTATAGGAATTTTCTTTAATTGATACGCTAATTGAACATTTTGAAACTGCTAGACGAATTGATTCCCATTCCTCCTCCATCTAGGGTAGGAGTGTCTTTAATTAGGATAGAGTTATAAAGCTGTGATATAGAACCTCTGTCGGTAGGCCTATATATGCAATATCTTTCGAGCTGGGAGGGTGCCTGGCGGGGTTGCGTTGATTGGTATGTAGAAGAGAAGTGTCGAAGTTGTAGATATTGGTAGTGTAATGTGTTTGGGATACTATATTTTTGTTGTAGTTCATCAAACGTTTTAGGGGCGAAGTCCCCCTGTATATGATGAATTCTGGTAATGCCCGCTCGTATCCAGGGAGCAGCCATTGAGGGGTTGAGGCCCGGTGGGAAAGACGGGTTGTTCCATAAGGGGGTTAGGGGTGGGGGGGATGTTGTAAGTTTACATTTTTTATTGAGTTTCTCAAGGATTTTAGGGTCAGATCTACTGTAGGGGAAGGAAAGGAGTATTGTGGATGGTTCTTACGGGGCAACCAAGGGAGATATGAGACGGATGGGATCCCCACTAAGTTGCTTTCCAGGTCTACCCATCTTTTGCTATTAGGAGGAAAGTGCCAGGCTATGAGCTGACTTAGTCTTGTGGCATCTAAATAGCGCTGAAGTATGGGGAGGCCAAGACCACCATTTTGGGAACGTTTAGATAAGACATCTCGGCGAATTCTAGGCTTCTTATTGTTCCATATAAATTTACATAGGGCGGATTTTAGGGCAGCGAGCGTGGATGATGGAATTGGTATCGGGAGGGTTTGGAAAAGATAAAGTAGTTTAGGGAGTGTATTCATTTTTACAGCGGTAATGCGGCCGATCCATGAGAGGAAATGTGATTGCCCATGTTGTAAGTCCTTATGAATTGATCTTATAAGTGGAAGATAGTTGGCCTGATAAAGAGAACTATAAGATTTAGTTATCTGAATCCCTAAATATTTGAGGGAGCGTTTTCTCCAATTAAAATTGAAGTTAGCCTGTAGCAGTTTTTTAGATTGATCTGAAATATGTAGTGGAAGGGCTTCCGATTTTGAGTTGTTAATTTTGTAACCTGAGAGGTTTCCAAAGGTTGTAAGTTCTTGAAAAAGGTTCGGGAGCGAGATTAGTGGGTTGGTGAGTGTGAGAAGGATGTCGTCCGCAAATAAGGATAGGGAGTATTGAGTGTCCTTGATGCGGATTCCTGTAATATCGGGGTTGGATCTTATGTGGCAGGCTAGTGGTTCAATCGTTAGGGCAAATATGAGGGGCGAGAGGGGACATCCTTGTCTAGTTCCGTTTGTTATCTGGAAGGGGGAGGAGACTAGACCGCCCGCCAGAACCGAGGCTGAGGGGCAATGATATAGTGCTTGTATGGCTTTAAGGAATTAGCCTTGGAGTCCGAATTGTTGGAGGGTTCGGGTCAGAAAAGGCCAAGAGATTCTGTCAAAGGCCTTTTCGGCGTCTAGGGCAAGGACTAATGAGGGTGTCTTGGTGGTGTTAATATAGTGGATGATGTCAATGGTTCTTCTAGTGTTGTCTAAGGCTTGTCTGGTTGGGACAAAACCTACTTGATCGGGGTGGATCAATGATGGGAGAAGTGGGTTTAGACGGTTGGCCAAGAGTTTGGCGAATATCTTTAGGTCTGCATTAAGTAGTGAAATGGGGCGGTAATTAGAGACAAGTTGGGGGTCTTTATTAGGTTTGGGGATGACCGTGATGGTGGCAGTTGTAGTGGTTGGGTGAAATGGGGCTCCGTCAAGAATTTGATTAAACATTGAAGTTAAATGGGGTATTAGTGGGGTCTGGAATGTTTTATAATATGAGATCGGATAGCCATCTGGGCCTGGGGCCTTTGATGGTTTTTGAGTTTTAAGTGCTGATATGACTTCCTCGTCAGTGATGGGTCTGCTTAGTTCCGTTGAGGTTTCCGTGTCTATGCTCGGGATGTTACACGAGGTTGTCGAGGAGTCGGGCTGTGGTGGATTCGCATCTGAGTGGTCTTTGAGGTTATATAATTGTTCGTAGTATGTTTTAAAAAGAGAGTTGATCTTAGTAGGGTTATATTGTGGTGTGTTTGTTGTGTCCTTAATAGCAGATATAGCTGTCAAGGCCTTACGGGCCTTTAATCTATTTGCTAACATAGAGTCTGCTTTGTTGCTTTTCTCATAAAACCTTTGCTGGAGCCTACGCAGGGTCCTCTCTGTCTTCTCAGCTAGTAAAGCATTAAGAGATGACTTAGCTGCGGTGAGTTGTTTATAAACTGTGCAAGTGGGGTGTTTTTTGTGCTGAGCTTCCAGAGTATTGACCTCAATGGTAAGAGAGTTTAGTTTAGCTTTTTGTTCATTGTTTCTAAAAGATGCGTAGCTTATGATATGGCCTCTAATAACAGCTTTATGTGCTTCCCACACCAAAGGAGAGCAGGGGGAATCATTGGTGTTAAGGGAAAAGTAATCTCATTGGCCCTTATTCTAGTTGATTCAGAGAGATGCGTATTTCGGACAGGAACCGAGTGTTCTTAGCCCCGCCTACCGTACCGAATGCTCACACCGCCCGAATGCGGTAAGACGCAGAGCATACGGACCGCGAGTGGATGTTTCATGTGAACACCTCCTCCATCTGTGGGAACCTCCCCCATCCTCCAATGGTCGCCAACCATCGAATGATGGACTGAGCGGTCAGGCAGCACCAAGTGCTCCAGACCACTTGGACATTTTTCCGTATGAAAGCAGGGATAGCACAGAAACACCTCTACACATGTGCAAATACCAAACATCGCCCGTCAGACCGCACACGGAGCCGTCTGACTCAATCAGAATAAGGGCCATAATGTAATGCATAATGGGAATGTGTAGAAAACAATATGTAAATATATTAATGATCATAACCATAACCATGGTTGTACAGTTGATGCCGTCGCACAGAATGTAGATTCCCTGTGGGCGGAACCAGCCACAGCAAATAACAATCCTACACTCTCCCGGATTCTATCCAAGTTAAAGAGTTGACTCTAGAGCAGGGGTCTTCAACCAATGGCCCGCGGGCCACGAGTGGCCCGCGGAGCTGATCTCAGTGGCCCCCTGCCCGCCATGCACAGGATTTTTTTTTAAAGTAAAAGAAAACGCTGCCGAGGGAGGCAGCGTAATGGAGTCCCCCCGGGTGCCGCCTACCCGATTTCCATTGGCTGCAGGCAGGGCAGAGGA
Organism: Crinia signifera; assembly: GCF_055691185.1. Classification (NCBI taxonomy): domain Eukaryota; kingdom Metazoa; phylum Chordata; class Amphibia; order Anura; family Myobatrachidae; genus Crinia; species Crinia signifera. Next base: position 193,392,709 of record NC_139220.1, read on the forward strand.
GTGGATCCAGCGCGGCTGAGGGAGGAGGAGGCACGTCTGGTCACGAGCTGGGGAGTTGGGACCCGGCGAAGCTGTGGGAGGAGGAGACGCAGCTGGCGGGAGCAGGGGACCCGGTACTGGAACTGCAGGAGGAGGAGGCACAGCTGGCGGAGGGGACCCGGCGAAACTGCAGGAGGAGGAATGGATGGTGGAAGCAGGTGATCCGGCAAAGCTGCAGGATGAGGAGGTACAGCTGGCGGGAGCAGGGGACCTGGCAATGCTGCAGGCATTACTGGGGGCATTGTGTGTGAGGGGCACTGCTGGGGCATTGTGTGTGAGGGGCACTGCTGGGGCATTGTGTGTGAGGGGCACTGCTGGGGCATTGTGTGTGAGGGGTACTGCTGGGGCATTGATTGTGAGGGGCACTGCTGGGGCATTGTGTGTGAGAAGCACTGCTGGGGCATTGTGTGTGAGGGGCACTGCTGGGGCATTGTGTGTGAGGGGCACTGCTGGGGCATTGTGTGTGAGGGGCACTGCTGGGGCATTAGGTGAGGGGCACTGCTGGGGCATCATATGTATAAGCAGGAGTACTGCTGGCATTATGGTCTGTGGCATAATGGGCATCAGTGTGGGGCATAATGTGCAATGGGCATAATTTTTGTGTGGATTAATGTGTAATGGGCATCACGGTGTGCGGCATAATTTGTAATGTGTATTACGGATAAACAGTGTAACAGTGTATATTGATTTAAGTAGCCTTTCAATGTTTGGGTTCGATCTGTGAGGCATACTAGGTCACTGTGTGGGCCTTCATGTTTATGTGCAGCCTTCACTGTGCAGCCTTCAGTCAACTTAAGCGTGTGAGGACAACGACCATTCCTGCGGTAACCAATGTCTGGTCATGCAGGTTGCAAAAGAGGTGTCAGGTAATTGTTTTCCTGCTAGTTCACACTCGTTATAATTAGGCCACACACCTTTTTTGGGAGCGCGCCTACGGCGCGTGCAATTTATTCAATTTTAAATTATATATGGGGGGGGGCACAAATTTTACTGTTTGCACTGGAACCCAAATTGGCTGCTGATAACTATTTGGGTATGTGTGTGTGTGTGGGGGTTATGTGCTGAGTATCGGCGGCTGTGCCAACTATCTATGAAGGTCTGTGCTGACGTTATAGGGGAGCTGTGATTCTATGAGGCTGTCCGAAATACCGCAGTAGAGTATAGTGGCCCTCGGGCTTCACTGGATTTTTTTAGGTGGCCCACGCTGTCTTAAAGGTTGAAGACCCCTGCTCTAGAGCAACCAGAGGAGCCTGGCCATTTACTAGGCAGCACTACAGAAGAGGGAGACAGCAGAGCCCCAGAGTTGGGGAGAGACTAGCCTGTGACCAGAGAAGCAGGAGGGGTCATTCCTTCACTTACTCGCTCGTGTCATAGAAGCCGTTGCAGCTGGGAGAGTGAGCCTGGTTGTTTGCCTGATGGGTTTGAGATCTGTGGAAAGACTGAGCAGGACTGTTGGTCGGCGGGCGGGGATTACTATGGCATAATGTGAAAGGTGCATTACAATGTGACATAATGTACAAGGGCATAATGTGTAAGGGGCATTAGTGTCTGGTATAAAGGCATTACTATTGTGTGTCATAATGTGTATAAGGGCCTTACTTACTATTGTGAAGGGCACTGCTGGCATAAAAAGAATAAAGGGTTCTACTGCGTGAAGTAAAAAGAAATAGGGGCTCCAATTTGTGGTATTTTATGAAGATGGGGTACAACTGTGCAGTGTATTGTATATAAGGGGCACTAATGGGCGGTGTATTGTGAATAAGGTTGCGCTACTGTGCAATGTAATTTAAATTGGGGGCACTATAGCATGTCCATGGCCCTTCAGTGTTCGACTACATCCCTTTCTTGGGTACCCCTGTTTAAACTTTTAGGGGGCACCAATGCTCTTTCTGGAACCTAAATTTTAGCAGCTCTGGTAATGATAGGCGGAGCACATAATCATTTAAACAAATAGGATAATACACACTCTTTCATGTTTTTGTTATGTCCTATACATTGAGATATGAGATAAGTATACTATAGCAGAATCCTTATATTATTAAAATCACACAACAAATTCTAAATCAAACATGAAAACTAAACAGATACTATTTGCCCCCTTAAAATGTCCAATTGTTTATTGGAGGGAAAAGTTAAAACGGGACCTATATGCACTTGTTGATACTTACAGACAAGTTTAGGTTCAAATATACTTGTTGCGTTCCAAGAGCTGAACGACCTAAGAGAGAGAGTCCTTCTGAAACCATTTCCTCTCGCAGCACTCCATCAAATTTTTCCTTTACATAAGAAGAGATAAAAACAAGGGAGGTAAATGTATTCTAACTGCAATACAATGGTGTTTAAATCAGAATCGGGACATCTGTCAGAATGAACTTAGGTCTACAGTCATTAGGTCGACCCCACTAGGTCGACTGGCAGGAAGGTCGACCTGACTTAAGGTCGACATGGGCCAAGGTCGACATGACTTAAGGTCGAATTTGCATAAAGGTCGACATGAGGAAGGTCGACTGGTCATAAGGTCGACATGGGTTTTTCACTGTTTTTTGATCCGAATGTCGACACAGTCGACATGGACACAGTTGGCAATGAGAATCGGACCCTTGCATCGCTCGCTTCGCTCGCAATGCTTCGGGCACGGTGCCTCGCTGCGCTCGGCACACTATTTTATTCTCCCACCACGCCCTAGTGGATGGTAGGGCATGAAATACCGCCTGTCGGCACATGTCGGCTCAAAAAACAGTGAAAAACCCATGTCGACCTTATGACCAGTCGACCTTCCTCATGTCGACCTTTATGCAAATTCGACCTTAAGTCATGTCGACCTTGGCCCATGTCGACCTTAAGTCAGGTCGACCTTCCTGCCAGTCGACCTAGTGGGGTCGACCTAATGACTGTAGACCTAAGTTCATTCTAATAGATGACCGCTTCCCGTTTAAATCATATATGTAGTGAAGGTACGTACACATTGGATGACATACAAAGATGCAATGTCGTCAATGATTTCCCTTGAACTTTTGAACAAACAATATAGTGCATACACACTGAGTGATTTTGCAAAAGATATCGTTAGTGTCCACATCTAGGAGTATGCTATTGTTAACAACACAAACATATCTTCATGCATGTTCAACAGATCATTAGAAGTGACAAACGAGCAACGGGAACGCGCATCGGCATTGTGATGGGATACAGTCATTAGGTCTACAGCAACTAGGTCGACAAGCATTGGGTCGACACCACTAGGTCGACAGGCAACAAGGCCAACATGGGTTTAGGTCGACATGTGTCTAGGTCGACAGGTCATTAGGTAGACACAAGCATTAGGTCGACATGGGCAAGGTCGACATTCAAAAGGTCGACATGGGGGTTTTCACTGATTTTTGAGCCGTCATGTGCCGGCAGGCGGTATTTCATGCCCTACAATCCACTAGGGCGTGGTGGGAGAATAACATAGTGTGCCGAGTGTAGCGAGGCACCGTGCCCAAAGCATGGCGAGTGAAGCAGTGCACTTGAAACTTTGTCCATGTCCACTGAGTTGACATTCGGGTCAAACAGTGAAAAACCTCACGTCGACCTTTTGACTGTCAACCTTGCCCATGTCGACATAATGCTTATGTCAACCTTGACCCATTTCGACCTAGACCAGTGCTGCAAGTAAGGGGGTGCGGCGTGGTACGGAGTACCTGTAAGAAATATGTTGCAGGTACGCAGTACCACTTACCCCCTGACCCACTGTCAATTCTATTTTTATTTTAAGTCTAAATATAATGCATCCGCAGCCCGCCCACCCAGCGTTATGATTGGTGATGGATGCAGCTATCGGCTACTGCTGATTTAGCCTGTCACACACAGGCATCAGCGGTGCTGACAGCATGAAGAGCAGGCTCCACAATTGTAAGCACAAGTTGTCCTGCTCTCCCCCAAGCAAGAGCCAACCCACCCCCAGTCATTCCCTGTTTCTCATTCCTTGTCTCCTGATGCCATGCTACTATTGTCATTTAGTCACTCCTCTAGCTTTGTGTGACCACGCCCCCTCATGACACATGGCCACGCCCATTTTTGTTGGAGGCTATCAGTACCACCAAGAAAAAAATCTTACTTGCACCACTGACCTAGACCCATGTCGACCTTGCTGCCTGTCATAGTTACATAGTTAGATCGGTATACTGGCGGTCGGGCCATCATACCACACCCCAGTCGGTTACTGTCTTAATGTTTGACTGTGTCTAGGTAAACAGTAAATAGGTCAACACTGAATGGTCAACATATGCCCCATAACACAGATTTTTTTAGTTTTACGTGTATATTTTCATATTTTGACAGGACATTTTAAATCAAAAGTATTGACAATTCAAAGTAGAAACATTTCCAATGCTACCTTAACCATTTGAGTGCCAAGTAAATTTATCAAAATTGGGATAAAAATTGCCAAGCAAACATTTTTATTGAGCATAATGACCTGTAATGTTTACTTTATATAGGAAATATAATCTTTTTTTTTTTACACATTTTTATTTGAATTTATATAACAAATGAGAGCAACCCTGGCATTTTTAGCAGATATTTTGCACATCTCTCACAGAGATAGAAGGGGAGGATAGTGTCCCTAGGGGCACTTAAGAGCGCTGGATCACTATGATAGGTGATATGAAACACAATAAAAAATATCAATAATATTTATAACAATTTATTAACCATCAACAGATGAGACTGCTGCCGCTTTTAGAAGAGGATGTGTGGCCTCTTCAGATATCAAAAAAGGAAGGGGGGAGAAAGTGATATTGTCCCAAATGAATGAGATGTTCTCACTTTAAGAAGCGCAGTCTGACCTGAATAAATATTGACACAATTTTAAGTAAAAAATACTTTGATAAATTTATTAATTAGACAAAGTAGTACACAATGCTATATGTGTGAAGTGCACTTCACCATATAAAATACAAAATATAAAATATAAAAAACATACATATAAAATAATGACAAACAACATGTAACATAGATGGCTGGCTTATAGCGTTTTGAGGCAGGTTTTTATGCAGGCTTGGTATTTATGAGGCTTAATAAGATCTTAGAATGGCATTTTATATTCCTTTCAATAGTTACCAGTCCTCTGACAAGGGTTATAGGTGGATGCAGGTGGATGCGTCTCCTTAATGGATGACCCTCTGTGGGTGACACTTTTTCCTCCTCCTTTACCAGTATTTTTGCCTGGATAGATAAATGTCCACTGTAATAAGAACCCAGCTGGTACTTTGTCAAGGGACCTGGCGTCTGGATCAGCTCAAAAAACGCGTTTCTCCGCCTTGTGTGCTTATCGGCGGCTTCCTCAGTTTTGGCACTCAAAGGGTTAAGCTCAACCAGTGCTGTTTTATTTGGGCCGCACCAGGTGACACATCCAGTGTCACATCGAAATCCTGACTGCCCAAATCCCTGCACTTTGTCCCTCTATGGGTGTCCACGACACATATAGAGGGATAGAGGGAGAATATATGAGTGTGCCAAGCGTAGCGAGGCACCAGGCCCGCTGTGCGGCGAGCCCTCAAGGGGGGGGCGATCCACTTCCCCCCCTTGTCGGGATTTCGGCGGTTGGGATTCCGGCATTGGGATTTTGACCAATCCCCACAGTAGAATTACTGCCAGAAAACGTGTTTACTAACCCAAAATTTGTATCCACTCTCCCATCATCTCCTGCCTTGACTATTACAACCTTGAACCTCCTGCTTTGATTCCTCTCACCCATCAACAGTCCTTGCATCCCTCCATCCTAAATGCTATGGGGAAATATTCTCTAAGCTTCAAAAGTGATAAAATAGAAAGTGATAAACAGCCAGCCAATCAGCTCCTGCATGACATTTTTCAAACACAGTCTGTGACATGTCAGGCAGGAGTTGATTGGTTGGTTGTTTATCACTCTCTATGTTATCACTTTAAAATCTGGCCCATGGTGAGAACCTGCTGTAACATCACTGCACATCTGCTGCATTATCTGCAACATTCCCTGTTCAGGTTTGTTTTCCATACTTTAGTATAGTGATGTTAGGGGTCAGGTGATGTATAATGTACAAACTGGGAGACAACAGGAAATCTGTGAATATAAAAATCAGGTTCCAGCGTTACCTAAAGCTCAAAGCTCCCAAAGCATGGCTAGTGTCCTGTGTGTGCAGCTACAGGGCAGCAGCCTCTTACCTCCATCTTCTCCTCCTCCGCTTCCTCCTCGCTGTCACTGTCACCGTCCCCTGGGTCTCTCCAGTTGTCAGGGCTGGGAGTCCCCCACCTGCCAACACCGCGCACTGTCTCCATCTCCGCATTCTGGGCATTTAGCAGCGAGAAATCCTCCCGAAACCCCGAGCTAAGCACTGCCACAGCCATTCGCAGCGCAGGCAATACAGCACTTATTACTGCTATCTGTTGCTATAGGAGACCAGACGCCCTGGAATCAGCCACCATGTTGTTTGCAACTCAGTTGCCAGGTAACCACCAAGTGGGCGTGTCTATCACGTACTGGCTGCCGGGAAGTGTAGTTCGTGAGAAATTGACTGAAAAAAGCCGCCGGCGCTAATGAAGAAACATGTGGTTGTTATAGCAACGGGGGCGCTCACATCTGTCTCGTTACTTTGGACAGTTTACTGGGCGAGTACGCCGCGCGCTGCATGACACATACATTCATTACGTCACATTGCACGGCGCTGCTCACTGCCACGGGACACACTAGCGGTGAGCAATTTGAGGGTTCCACTTCCTCAAATCTGAAGTTAAATGAATTAATCACAGCCATTAGGCGGCGGCGGCGGACTTTGAACTTTGGCAGCCTCAATATGAAGGGGGATCATCTGACACCTTGGGGATCAACTGACAATATCTCCCAACATAACCCTCTCCAGGAAGGACACCATGCTCTGTTCTTGTACTTTGCCATTCATTTATTATAATATTGCCATCACCTGTGGTGAAAAACCTCCCTTATCAATGAACCTGTTTAAAACAGGAGATGGCAATCATAAATTAAAGTCCAGGAACAGAGTATTGTATCCCTCCTGGACAGGGTCATGTTGGGAGGTATGAAGTGAACTGATAATGTTGTGCGGGACTATGTAAAAACCGGACCCGGACTACACTCTGGACCGCCGGACAGGACATCAAAATCTGCAGTCCGGAGCTTGTAGGGTCCGGTCCGGGGGGTGTCTTGTCCGGGGGGTCCCTGTGATAGCTATCACCAGGGACATGGAGGAGGGGAGATTACAGCCTCCCCGGGTGGTCCGGACGTCCGGTTTTTGCTACATGCCCACACCATACAGGGAGGCTTTATTCTACCCCTCCTCCTCTACCTGGTGACAGGCATAGGGTGACCAACTCATCCCTTTAATCCGGGACACATTAATTACACAGGTTCTGTGGCAGTTTAAAACCAGGTGAAATGCAGTCTTGAGGTGTGGCAGTTTAAAACCAGGTGAAAGCCAGCCCCAGAACCTGTGCAATTAATATGTGTCCCGGATTAAAGAGATGAGTTGGTCACCCCAGACAGGCAGCCCCCCCGGACAGGACACCCCCCGGACCGGAGGCTACAAGCTACAAAATGCAGAGTTTGATGTCCGGTCCAGCGGTCCGGGGGTTTTGTCCTGGTCCGGTTTTCACCCATACCCATGTTGTGCTGCAGTGCTACATGGTTTCGCCCACTTGTGTTTTTTCTTTACTAACAAAGTTGAGTCAGGACTGTAGTGCGCATGCCCTGAGTCACTATTTTATTCCCAGGGCCTAATTCATACTTGCCTTGCTGACCCTCTCCATGCGGGAGAACATGCTCTGTTCCTGGGCTTCCCTGGTAATGTATGATTGTCATCACCTGTGGTTAAACACCTTTACCTAGTTCCCCACAGGTGATGGCAATCATACATTATCAGGGAAGTCCAGGAACAGAGCATTTTCTCCTGCATGGAGAGGGTAAGGTAGAAAAGTATGGCCTAATTAGAGCAGGCTTGCTGAACTTTTATACCCCTTTCACACCGCACAAATAACCTGGGTCAGACCTGGGTTGTTGCCGGGTCAACCTGGGTCACTGTGCGGCGTGAATCCCAGGTCCAGCAACCCGACCAGGGTTATAAGAAGGGTTTTACCCAGGTTGTTGGGCAGAGCGACCCGAGTCCCATTCACACTATATTTATTTATGTATTAACAATTTCTTATATAGCGCATACAAATTCCGCAGTTGAACATTCACATCAGTCCCTGCCCCAGTGGAGCTTACAATCTATATTCCCTACCACATGTACACGCACACACAGACATTCAAGGGTTAATTTTTTTTGGGAGTCAATTAACCTACCAGCATATTTTTGGATTATGGGAGGAAACCGGAGTACCCGGAGGAAACCCACGCAAGTACGGGGAGAATATACAAACTCCGCACAGTTAGAGCCATGGTGGGAATCGAACCCATGACCTCAGCGCTGTGAGGCAGTAATGCTAACCATTACACCGTCCGTACTGCCCCGGTACTATAGGGAGGAGGCAGCATAAGCTCCAAGTGCTGCCTCCTCCCCTGCCCCTCGATTACACGCTGCCCCTCCACCAGCCGTCCAGATGACGTCAGTGATCCGGCCTATTGCTTCACCTTGTAAATGTCGGGCTGGTCCTGAGATGGATTTGTGCCCAAATCCCAGGTGTGACCGAAATTTGTGATGTGAAATCGGTATTAGGCTTCCCTCAGGGAGAGGGTAGGCAGCTCCAGGAGGTAGGGGGCGGGGCTGGCAGGCATGATGCGGAAGAGGGCAGAGATTACATTATTACAAGCAATGCACAGTGGGGGGCCAGGATGAGACGATTTGCGCCACCAGGTCAACACCTCAGCATGTGGACCTCCAATTAGTGCAGTGCGTACCCTCACGGCTACTGCTGCACTCGCCACATTTATCATTCCCATTCAGAGTACGGTACATATGTTTGGTTAAGTATGAAACAGTCCAATTTTTTTAAATAAATCTTAAAAAACTGATGTAAACCCAGTGGCATGTCTTAGGACTGTGCAGTCACACAATGCCATGCACCCTTTTCCTGATTTTAAATTTTAAGAGCTACAGTATGGTTAAGTGCAGTCTGTGGGTTTACCACAGGCTAAAACTAAATAGCCTTGGCCACTACATTAGGCTGTGATTAATTACCATAGTTAACTGAATCTGGCCCCAAGGGTTAATTATGTTTTTCAGTGTTTTTTTTTTTTTTCAGTACAGAGATGTGTATTTATTATCAATATACTACTGAGTTGTGTACACATAGTGGTGTTGCAGTTATTATGCTTTTGTATATAGATTTTTATTTTGAAGGATTATGGCTTCATCATAGTTTATATTCTTTTCTCAGCATCTACAGTACAGAATAACCCCATCTGACAAAAGATCATCTGCCAGTAACATCTGATAATGTGGAATAAATGGCCTCGGACACAGGTATGAAAAGATATTTTGCAAATTGAGCTGTAATTTATTTTTGTATGAACTTGCACTTTGTATTTGTTTTGAGTGATATATAATTGGCAATATACATTTGTGTAAATGTGTTTGTATCAGTGCTACAGCTATTAAGATGCACAGGTACCGTGTTCTCGGTCTATCATGCTTTCAGCGCACTCGCAATGTTGTGACTCATTGGGATTGGTAATCAACAGGTGGTTATTCATTGACTTGCAAATGTGATTGCTCAAACACATCCATTATTTATATACTAATCAATTTTCATATTAAACCTCTAATGCTCAGCATAAAGTTATGTGCTGAAATTAATAACTGCTTTTCTACAATGTATTCAGGACCATAGGTTTCTTCGGCGGACATTATTACAGGGAGCTGTCCTTCAAACACTTTTTAATATGTAATAACACTTCCCTCTTTTCATTGTGTTCAATAGTAATAGGACTAGATTGCAAATAATAACAATGATCAAAATAATAAAGTCCAACTGAAAATTTGTCTAGTATGAGGTAGCATTCTTGCCAATGTGAGTGTATATTGTACAGTATGGCATATTTCTTCTTTTTTTATGAATATTCAATAACTATTTGGGTCTAATCTGCTTTTAGTGTCAGTGTACCCTTCAGTTTCAATACTTATCTCCTATGTGTACGTTATGACCCCCTTTTGGTTGGGATTAGTTAATAGAAACATCTGTAGCCGATCAAACTGTCAAAATGTTTATAACCTCACATTGGGCCTAATTCAGACCTGATTGCAGGGCACATCTTGTATGCAAATGGACAAAACCATGTGCACTGCAGGTGCTGGCTGGTTTGGGGATGGCTATTGATGGTACAGAATGCTTTTATCATCGATGGTGGTGGTTTGCAGTGTATTTTATATTTTTATTTTCCATTGATATTTACAGTGCTTCTGCACAGCCTTTCTCAGCCCCAGACTCTTACACTGGGGTTAATTCAGCCTCGGCCAATGGGCTGCGAATTCACAGCCCCAGCGCTTATCAGAAGACCGCACACGTTAAAAGCCAGTGAAAACCTTTTCACGCAGGCTGTATGCCGGCTGATTGACAGGAAGACGTCCTGAGCTGGCGCAGGCCGGCGGACAGGAGCTCCATCTGCCGGGGACGCGCGAGCATCTCGCACGGTTCATTGAGATGCTCCATCTGTATGTTTATATGTGCTAAGTGCCACCCCCTCCTCTTCGATGCACTTTGTGGTTAGATAGCTAGATAGATACTATCCTCCCAAACCCTGTCCAGCATTGCTGAGTGACCACATCATACATCATGTAACACAGTAGTAGGAAAAAGGGTAAATTACCCAAAATGGGGAAAAAAATGAAATTTCTGGGGGTAATGGATGGTCGCCCTTCCGAGACACAGCCAAGCATGCATATGAATCAAAATGGTTGTCAGTCTGTGTCTCGGCATCGCGACCGTCCATTGCCCCCAGGAATTTAATTTCATTGCATATAGTATCTATATATACATTCTATATGCATGCCCGGCTGTGTGTTACAGTACTGTAATGTACATGGACCTGACGCAGTGCTGTGATTCAGGCCCTTTTGTCAAATATGCTGCTTCCCTGTGTGATGCCCCGGGCCTCGCCACCAAGTCCGCCCACTTCTTCAGTAGAGTTAACTAGTTGCTGCGCCATCTCAGCAGTGTGCAATCTGTACTGCTGCTGGGGCGCCAAGGTTCTTTGCCTGGTTATAGGCTCCTGCCAAGGTATACCCATCTCTAGTCTAGGGGAAAAAAGTTGCACAGACTGTCACTATATCATCTTGAAATACTGACACCAATAGTTCCCTAGACGTCATAATACTTTATCAATGGCCATACCACACACAGCCTGGTGGCCATTGATGAAGATGATTACCATGTATGGCTGGGTGTGGTACAATTTTTGTACCACACCCAGCCATACATGGTAATCATCATCATCAATAGCTGCCAGGCTGTGTACCGAACTAGCAGGATATATAATCAATTTCTGGGGGTCCAATGTACATTAAAATATTATTTAGTTCCTTTCAAATCAAGGTGGTAACGTTGGTGTATCTAAATACAGTATATTTTGGGGTAAAAGGTAAACAAGTACCTATCCTTGTGTATCAATGCCTGTTTCCTTATAGAATGGAAGCCTGTGAGCAGGGCCTTTCTGCCTCTATGACTGTCTGTTATTACCAGTTTCTAAATGTAAAGCGCAACTGCATTTGTTGCACTATGTTAGAAACTTAATAACTGTTAATAACTATGGGCCTTATTTTGGTTCACTCTTTCTGACAAAATCCTTCTTAGATGGACAAAACCATGTGCACTGCAGGGGGGCAGATGTAAAATGTGCAGAGAGAATTAGATTTGGGTGAGTTATTTTGTTTCTGTGAAGGGAAAATACTGGCTGCTTTATTTTTACACTGCCATATAGATCTCACTTTGAAGTAAGACCCCACCCAAATCTAATTCTCTCTGCACAAGTTACATCTGCCCCACCTGCAGTGCACATGGTTTTGCCCATCTAAGAAGGATTTTGTCAGAAAGAGTGAACTAAAATAAGGCCCTATATGATAGATACTTGAAAAAACATCTTAATGTGACCACAATGAGCTGCAATTCCTACATCCTTTTTATAAGCATCTGAATACCGCGATGATGCAGATTAAGAATGCTTTAATAATTTTATTATTTTTATTTTAAAGGTTTCAAATTGTGCCTTTCATTCTGAGAATATTCATAGCAAATATACATTTTAACATATAAAAGTAAATGGAAGTTGAAATATCCAAAAAACAACACTGAGAAATAAACCATCATACTTGCTGGTAAGCAGTCAAGGATATGGTATCTTATTGTATATTGACTGGCTAGTAGAGAAGTCACAGGAAGGGAAAGGCCTCAATCAGCCTGTACCTAGAAGATAAGGATAATTGGTGGCAAGGGTTAAGGCCCCCATACACTAGGGCGACTTGTCCTTAGGACAAGTCGCCCCCGACTTTCCCCTGAGCTTCCCCGGGGGAGCTTGATTAGATTGGCACTTGATGTGCCATTCTTTACATGTGATAAATCGTCTTGATTTATCACATGTAAAAAACCCGGGGAGCAGGGGGGGGGGGGGGGCTACAGAGGTGGGAGCTGGTGGGAGCAGGGGGGCGGGGGACACGTCTGTGTCCCCCGCTGCTGGGGACGCTGCGGGGGACAGCGTCGGTGCGAGGCGGTAGAGGCAGCAGGGGGGGCTGGGGACGCTGCGGGGGACACGTCTGTGTCCCCCGCTGCGGGGGACAGCGTCTGTGCGAGGCGGTAGAGGGAGCAGGGGGGGCTGGGGACGCTGCGGGGGACACAGGCGGCAAAGAGCCGGGCAGGGGGAGCCGGCCGGGAGCTGTCAGTAATGAATAAAAAAAAAAAGCCCATACAATGAATGGGCAACCTGTGATTGGCTGCTGAGCGCTCTCTCAGCCAATTGCTGACTGGCTGAGAGAGCGCTCAGCCAATCACAGGCCGCCCATTCATTGTATGGGCTTTTTTTTTTTTATTCATTACTGACAGCTCCCGGCCGGCTCCCCCTGCCCGGCTCTATGCCGCCTGTGTCCCCCGCAGCGTCCCCAGCCCCCCCTGCTCCCTCCACCGCCGCGCCGCCCCGCCCCACTAGGTCCCAAGTCGGGTGGTCGGACGTGCAGCAGGTCCGACCACCCGACGCAGATCCGATGCGCACGGGACCGCGCATCGGATCTGAGGGGACATCAAAACTAGCCGATTTTGGTCCGATTTCGGCCAGATCCGACTGATCTGGCTGAAATCTGACCAAAATCGGCTAGTGTATGGGGGCCTTTAGTGTTAGGGGTCAAACATGAGGAAGGTAGGCCCTGCCTGAGAGAGCTGAGAAGAAGTGAACAGACGAATAGTGAGCAACAATAATCAGAAATAATCTTGGTTTGATGATAAACTTATCATCCTGTGATATTTAAAGAATATGCATCTTTCCCAGCTTTACAATAGGGTTTGAACTCAAAGTACCAGAGCTAATTGTGTAACAAGTCAACATTTGGTTCCAAAGCTGTACAACTGGATGTGTGCGTCATGTGGACACAGGGGTAGATTTATTAAGCTCAGTGAAGTGATAAATTGTCTGTTTTTTTTTTTTTTATCACTGGCCAATCTGCTCCTGCCTGTCATTTTTCAAACCAAGCCTGTAACTTCACAGGTAGGAGCTGATTGGCCGGTGATAAAAACCAGACACTTTATCACTTCACCGAGCTTAATACAGTAAATCTGCCCCACACTTACAAACTTGCTCAGACCTCACACAAATCAACCATGCATCTGATCAATGTTCACCTCGCCATCTGTGCTGTCACTGGCCCACCTAATCCCCCTACCCTTTCAGACTGGATGTGAATTGTGTCTGTAACAGAAGGTAATACGTACACCCAGTGAGGTGCAGTGATTACTACAGAGCTACTTTTAAGCACAGTATGGATGGATGGATGATACAAACCTTCATCAGCACCATCTGATTACTACATAGTCAGATCTCTATTGCAGGGGTGTCCACATTTTTTCCAACGAGGGCCAGATTTGGTGAAGTGTAAATGTGTGGGGGCCGATCATTTAGCCTGACATTCTTTGAATCATTAATCACATCAGAATGGTCCCCCACTCTGCCCCCATTCACTCTATGTCCCCCAGCCTGCCCCTCCTTCACTGTATGTCCCCCATTCATTGTATGTTCCCCACTCTGCACCCATTCACTCTGTCCCCCAGCCTGCCCCCCTTCTCTTAATGTCCATCACTGCCTCCATTCATTGTATGTCCCCAAGCCTGACCCTCCTTCACTCTATGACTCTTATTCACTGTATAACTCCCATTCACTATGTAACCCACTCTGCCCCCATTCACTGTATGTCCCCCAGCCCTGCTTCCCCTTCTCTGAATGGCCATCACTGCCTCCATTCACTGTATGTCCCCCAGCCTTACCCTCCTTCACTGTATGTCCCCCACTCTGCCCCCATTGACTGCATGTCCCCCTGCCTGCCCCCTCTCTTCTCTGTATGTTACCCAGCTCATTGTGTGAGCCAGAGGAAGGAGAGGAAAAACAGGCACTGCAAGGACAGGAGATGCTTGGGCTCCCGCTGCTGCCCTCCTCCACTCTGCATGTTACGGGACCAAGCTTTCCCCTTGCTGCACCCCCTCCCCACACACTGCTGTCACTTTGATTGTGGAGTAAGGTGATATAGATTGCAGCAGCGGTAGGACGCCAAACACATCTGACTGGCGGCCGGCACCTCCTTACTGCAGCAGACAGCAAGGTAAAGGCGCACTCGCCGGGGCCCCACCTTCAGCGTCCTGTGCTGTGCTTCCCACATCTGATGCTCTGCCTGCTTCCAGCTGGAGGCTGCGGGCCGCTTGAAATGACAGCACGGGCCGCATTTGGCCCCCGGGCCTGACTTTGGACATGTCTGCTCTATTGTCTTCAGCATTAAGCCATGTTTGTCATAAAGAACAATGTTTTCTGCGCTGTAAAAACAAAAGGTAAGCACTAATTATGGGTATCAATTACCTTTAAAGATTGAAATAAATCCTTTAGCCATCTACTTTCTTCTATGTACATGGTCTTTGCATGGTCTATGCACTGCATATATCAAGAAGCAGGATTTAGTAATTTTCTAGACCAGTGGTAGCCAACTCCAGTCCTCGAGAGCTACCTACAGTTCACGTTTTTGCAGCTCACCTTGCAGGTACACAGGTGCACTCATTACTCGAGATCAATTCATCAGCCAGATGTAATTTGGCAGCCTCAGTGTCCCCTCTCAACGCGTTTCTCCGCCTTGGTATCCTCTCAGCGGCTTCCTCAGGAGAAGTATATATTATACTTCTCCTGAGGAAGCCGCTGAGAGGATACCAAGGCGGAGAAACACGTTGAGAGGGGACACTGAGGCTGCCAAATTACATCTGGCTGATGAATTGATCTCGGATATGACCGATTGATAATGGTCGGAGAAATTCACCATCAATAACAAGCCATCTGCATGACCCCCGGATTACAAATAAGTATACCACGATAAATGTGCACATTTCTGTGGGGACTTGAACTCAGTACTAACCTACTAACTGGCTCTGTATATGAGCAATAACCCTGCAATTGCATTCTAAATCAATAAGCCTAACCAGCACCAGTTAAATGGGGGGAGTTCTTAGTGTTATGTGTGTGTAAGTCTTGTTTGTCTATTTTTTGACTGTGATAACGTGTATAATTGCAATTCTTAAATTAAAAATATTTTTATATTCAGTACAGCGCTGCTCCTATTTCTCTTTTTTCTTGTGCATATATTGTTAGGGGTTTTGGTAATTCCCTTAAGGTTCAGCAGCAGTACAGAATATACAATCAGCGCTCAATATCAACTTGTGGTGTTTGCACTCATTACTCACGAACACATTTTAAATGATCCACAGGTGGAGCTAATTACTTCACTTGTGATTCTGTGAGGAGAATTCTGTGAACAATAACTGTTGGTAGCTCTCGAGGACTGGAGTTGGTTACCCCAGTTCTAGACTGTAAGCTTACAGAACAGGGCTATGTGACATTTATGCCACTTTTTCACTGCTTCCCGGGTCCAGCATGGGTCACTGAACACAGCTTTTAGGACATGTCACATCTGCTTGAAACCCTTTCACACTGTTGGCTGGACTCAAAATATTGCCAGGGGTTAATCTGCTGCCACTGTGAGACATACTTGCCTACCTGACCCTCTCCATGAGGGAGAAAATGCTCTGTTTCTGGACTTCCCTGGTAATGTATGATTGCCAGCACCTGTGGGGAGCTAGGTAAAGGTGTTTCATCACAGGTGATGACAACCATACATTACCAGGGAAGTCCAGAAACAGAGCATTTTCTCCCTCATGGAGATGGTCAGGTAGGCAAGTGTGCTTTGAGACATCATCTCTAAGCACCAGGAATGCGGCAGTACACAGGTCGCATGACAAGGATTACCCATTAACACTGCCCCTCAACCTGGGTCCTTCCATGACCAACATGAGTAACCTTGTTGGATTCCAGGGTCACTGGACCCTGGAATAACTTTGGTTATTGGGCCGGGGTAAAAGGGGGTATTACTGGACCAAGGTAACATTATTTGTCTTCTCTCAACAAGCAATCGGCAGCTGCTGAGGACATTACGCAGTCACCTTAGACCGATGGTTCTCAACCTTGGTCATCCAACAGTGCACATTTTCCAGGTCTCCTCACAGACTCACAGGTGACATAATTAGCTCCACCTTTGATCTTTTAAAATGTGTCAGCGAATAATGAGTGCACCTGCCAGGTGACCTAGAAAACGTGCACTGCTGGGGGACCTTGAGGACCGGGTTGAGAACCACTGCCTGAAGCCCCATAGACACGGAGGGAGATATATTGCTCAGCAATATATTGCTAGCAATATATTGCTGAGCAATATATTGCTGAGCAATATATTGCCCAGTGTCTCCTTTGCATCAGCGACCAGAGATGGTCGCTGATGAAAAGAAACCTCTGCTGGGGGAGCCGCAGATGTAATAAGCTGGTCGCAGGAAAGGGGCAGAAAGCGGGAGCGCGCACTCCAATCACTGGCAATATGGTCGCCTGCGACCATATTCCCAGCGATTATAGCCCCTATCGCCCCCGTGTGTACACAGCATTAGACCATCTCTATCATAGCAGGTTCTCATGCTGCTTATAAATATGCTCCGTTACGCGTTATCCCTTGTATGCAGAATGGTCTTGTCGACTTTACATTTCAGTGCACTCTGTCATTGATATTTCAATAAAAATGTATTGACAGATATGGCAGGTGGGAAAGGGAAACATTAATTTACATGTTTTACCCCAGTTCTAGGTCTACTTTTGAATCACCACCGCCAATACGGGTTAAATGGGTTCATATTGGTATCATACCATAGCACTCTACATCTGAATTATGTACTTAGATTATCATAAATCAATCCAAAAATAATTTATGCATCTATTGCTGAGTCATCATTTATGTTTCAGGGCAGCTAATTAAACATTTTTCTCGCTTAGTATCAATGCAAAGACATGCTGGTATTAATTAGAATTTAGGTGCACAAATTCCCTGACAGTGATTAATGCTTGTTGTTGCAAAGACTCACATATATGTATGTTTATGCCGTACTAATTGGCTACTTCAGTCACAGTGCATGCACAGTGATGAGTGCAGCTAGACACTTCCAGCTTCTGCTTCCTCTGGGACAATGATTGCTATTCTTTGAAATGTGCTTACTTGTACTAGGCCTTCTGACTGTGGCAAACTGGGGCAGGTATCAGCATCGCATATTACATAGCTTCCAAAATAACAAGGCCGTTCCTGATGAATATATCCCTGGTTTTGAAAGCAAAAGACTTTACTACTGTACTGCCATATGTATAGCATTTTATTTGTTACTGTAGTAAGAGTAGTACTGTAGTTACTTCTAGATTGTTAGGTTTGACAGTAATTAGTTTGACAAGCAAGCTCGTCTGCCGTGACCCGAAGATTGAATACCCCCCTAAATGTTTGTTATAAATAAAATGTTGTGACAGTATCACACTATGATATACATTTTATTTTTTACATATCGCCATTAAACAAACCTATGGTGAGCCTTTAGTTAGGCGAAGAAACTAAGGTTAAGGAAAGTACCATTCCGATTATTATTAATCTGTACCCTCACGGTGTTTTCTCTTTGGGAACGGTGCCAGCGCACAAGATCACTTATCCTCTGTATTCATTTAAGCCTACCGTTACTAAGGGAGTAACTTTAGTGATCAGTGCTGAAGGCATTAAACTTCAGCGCATAGTGTCTAGACTCAAAACCAAATATTACCATGGGAAAAATGTTGGCATTTTGAACATGTCGGTATTTTAAATGTGGGGGAATCATACTGAACCTGCATGAACAGTGCCATACAGCAAATTCAAGGAATAGCTGGGAAACAATTGTTTTTATATCTTACTAGTCTTAAGACCCGTCCAACAGATGGGCGGATGTTCATGCTTATGCAATTCTTGTTCCACCTACCCTTCCCAAAAGCCAGAGCATGTCTCCAACTATCCACCAACCTTTCCCAACCACAATAGGGCAGAAGCCGATACAGAAGGTACAGAAGATCCCAAGAACCCTCAATGAATAAGCAAACAAGAGAAAAAAAAAAAATAACTGACTGGGGATCGATCTCACAACGATATCTACAGTGTTCTATTCACAGACCAATCTGCCGATGAGTCGCATATTAATTTCAGTTTGTCAAAAGTTTTGTAAA
Source organism: Crinia signifera (assembly GCF_055691185.1). Lineage (NCBI taxonomy): Eukaryota > Metazoa > Chordata > Amphibia > Anura > Myobatrachidae > Crinia > Crinia signifera. The sequence continues at coordinate 193,411,502 of NC_139220.1, forward strand.
GTGAAAATGTTTTTTCATTTAATTGACCTTATAGGCATTTAAGGGTCCACTTAAGGGAGTCTGTTTATTGTGCTGTATTCAGAAAGTCATAAGCTTTCGAATGACATATCACAATGCATGAAAACAACAGAAATAGCATGGACCCTTATGACAGCACCCTTAAGGCCTTGTCTGATTAAACCCATCTTCGAACTTAGGGCCTTATTCTGGTTGGTTCTTTGGGATGCGCGTTGTTTCGGAAATGACCAAACGCCACGCACGGCGGACATTCTAAGAACACACGCCCACAGCTCGTCTGCATCCGTTCGGACGGACTCGCTAAGAGGGAGTGTCTTCAGACTGCATCCAAACGTGCGTGTACAGTGGGAACTCAAAGATTCTGCACGGTCTTACTGTGTCCGAACGGACGGGAAGCTGACCGTACGCACCGAGCTGGTGTATTTGCGCAAACCTCAGTAATCTATTTGGAAGTCATGCTTCAGCAACTTGACACATTTATCCAATTAGGGTACCTCATAACATATATAACATATATATTTATTTGTCATTAAATCAATTACTTCCTAAATGACACTTAAACACATTAATAGCACTTTAGACTAACCCTTACATCATGTTAAGTTGAAATACTTCATTGTTGCCCCTTTACCTGTGTTTTATGTATGCATAATATTTTTTAATTGCAAGGCAAATGCAATCATTCTAAAATGTCATATTGTGATTTACACATAATAAATGTCAAATACCTACAGTTTAAAACACAGTATGTTTGCAGCATATATTCTAGTATTTTGTAATGGGCCATTTAGGCAGCAATGCTTCCAATTGAACCTGTGAAAAGAGTTTAATTAATCGCTAATGACTAGAGGAGTGGATTCTATTGTGGTCAGCTGCGAGTGTTTAAGGTGCGGGCGTACTAATTGGGCCATCCGAATGCCTAGCGCATGAACCATTGCCTTCCGAGAACTGAAACTTGCTTATTGACACCGAAGATTTCTATGCCGTGTTGGTTCGCTTGCACTGGGTGTCCGGTCCGAATGCACGCCTACCACTGTTGTGCACTCCCACGTGTACGCCCAGATTTACGCCCAGTTTTGCCCACTTTAAACCGCGCCCTTGTGTACGCCCACATGGCGCCCAGATTTCCCGAGGGAGTTCGGTGCACATTTGTAGATGGTATTGGTGAGAACGAGTGCGAAATCACTGCGTTGCACATGCGCATTGCGTTGCTTACGCATGCGCAGGTAGCTACAAATCGCCGTCCGAAAGAATTCTGAAGGGACTGCACCAAACAAAATAAGGCCCTTAGATTGCCCCACTTTTCTTTCCCTCAATACAATCTACATACTGATTGCCTACCAATAGTGTAGTGTACTTTTGAAATCACTTAAGAATGACTATTGGCACAATAGAGAAATCAAATTATGGGTTTTTATTACTTTTTTTTTTACACAGCATGGAAATAAAAAAACACAGTTCCATACCTTACATTCATGTTTATATAGCAACCACCCTGGTTTGTTATGTAGTCACAAATGTTTGAAATGCAGACATATAATGTACTTGAGTCATTTATCGCAAAATTGGATAACTGATTTTATAATGTGCAAGAGAAATAAAAAGTTCCTCTCTCACAGTCTTCTCCAGTGTCATTAAAGCACTACTACAGTTAGCATGCAGAATGTCAGTGCATAACTTATAACACAGACTACTGGACAGGAAAAAGAAGCAGGAAACCGTGGATGGGCTTTTAGACATGGAAAAAAAAAAATAGTATTTCTTTAAGTCCTATAAAATTCACAGTAAAATCACTGTTACATTTTGCTAGTCTCGTTAGAGATGGATTATAAGTAAGACCAGCAAAGTCTGAAAAGTATTATCACATGCGTGTATTTCTGGGCCTATTAGTTACATGATTCCCTACCCCCTGCATCATGTCAGCTCCGTCCACAGCCTCAATCCATTAGGGGACAGTACTATCTGCATTAGAGGCAATTTGGCACATTAGTCTGGATACATTTGTTATGAAGCTATATTAAGTTTGCACTTTATGGTACATATTTATTTTACTGGTACATGGTTGGCTGTGTAGCCAGGAGCCATGGCAATTGCATGGGCTTCTATGGATATTACTACAACCTTGAATTTTTTAGCACAGTACCCTCTCATACTCCGTGAAACTCCATAAGCTCGATAGATCTGTCCCGCATCATGTAATAAGTCAGCACTGTGATATAGGAAAAGAAACATACTGTAGGTATTTATTGTGGGTCTTAGATGACTGGATTTAGCCTTGTTCCAGATTGCATCAAGTGCACATGACGTGTCCACAATGGGAAAGTACTTCTTTGCTTGAACCTCTCTACTCAATGTTTATAATGATGTTTTCAGGAACACCCACAGAGTACCATCTATTCTACAACATCTACAACAAATATTAATGTAGGAACATGTAGACGGCACATATATCACAGATGAGCAAGGGGTTTAGGAATATAAACTACTTGGGGAAAAAATGGCCGACAGTGGGGGAGACATATAATGTGGTGCTTCTACAAGTATATATTTCTATAATGAAGTAATCACTGCTAAAAGCATCTGTGAAATAAGTTGAGATGCCTTTACTAAGAGGTGTCCCTGTAAATTAGCTGGTAATGGCTGTTTGGTCAAAGAGATGTCTATAACAAATGTCTGACAATGGGGTCCTATGCAATGACTGTGCACTGAAGGTGTCCAAGACAAAGGGTTAGAAATGGGATCCTTATGCCTTTGGCTGCAATAGAGTTTTGCATTGGAGCACTAGGTAGAATAATTTGGGGGCACAGTCCTTTGTGTATAAGATGGTGGGGACCCAATACTCTCTCTACAGTCCCATCTGCTGTTCACCTGGTTCTGTATTCACAGAGATATTTTTTTTCTTCTTAGAAAATAAAGCAGTTAATAAAACATACAGACTAGAAATAAGAGGTGGTCTTACATTGGATATATTATCAATTACCATTCACAAGAACACATTATCATATCATTTAAGATTTAGAAAAGCAATCAATTTGTAAGATTAAAATACAGTGCGAACAATGATAGCAAAGCAGAACATTCAGGAGGCACTGTAACCTGGGCATCATTTCTAGGATACCAATAAACTCCAGTTGTATATACAGTTTATGGTTTCTAGTTATGCATGGCCGGTCACAGAGCCAGCATCAGCTCTCACATGGGGTCTGTAGACTCCCTGCCATCAGCTCTCACACAGTGGTTATCTTCTTGTCCTTTGTGGCTTGTTTGATGGCAGCCTGTTCACAGATGATTTCCTTAAGTCGCTGCAGCCTCATGTTCTGAGTGGTCTGATCGCCCACACCGGTCTGACTGCGATGCAGAAGGCTCAGAGCATTGATGTACTCCAGCTCTGTGTATTTCACGCCTTGGTCCACCACTAGATTTAACAGCTCATCAGCACTGTTGTACATCATTTCATAGTACTGCCTGCAGTTTGGGAAGACACAATTTGAATATAAGTACTTTTTTTTTCTTATTTGAGAAGTACATAAATGTCTCCCTCAGGAACCACTGCTATTTTGCCTACCAATTTCTAAGGAAAAAAAATGTCTATTACAAGAAGAATACAGTTCTAAATTATTGTCCATTACATGACAAATATACGTATAAGGACTTCTGCTGCAAACATTTCCTAGCACAGGGATAGGCAACCCATGGCATGTGAACACTTCAGGGGCACAGCACACGCCTGGCTTATAGCTGGGAGCACAAGCAAGGTCACCTCCTCTGCACAATGCAGGCATCACATGGCTGCTGCTATGAGGACATGAGGAGGGATGTGTTCTGTTCCACCTGCATGGGCTCCAGTCCCAGGGCAAGTGGGGAAGAGGGGGGGGGGGGGGGGATTCTAATGGGCAGATTTTGATTTATAACTGTAAGTGAAAGAGTCTGACAGAGAGTATATCCCTTTATATTGATTTTGACAAGGCCAGGAAATGAATCCACTATTTTAAAAGGAAATATATCAAACCCGGTGTATTTGTAAGCCAGACATATACTCCATATAACTGGAGTGTGTATATTGGATGAAATATGTCCATAATGTTCTGTTTCACACCATTGTACATATTCATGTTCGAAAAGAGATGCTCCTCTAACAGAACAGACAATAAGGGCTGATGCTTTATTATTGGCTATTTAAATGTATAACGTTTTATACTAGTAAGATCCATGCTGATGACCGATAGCAGCACAACGTGCAACAAACCTCCTTCTGGTGCATTGGACATTGCTAGTGGCTTACAGCTGGGTACATGTCTCACTACCTCTGCCGCCCCTACTTATAACTGTCCCACCTCTATAAGCAGAACAACCCACTATATTCCTTCTGCTAACACAGCATGCTCTGTGCCAGGCCATGTTTGCATGTGCAGTACCAGAGCAGCTACTTAATGCTCCTGCACTAGTCTAAGAAACATAGCACTCTGCATTTGGACCTTTATATACATTTTTGGGACACAGGTGCAGTACATTGATTTGTATGACTAATTTAGTATGAGTCCAATTATGGGCACAATGTCTATATCTAAACAAAATGTTAGATAACTATACCTGAATTCTTATATCGGCAGATACCAGCACTGATACTTGCCTACTACTCCCAGATTGTCTGGGAGACTGACATTTTGGAGATTTTTCTCAGATTCCCTAGAGCAGGCATGTTCAAACTGTGGCCCTCCAGATGTTGTGAAACTACACACCCCAGCATGCCTTGCCAGAGTCTTTGCATTCCCTAATAGCAAAACTGTGGCAAGGCATGATGGGACTTGTTTCACAACAGCTGGAGGGCTGTCGTTTGGACATGCCTGCCCTAGAGGGTAGGTAACCCCTCCTAACAGACTCCCAGACAAGATCCTGCACAATTCCCTATGGTACCAGGGAAGTAGAAGGACATTGCTGACAATGTAGGCGGTGGGAAACCTTATGCAAAAAAAAAACTAATGCAAATTTTTTTTTCCTACAGTAGTATTTTAACTTAGAATTTAGCTGACAGACTTAAGTTTTTGTTGAATAACAATATTATTTGCACAAAAAGTAGATATACAGGTACAACACCGATTTTCCGGCATGATCTGTTCCAGCATTGAGCCGGATTACCAATTTTGCCGGATTTTCGGTGGTGTGCCCTGAATGCAGCTTGATTCCCCCCTCCCCAACCCCCGGCAGCTTGTATCGTGCTTACAAGCATCCACAGCGCATCTCAGGCTCACCTCATCGGCGCGGCGCCACCCCTCCCCGCAGCGTGAGTATCCCCTTCCGCACCCCAATACACTCCCACTTCCCTTCTAAGCCCTCCTGCTGCTTCTGCTGCCGTCCTAAACCCTCCCACAAATTATTCTACAGTTAAAACACATTAAATGCTTCCTTCCCCCTGTCACCCGATGTGTCCGGATTAAAAGAGGTTTCCGGAAAATTGTGGTTGTACCTGTACCATTTATTGATGTAATGGCTGACTACTGTAAATGAAAATAAACTATTTTGTTAAAAGAGTATGCCAGTAAAAAATAAATAGGTAAGAAAATGAGATCAGAGACATTGTGGGAGTAACAGAAAAGAAACAATAGATGCATCTGACATAGAACAGGTAGCAAACCCATCTCAGGAGCTGCAAGAGCTCACATGTGCTATTAATACCTCTCTATTTAAATGCTAATTCTCACCTCTCACCTAGCACACTGGGAGGAGAGCTCTTAAGAAAGACCCAGAGAATTCACAATGAAATCCTAATTTCTCTGAGAGATTCAATCTCTGCTCTACAGAATGACCCAAGCGTTTATGGTGCCTTCTCAGACATCATTTTCTTACGCCGCAGCAGGACTGAATTAAATATGGGTGGCCATAGTTACACATTCACCTGGCGGGTCAAATACAAGGCGTCAGTTGTTCAAAATCTAAAGTGTCACTTGACAATTTGTAGAGGAATCACAAGTTGGCAGAAGAATTAGTTATCAACGAATCCCTACATCTGCAGATTAACCCTTCGCTGTGTAAAACGTGTGGGACGCAACATATCTGCTATTGTCAAGTTTGCAGATGCTGCAGATAGATTATTTTTTTTAACGAGTCACTAAATTCTATTCCCTGACATCTACATGAATGGGGAGCCTAATTTTTAACAGGCTAAAACGTAAGCACAGTGGTTAAAACACATTTAGGGGGATCCAATTATCCACAGTGCATTACCACAGGTAATAATATCACCCGGGACTATCCTATTAGCCCCGATAAGCCGCATCTTAGAAGGAATTATGTCACCTGCCTTCGCTCCAGCCCTTACAGACCACTCCGGGCTGAGTACTAGCTCCCAGCTGCTCTCCCTGTCGTACGTGGCAGCAGGCATGGGGCAGTGACTGGATGGGTTTCCATGACTTATTGGGTACTTTGTATCACCTGCCTCAGGCAGGCAAAGCAAAATCCCAAGAAGCGCTGACTTTTAGGGGCTGCGTGGACTTTTGTATGTGGAGTGTGGTCCATGAAAGAACAGGAAGCACCGCTTTCCATTCTGCAGCTAAGTACAGATTCTCTATCTCAGGTTGGTGTAATCTGTACTACAAAGCTTCCCTGCTATTTGTCCGCCTTGACCTCTGCCGCCGGTGCTTGCACAGAACCTTTCTCCAGCTCCGCTCTTCGCAGATGAGCAATCAGCTCAACTCGAGCCCTGGATACCAGATTGTATCACCAGAAGGGTAAGTATACAAGAATTGCTAGTTATCAGAGCTATACATCGCTCGAACCAACGCCGTATATAGTGATTATTCACTTTGGTTTTTCATATTTTTTTTTTAGTCATTAAAACAACAACTGCATCAATGCTATTATACAACCATAGATCCGCATTAAATATTTTTATTAGGGTGTATTTAAACATGTCTGAATATTAATAAAAATATACCAGAGATAATAAGTACATGTTTTTGTTTATTTCGTGGCAGAGGATTGGTCTCTTACATCTGACATTGTACCGGTTGCTACTTTACGCTCTGCTGATCGCTGTGCATACATGTATATACTTATGTGATTGCAGTGTTTAGGTTGCCTCAAGCACTGTGTGTAAAACAAAAACTGTAGGCAACACAGTCTGTCGTTTATTATATACAGTACAAGATTACAAGATTTTAAAAGGATGAAACAGCAAAGAGAATGAGGCGATATTTCAAATATTAAGAAGGACATTAAGTGCAATTAAGTCCGATTTTTTTTTCTACAATCCACTGATACGGGCACTGGATTTCATAAACTCCACAAGCATCTGAAGTATGGCTTTTTTAATTTTGCACATTGAACTTTATGGGGTATTAAATAAGCTCTCTCAGCACTTATCTAAATCTTTAATTAGTTCTATAATATAGTGATGATATCAAGGCTAATTAAATTTATATAGATAAAGAGCTCTGGAAATTCTAACCGACTGAGCTGGAAAACGCATCCTTGATAATAAATTTAACGGTTTGGGTTGATAAGTGGAATTTTACATCACTAAATTGTAATTCAATTTATGTATTGTGCTTTAATAGGCTAAGACTATGGAACACAGCACAGGGCGAGCAGGTAATCTTTCCTGAAAAGGCTATGTTAAGTGGCCCAGCTGCCCACCTCAAGCCTTAGTTATTAATGGTCCCCTTACTAAATAAGCAACGACATTTGCATATTTACTGCATAAGGAAGAGAAATTATCTCTACCATATGCCACTTTGTCGCAATTTCATCAGCCCGTCCCCTTCTTGTGCATAAATTAGGGGGGGCACTAGTAAGAAGAGGAAGCTAAGGCGGAGTCAGCAATTGGCCAGAAGGCATTCCTAAAGCCAGCTTTTCTCAGCAGAAATTGTACTTATTTCAGCTATCTTTGGGGAATTATGATTAACCTGTCATTCCCATCAGTGGATAGAGAATCGAGAGCAGAAGAGAGTGAGATGTGATGAAAATGTGCAAACACGTAAAAGCACAAAGGGCTGATCTATTACACTTCTCCCTGGTGGTCTGCCTTCACTGCAGTCCTGTATGGTGATCGCCTGTTTCAGGCATTTTAGAGTCTTAGATGATCATTTTAAAGACTAATTAGAAACTGCATATAAAACGCCCATATTAATTAATGTACTGTTACAATTATACCGTGGAGCTAATTATGAGATAACATAACTGATTATTACTGTTAATAGGATTCCTTCCAGCAACATATTGAGCAGGCAATATGGCTTCTCTGACATTGATAAATTAAACTGGTTATTTTGATGTAGGTTTTCAAATGTGTCATACTGTAGGTGGGGAAAATCAACTGATATCCGATAAACAGACTCAGAAATCCATCTGAGACCAGTAAAAAGAAATTCCGTCAGTTCTCCACAATTTCCCATCAGGTATTTGATAATATTTTCGATGCAACACTGTCCCCCAAGTATTACTGGTGTGTTCCCCAAGTGAATCAGGTTTTCCAATTTTCAAATATTTTTTTTTTTACATTATGTGTATAAGGACCCTAAACCCTTCACCTAATAAGAAAATAACTTTGTATTATTCCAAAAAACATCCATGTAAAAGTTTGTGGGCTTGGAAGAGAAGCAACAGGCTGCGACTGTCCATAATCCGGTTAGCTAGCGGAATGCACCCTTCCTGATATTTCACGTGTCTACTGAAAGTAAACTTCTAGTTCAGTGGTCAGTAAACCACGGGGAGCCGCAGTCATTTTTATTCTAGCTATAGTGCATAATATCTGTCTGCCCCACAAATAAAAGGAGAAAATCTTTTTTTTTTCCTCCTTTATTCTCCTTTTACAGTACTTTATGTTGCTATTTGGTAAAACATCTTTTGAATCTTTATAACATCTCCTTGTAAAGCTTAAAGGTTTCTGTTGAGAGAGGCGGCTGTCACACGCATAAATCCATCACATTATCCCATGGGGCTGGCAGAGTCACACGCTACACTTTTACAGCTCTGCATGAATATGCAATTTTGATGCTAACACGGATCTTGTCACTTTCTCTCTCCCCCATATGACAATCAAAAACTTTTTTCTCTGGCATGTTACTTATATAGAGAAACTAAGGCCCTGACAAGATCTCCTGCTTCTGGGAGTGGAAGCAGCAAAGAACATACAACATAGATTAAAGTTAACCCTTTACTGGCAGAAGCGACAGCTAGGACATATTATAATGCCGTGACGGTTAATTAGGCCTCATATACTCTGATCGCAATCTCGTTTGGTCTTCCATTATTTACCTGTGGTCAGTACCCTCTATAGAGCGGAATACATGAAAAATGTAAATCCGCAGGGAAAAAAAAGTGATAATGGCAGTGAAAAATACAAACGTAAGTATGTTAGGGAATTAGGTAGCCAATGACTACTGACAGCACAGGCGATGCTTTACCAGTATGAACAGGCCACAACTACCAAAGTGATGACATTCAATACATACAATAGTATGACCAACATCACCTAACCTGTGCTAAAAGATCCTCTGGGAAGCGGACTCCTAATCTAGTACACAATGGTGGCATTTGATTTCAATGAGAGGCATATTTCATATTTATATTTTCAACTATAAATTTAAACTGCATGCTTTATAAGACTAACATTTTCAAGAGTTACCGGACAAACCTCTCGTCTTGCCTATATATATACACACACACACACACACACACACACACACATATATATATATATATATGTATCCACTAGTGTCTGCAACGCCCAGTGCCCTCTGTATGATACACCTGCTGACTGCAGGTGCCTGTATGTAGCTGCATGTGGACGGCGGCACTCGGCTCAATAAGAAACAGCCAGGAGACCTTGTTTAGGAAACCCAGGGTTTTTCAAATTTGAATGCCAAGGCAAGACTCCTACTACCAATGCCAGAGCGCCGCTGGAGACCACGAACCACCGCTAGAGTCAGGCCGGTTTCACACACTCCGGCTCCTGCCGGATGGTGAAATCCCGCACGGCCAGGGAGCCGTGCCGCACACATTAGTTGTGAATGGACACTATTGTGTCCATTCACACGGGACGGCCACGGCCCGGCCGCACGGCTGCAGCCGGATCCCGCCACTGGAAGGGACGGCTGCCGGGCTGTGGCCATCCCCTCCATGATAAACTACTCTGTGCGGCACGGCTCCCTGGCCGTTCGGGATTTCACCGTCCGGCAGGAGCCGGAGTGTGTGAAACCGGCCTCACCGTCACAGGTGTCAGCGTATCGGGAACCCACACGGAAACAGCGGTTTGTTTTCCCTTGTTAGTTGATATTGTACGATTGTGTCTGTACTGTATATCTTGTAATATTATAAGTTGTTATCCCTTTGTGTCTGATGGAAGAACTGGGGAGAGTGATACATACACACCTGTACCTTTCTGTTATTTAATTCACACTGTATGTTTATATGTCAATTGCACCTAATCTGGTGACATGTAGGCAAATTTGTGCTCTACTATGACCCATAAGTGATATACATTAATCAAATTCTTTATATTTGGTTCCTATGTATGGAGTTCAATGTAAGCCGAAAAACAAGCATTAGTAAATATTATTAAATATAATTAATACAATAACATAATTAGCGTTTCAAATGTGTTCCATCTTGGAATACCTGGACGTCACGTAACTAAGAAACCCGACAGGCCGGGGAATGTGCCCTGCATAGTTTGATGACGCACGCTCGCTTCCGCTGGCATGCATTCACCATGCGGTTCACCCAGGATGCTATCTGGTCTAAAGCTCACAGCAGACTATGCTTTTTTAAATTAGTCTTATTGTGGTCACATTCTCTCATGCACCCTGTTTTAACCTTTATTTCATAGCTTGTTACCCACTTCCCTAGATGATTAGTGACAAGTGTGTTGGTAACTGCTCACCTTTAAAAGCATAGTCTGCTGTGAGCTTTAGACCAGATAGCATGCCCAGAATCAAACACTAATGTTGTAGCTATGTGTATGGTAATAATTTTGAGCAATAGTGTTAGGGCCTGCAGAAAAGTGGGGTCCCGTGAAGGGGGCTGCAGGCTTAAATGCAATAGTAGGTGCAAAAAAACTATAACTGTTAGTGCCTACGGCGTTTCGGGCCAGGGGCCCGTCTTCAGGACATGAACAGTGGTGTCAGACAAAAACATACATTTTATACCTTACCAGTGCCAGGTCACGTCATCCTCCGTCCGTCCTCCGGTCTGTGACATGGTGAGCTTCCGGGTTTGGCCACCAGCGCCGTGTCACTTCCGGTGGCCAAACCGGAAGCTCAGCATGTCACAGACCGGAGGACAGATGGAGGATGACGTGACCTGGCACTGGTAAGATATAAAATGTATGGTTTTGTCTGACACCACTGTTCATGTCCTGAAGACGGGCCTCTGGCCCGAAACGCCGTAGGCACTAACAGTAAAAGTGTTTTTGCACCTACTAAGTCCTGGAGTGACGTTCTTTCCTGGCTATCTATCTATCTATTTATTAGCAGTTTCTTATATAGCGCATACATATTCCGCAGCACTTTACAGAGTATAGTTGAACATCTCTCTCTCTCTCTCTCTCTCTCTCTCTCTCTCTCTATATATATAAAACAGTTTCTTTCTTCAAAATAACACAGACGATGGACAGAGGAATGTTGGAAAAAAGTGTTATGGACAGACTAATCAAAGTTTGAGGTGTTTGGATCACACAGAAGAACAATTGTGAGACGAAGAATAAGTGAAAAGATGCTGGAAGAGTGCCTATCGCCATTTTTCAAACATGGTGGAGGTAATGTGATGGTCTGGTGCTGCTTTGGTGCTGGTAAAGAGAGCTTTGTACAAGGTAAAAGGGATTTTGAATAAGTGATAAAGCTATTGCTTTATTTTGCGACACCAAGCCATACTCTGCAGACAGCACTTAATTGGAGCCAATTTTCTCCTCCAACAGGACAATGACCCAAAGCACACCTCCAAATTATGCAATAACTATTTAGGGAAGAAGCAGGCAGCTGGTATTTTGTCTGTAATGGAGTGGCCAGTGCACTCACCAGATCGCAATCCCATTGAGCAAGAAGTGCCCAAAAAGCCAATTCAACTTGTGGGAGGGGCATCAGGAAGCGTGGGGTGTAATATATATGATCGATGCTTTCTTAGTACAGTGAAAAAAACATGAAAAACTTCACTCTTTATTTGTCAGTCAAACTTTTGTGGACCACATCCACTACCTCAGGACTATGACAAATAAAGAGTGATGTTTTTCAGGTTTTTTTTCACTATACCAAGAAAGCCTCTCCTGAGTGCCTTCCAATTGCTGGATCATGGATGTGAGGGGCTCCTACCCCTAAGAGTGGCACCAGGAGCAAGGTCATTCCCTGTTACAGGGTGCAAAGTGCTGGGGAATACATGTACGCATGTGTGTATATTTATATATACATATATATATATATATATATATATATATATATATATATATATATATATATATATATATATATATATATATATATATATATATATATATATATATATAGCAGCGGGATGGACCAGCACTCTCACCAACTCCGGTAATAGCCTGCGTGCCTTTGCGAAAATAAAACACCAGCAGATAGGGACCATCAATCGTCTCGATGCCCCCAAGCACGGCACTGACAGGACTTTCTTAAAGAATTTCTTTTATTATCTCAACGTTTCGAGGAACGTATCCCCGTCGTCAGGAGTAGTAGACACACATACAAGTATCACATCGCTTACCTTATATAGCGTCCTCCACGCTGTATCCGCCGCCCACCCGCGCCTTCATCACGAGAATCACCGGCACCTGTGCAACGCGCACCTGGATGACATCACAGCGTCACGTTGCCAGGCAGCCACAGCGTCTCCAGTGACTACGGCGCGGACAGCGTACGTTAACAGGCAATGGAGTCAGCCACATAGGCATACATACATGCATATATATATATATATATATATATATATATGGAACAGGGGTGCGGCACTCGGGTACATGAATCACAGGAGACGAGGCGTCAGGCAACGTTTCAGTTTTCTAACTGTTTTCAAGCTTGAAAACAGTTAGAAAACTGAAACGTTGCCTGACGCCTCGTCTCCTGTGATTCATGTACCCGAGTGCCGCACCCCTGTTCCATATACGCTTATGCACCTGTGAAGGCACCGGGCCAAGTACCTATTCGTCACGTGGAGTGCCGGACCCAAGTTCTATATATATATATATATATATATATCGTTTGAGGTGTTTATATTATATAATATATATATATATATCCCTATGCCAACCAATCGCACAATTCTTGGACCACTTGGTACAACCATTGATACTCAAACAACCCCATTATTTGAAGGACACCACCCAACTTCTCTTGAAACTGAATTCTCTGGGGACTGTACCTGACAACCTTATCCTGTGCACACTAGACGTCAAAAACCTGTATACAGTGATCCCCCACACAGAAGGTATCAGCACGGTGCGCCACTTTCTGCAGGACAACCATTTTGATGCATTGAATATACCTCTATTTTTGGAACTCCTGGAGTTTACATTAAAGAAAAATTATTTCATACACCAGGGCAAATATTTCCTACAACGTAGCGGCTGTGCCATGGGGTCAAATGTGGCCCCATCGCTAGCAAACATCTACATGTTCGCCATTGAAAAAACTTTCTTTTTTTCAGACCCTGAAATTATGAAAAACATCCGTCTATACACTCGGTACATAGACGATTTACTCCTATTGTGGACTGGGTCAGAACTCCAACTCGCCAGATTGATTGATACCATTAACAACATGGATACACCGATTAAACTAACCCACAAGTCCAGTACTACCAGCATAGACTACTTAGACGTTACTATAAGCATCCAGGACCACCATATAAAAACCACGGTATTCCACAAACCCACCGACAAGAATAGTTTACTGCATCACAGCAGTTGTCACCCTGCGGCACTGAAGAAGGGCTTACCCAAGTCCCAAATGTACCGAGTGGCCCGCATCACCAGTGACCCAGCAGACCTACAAATAGCACTAGACCGCATAGTGCAACTATTCACGGAGAGGGGATATAACCACAAAGCACTCCTTTCAACCAAAATGGAAGTCTTGAGGAAGAACCGCACCACGCTATTACAGCCTGTAAATAAACCATCAGTTGAAACCAAAATTCCCTTCATTATGAAATACAACGCGGTGAATTCTATCACCCCCAGGGCACTTAGAGCCTTATGGCCTATTGCCTCTACAGACACCAGTCTCAAATGTGCACAGAACAAGACACTCATGCCAAGCTACAAGAGAGGGAGAAACCTCAAAGATATCCTCATGAAAACCAATGTACCCCCTACCCCTTCACCATCACTGTTCAACGTTCAAGCCAAAAAACCTGGATGCTACAGATGCCCATCATGCACCACATGCAGCTTTCTGGAAACCGGTCCACACTTTTTTCATCCTCATACTGGCCACCGATATAACATCAAACATGTAGTCACATGCACAACGCAATACGTTGTATACCTTATTATATGTCCTTGTGGACTATATTACGTTGGCCAAACCACCAGAGACTTCCGCACCAGAGCAGCATGGCATCGATCAGCTATCAAGCAAGTAATCAGTGGGAAAGATATAGATCAACCGGTCCCGAGACACTTCAAGAATGCTGGGCACCCACTGACTAGTCTTAAATACAAAATCATCGATCACATACCACCCCTGCCCAGAGGAGGAGATAGACAAAAACTCCTCATCCAGCGAGAAGCCAAGTGGATCTTTACCTTGAACACTGTAGCACCAGGAGGATTAAATGAGAAATTTTCTTTCAATGTATTCTTATGAAATGTAGTTCATCTTATTTCTTTCTTTTTTTTCCCTCCATTTGGTTTGCCTTACACAGTGGTGGCGGGCTATGTTATCAACATCATGGGGGTTAACATGCACACTACCTCTGGCACTATCCCCCCTATCAATATATATGCGCATTGGTAATATTTCTTCATGTATGCCTGCCCCTGCTTTATTCCTAGTTCTTGTTTTATATATTTGCTCCATACCAGGGTGATATGTTTAATCATGCTACGCTCTGATTATCTTTACTCCCTATAGCTCACACTGTCCCTTCGTTTTATGCATATCTCTTTAAATTGCCGTCTGTGTCACTTCACTCTAGGTTTTTTGTTACCGGATTCACACATAAGACACTTGTTTGCTTTACACCACAGAGGATCCCCACCACCACGTTTAGTTTTATATCTTGCACTGTTATACATTTCTTTGATGCACTTTAGCAAGGACCTACAGAGTTTTTGTTTACAAATCCTTGCGTTCTTTTCCTGTACTGCAGAAGCTGACAGCCGCCCCGCCTACAGAATGACGCCGCGTGAACCGCATCAGGGAAGCGGTTGCGTGTCACAGAACCCGGAAGCCAGCGCAATCCATCTGACGGGGACGTGATGACGCGACGCAACCCGGAAGCGCGACACACGCTGATCGGACAGTGGCGCGAAACGGAGCAGCAGCTGACAGCACTCACACCCCGGGGACCCACTACTTAAGTCAGGTAAGACTGCACACACAGTACACCACCCTGGCACCTGCACACCCTCTACCCGCAGCCCACATCCTGAAGAAATGGCCGGTTGGGCCATGAAACGTTGATGATCTTTGGAGCATTTGTGATGTATTCCTTTTACTAAAGAATTTATACCTTTATTGGAGAGTGCCGACTCTGATTTTTTTGCTGACGCAGAAACATCTTCCTTGTATATTGACTTTGTCAGTAAGGCACCACCACAGCTGATACCCTTCCTCCAGAGTGCCAAAGCTCTTTGTATTTATCCATTTTTGGTACATCCCTGCATGTCCCATTCAGGATTGTGGCACCGGATACATTGTGTCTATTTTTGCTAGACATTGAACTGTTTACTGTTACTATTACCTACGCCGGATTGTGGCTGTTTCTGCACTTACCTCACTCACCACACCTTATTGGTGCATACTTTTGTTCCTACACACTGATCCGTGTCCTACAATCACCGACCATGGAAGACACAGACACCCCTCTTTCATTTGCGGATCTCCAATCTCACCTGGTGGATACATTCTCTTATACAGAACAGGAAGTGCAGAATGCACTATTTGAGGAAGACCCCTCTGCACCAACGAATGCTTGCACCATTGATGAATATGTACAACAAATGTACAAACTCAAACGCAAGGAAATTGACTTTCTGTTACACGGAACATCATTATCAAATTATTACCGTGCTAAACTTATACCGCGGGGCTTTCGGGTCAGAAATGTCCCTACGATAGGGAGGAACAGCGCAGAATTCTGCAGAAAATGGATATCTATCCTAAATAAATGCAGTACTGATTTAATGGTTCTGGTTATAGAGGAATCTGGAAAAAACCTTGCCACCACCAGACAAAAAATAGAAGCCACCAGAACCCTGTTCAAACCCCTAATAGAGGACAAAAAGAACAAAGTCGCATTGGAAAAACTAGAAGCACAATGCACCCAATATCGCGCAGAGCTGGAGCGCTTCAAAAAATCCAAACTTGTAACAGTACAAAATGACTACGAAGACATGCGGGTGTACAGATGGCTACAGGGTACCGAACCCCGTTACACCACGCAAAGAAAGCAAAATTGGAGACAGAGGCGAGCACAATCACGAGGCCCAGCCGGGTCCAACAGTGACAGTGATTTCGCTGTATATGACTCGGATGAAACTAGTCCACACCCTGCTGTCCCTTTAGGCCGGCTAACCAGGGGCAGAGCAGGAGGAACTGGTCCCGCCCAACCCGCCGGGGGGGCCAGAACCAAAGAATACAAAAAACCGCCCATAAACAAACGGGCAATATAGTCTACAACCTGTCATCCAAAACATTGTCTACTTCTCAACTTTCACTGTTACAGAAAGGCCTGTCGTTTGTACCGACACAACACCACAACAATTTGGATTGGAAAATTGACCAATACCGCTTTGATAGATCCATGCGCATTAAAGAATTTTTTCAGAATCAACCCCCCCAAACCCCGGATATACACAGCACGTTTATGAATAAAATAAAAAAAAATACGACGTTTGATCCCCCATCGAACAACCCCTCACTGAAATCATTTTCCAGATTATTGGACTGTTCAGTATCAAGGTTCGCAGCTAACTCCAACAAAATTCACGACAACTTAAACAAGGATGAAAAACAGGCCCTTAAAGAACTTGCCCAGGACACATCAATCACAATACGCCCCGCCGACAAGGGGGGCGCCATTGTTATTCAAAACACCACTGTGTATATACAGGACCTGGATGAACAACTCCGTGATCAGACCACCTATGCAAGATTACCTAGCAATCCGACGATGGAGTACAAAAAAGCCCTGGACCTCATCCTAAAACAAGCTGTGGACCAGAAAAACATTACTCCCAAATTACAGAAAACACTGAGCCGAGATCATCCAATAGTGCCAGTGATATATACCACGCCCAAGGTTCATAAAAGCCTGAGTAACCCCCCTGGGCGGCCGATCATATCGGCATGTGGGTCCCTATGCCAACCAATCGCACAATTCTTGGACCACTTGGTACAACCATTGATACTCAAACAACCCCATTATTTGAAGGACACCACCCAACTTCTCTTGAAACTGAATTCTCTGGGGACTGTACCTGACAACCTTATCCTGTGCACACTAGACGTCAAAAACCTGTATACAGTGATCCCCCACACAGAAGGTATCAGCGCGGTGCGCCACTTTCTGCAGGACAACCATTTTGATGCATTGAATATACCTCTATTTTTGGAACTCCTGGAGTTTACATTAAAGAAAAATTATTTCATACACCAGGGCAAATATTTCCTACAACGTAGCGGCTGTGCCATGGGGTCAAATGTGGCCCCATCGCTAGCAAACATCTACATGTTCGCCATTGAAAAAACTTTCTTTTTTTCAGACCCTGAAATTATGAAAAACATCAGTCTATACACTCGGTACATAGACGATTTACTCCTATTGTGGACTGGGTCAGAACTCCAACTCGCCAGATTGATTGATACCATTAACAACATGGATACACCGATTAAACTAACCCACAAGTCCAGTACCACCAGCATAGACTACTTAGACGTTACTATAAGCATCCAGGACCACCATATAAAAACCACGGTATTCCACAAACCCACCGACAAGAATAGTTTACTGCATCACAGCAGTTGTCACCCTGCGGCACTGAAGAAGGGCTTACCCAAGTCCCAAATGTACCGAGTGGCCCGCATCACCAGTGACCCAGCAGACCTACAAATAGCACTAGACCGCATAGTGCAACTATTCACGGAGAGGGGATATAACCACAAAGCACTCCTTTCAACCAAAATGGAAGTCTTGAGGAAGAACCGCACCACGCTATTACAGCCTGTAAATAAACCATCAGTTGAAACCAAAATTCCCTTCATTATGAAATACAACGCGGTGAATTCTATCACCCCCAGGGCACTTAGAGCCTTATGGCCTATTGCCTCTACAGACACCAGTCTCAAATGTGCACAGAACAAGACACTCATGCCAAGCTACAAGAGAGGGAGAAACCTCAAAGATATCCTCATGAAAACCAATGTACCCCCTACCCCTTCACCATCACTGTTCAACGTTCAAGACAAAAAACCTGGATGCTACAGATGCCCATCATGCACCACATGCAGCTTCCTGGAAACCGGTCCACACTTTTTTCATCCTCATACTGGCCACCGATATAACATCAAACATGTAGTCACATGCACAACGCAATACGTTGTATACCTTATTATATGTCCTTGTGGACTATATTACGTTGGCCAAACCACCAGAGACTTCCGCACCAGAGCAGCATGGCATCGATCAGCTATCAAGCAAGTAATCAGTGGGAAAGATATAGATCAACCGGTCCCGAGACACTTCAAGAATGCTGGGCACCCACTGACTAGTCTTAAATACAAAATCATCGATCACATACCACCCCTGCCCAGAGGAGGAGATAGACAAAAACTCCTCATCCAGCGAGAAGCCAAGTGGATCTTTACCTTGAACACTGTAGCACCAGGAGGATTAAATGAGAAATTTTCTTTCAATGTATTCTTATGAAATGTAGTTCATCTTATTTCTTTCTTTTTTTTCCCTCCATTTGGTTTGCCTTACACAGTGGTGGCGGGCTATGTTATCAACATCATGGGGGTTAACATGCACACTACCTCTGGCACTATCCCCCCTATCAATATATATGCGCATTGGTAATATTTCTTCATGTATGCCTGCCCCTGCTTTATTCCTAGTTCTTGTTTTATATATTTGCTCCATACCAGGGTGATATGTTTAATCATGCTACGCTCTGATTATCTTTACTCCCTATAGCTCACACTGTCCCTTCGTTTTATGCATATCTCTTTAAATTGCCGTCTGTGTCACTTCACTCTAGGTTTTTTGTTACCGGATTCACACATAAGACACTTGTTTGCTTTACACCACAGAGGATCCCCACCACCACGTTTAGTTTTATATCTTGCACTGTTATACATTTCTTTGATGCACTTTAGCAAGGACCTACAGAGTTTTTGTTTACAAATCCTTGCGTTCTTTTCCTGTACTGCAGAAGCTGACAGCCGCCCCGCCTACAGAATGACGCCGCGTGAACCGCATCAGGGAAGCGGTTGCGTGTCACAGAACCCGGAAGCCAGCGCAATCCATCTGACGGGGACGTGATGACGCGACGCAACCCGGAAGCGCGACACACGCTGATCGGACAGTGGCGCGAAACGGAGCAGCAGCTGACAGCACTCACACCCCGGGGACCCACTACTTAAGTCAGGTAAGACTGCACACACAGTACACCACCCTGGCACCTGCACACCCTCTACCCGCAGCCCACATCCTGAAGAAATGGCCGGTTGGGCCATGAAACGTTGATGATCTTTGGAGCATTTGTGATGTATTCCTTTTACTAAAGAATTTATACCTTTATTGGAGAGTGCCGACTCTGATTTTTTTGCTGACGCAGAAACATCTTCCTTGTATATATATATATATATATAAAATACACAGAAAGAGAAAGGGGCGCTCTATGGTGCATGTAAACGACTTTTTAATTTGAGGAAAGCACTCAATATAGGATAAAAGCCAATGCTCGTACCAATAAAAAAACGGCTGTGGGCTGGTTACCACAAGATGTAATAAATACCCGGGGCACACCGCTCCTGAAGTGAGGTCCGCTTGCACTGCGATGAGGAGAACCGATGGCGCTGGATTGCACCACCGGGAAACCAAACCAAGGCTTGGGGAAACACACGCCAGTCGGGACGCCGGGGTCAGCAGGACACGGGTATCACAGGCCACGCCCTAACGCGTTTCGTCAGAGACTTCGTCAGAGGGCGTCCTCTGACGAAGTCTCTGACGAAACGCGTTAGGGCGTGGCCTGTGATACCCGTGTATATATATATATATATATATATATATAAGAAAACTCTGTATCCCATTGCTATGCCAGCAAACAAGGTAACATCATATTCAGCAAATGCACAGTGGGACACAAATATATAGTCACCCAAGGCATGGCTGCTAGTTGGATTTGGCAGTCGACACATCCATTTCGGCACACATAGGGCGGTATTCAATGAGGCTGATTCGCCAGGTTTATATGGCGATTTTGTGCTGTACGGCGAATTTTTGACAAAAACGGTGAATCACCCTATTCAATGACCAGATGGCGAATACATTTCAAGGTTTTTTTCGCCATGATTCACCGAGTAGCAATCGCTATCTTTTTATGGTGAAGTGGAATGTGAACTTTTAAAATAAAGTGTTTGTTTTTGTACATTTGGTGTCAAAAAATCAGGAATTTTATTCTGAGGAGGGGCATGCTATTTTTATTCATGTGCTGTAAGCACATGAATATATATTCAATTTAAAAAATATATATATATATATTTTTACACTGACCAGCCAGCAGGGGGCGCCGGAGCCGAGCCGCTCAGATATTCATATATTCACTGCACCCGATCGTTACATATGATCGTTACATATGCAAGATCGGGTGTAGTGAATATACCCGGTCCCCTGCTGGCACCCCCAGGGGGCAGCCTGTGCTGCCTGGCACCCGGGGAGCCCACCTCCCCCCCACATACGCTCTGGGGCAGGCAGAAAGACTTCCATCTCCCTGCCTGCCACCGTCCTCAGGCTTCCTGCGGCATTCGCCGCAGGAGCTCATATTCGCCGGTCAGGGGCAGCGAGCCCCTGACTCGTTGAATACCGGAACTTGGCGAATGTGCAGCGAATCCTAAACAGGATTCGCTGCACCTCGCCGGTATTCACATTGAATACCGCCCATTGTGACCAAGAAGCGTGGTGGTAACAATATGTGTGGGCCAGTTCTTTCAGCATGAAAAAGGATTTACAAAAATAAAAATCATGGACCTATGTATTTTTGTGTCTGCAATCTAGCAAAAGTGAATACTTAACTTCAAGGCAAATTGGATAGCCCCGGACGACTCAGCTAATTGGATATGTCCCTAAGGGGGGAGATGTATGAAGAAGTGAAAAGTGCGAAGTGTGCCAGTGGCAACCACAGTGCTTTGGTTACCCAAGGCAACCACAGCGCTTTGAAATAACATTTATCAAGTGCATTCCATAAAATGATATGTAGCAGATGGCTCCATATGGCTCACTATTCCACTTGTTTCACCATAGTCTGAATACGTTTTATGGTACTTGTGTATTATCACGGCGCCCATCGCATCGTATACCATAAGGCATACGATGGTATGCGATGCGATATCGCGCAATGTTGTACAATGTCATACATTTTAAAATTGTATGACATTGTATATGGCATACAATGAGATGGGATGCGATTATAAATTGTATAAGCACCCTAATGGGTGCTTACAATGTTAAATGCACCCTAATGGGTGCTTACAATGTTAAATGCACCCCCACGCCACCCCCCCACTATAAACGTGAACCCAAAGTGTGGCGAGCGGCAGCGGTACGCATCCTACGACCTTTTCATACCCCCACTATCCATGTCGGCGTGGAGTTGTATTCATATAGTGTGGCGAGCGCAGCGAGCCACAGAGCCCGAAGGGACACTATATAAAATCAACTCCATGCCGACGTGGATAGTGGGGGTATGAAAAGGTTGTAGGACGCGTACCGCTGCGCTCCCCATGCTTCGGGTTCACGTTTATAGTGCGGGGTGGCGTGGGGGTGCATTTAACATTGTAAGCACCCATTAGGGTGCTTATACAATTTTTAATCGAATAGGGGGTCTAAAATCTCGTCGCATCGCATGCCATCGGGTGTATGGCATGTGATGCGATAAAAACATTGCGCGATCAATATCGGGGCGCCGTGATAATACACAAGTACCCGTTTTATTAAATAGATCACAGTCTAAGATGGTAGACAGTAAAGATGGTATTTACCCTACTGCTAGTAAAGCTAATTATGCTAACTAGAAATGTGCAGTGGACCATTTTTGATGGTTATGGTTCTAATTTGTATTTTTTTACAACAATTGACAATGAAAAAGCTAAAAAAAACCACATAATTCAGGCCCTTTATTGTTCCTAGAGTTATTTGCCTCAGTGACATTGATTTCCACTAATATCCAGTCAATTCATACAGCAGAAGCATACATTTACCATGACAGCAATCACCGTTTTAACCAGCATTTTATTTGTCCACTTCACTGTATAAATCATATGTGCAAACCAGTTCTTCATGCCTACCCTACCTGTGTGATCCTAACTGCCAGCTTAGCCAAGTTAGAACGCTTCCCCACAAATAACTAGGTGATCTCTGTTAGGGGGAGCCCAAACACTGACCTACACTAGAGCCTGTTGGTTGTGTGTCCCCATATGGTGATAGTAAGTGCAGCTATACAGTATGCTACACTTACGATACCTCCAAACATTTGTTCTCAGCCCCATCAGGCCATGAGAGGGACATGTTGCAGTGCTGTTGCTTCTACGCTACTGCTCACCCTATTCATCCCTAGTATAATCGGCCATTGGTGCGGAATACACCTAATGGAAGAGAAGGGTGCAGTTTTGTTTTTATTATAGTTGAAGTACACTAGTGATCTAATTAATAAGTATTTGAGGGTGCCTTATTGTGTTCCCTCTGTGCATGCTCTTTAGTGTTTTTTTTTCTCTCACATGGATTCTATTTATTAACTACTATACTGCTTGTATTTGCAAGGCAGCACATTTTTTTTCTTGAAAAATAACTTTTTAACATATATCCCTGTTATATTTGTGTCTGATGACATCTAAGCAGACTCACATTACATTTGCACCTTACACAATGCTTTATAGAAATCTGTTCCAATACTAAATGTTAAACAACCGCATCACCCTGATTTTCCCATTGTAATTCTCAATATGGGTTCCTATTCCAATGGCATGGATAACTGTATGCAAGCACGTGTCTTGTTCTAGATGCTTGGTTTATGTCTCAGTATAGCTTCTTATTTTGTGCTTGTATGACAACTGCAGGGTACAATTTATTTTTATTAGAAATCCAGCAGAGTTTTCCAGGAGCGTTCACACCTGATTTCCGCCCAACAATTGCTTTATTAATTGTCCTCTAAATTTAGATTACTGCTGCAGTCGTTGTACTGATAAAGCCTATAGGGATATGATAAGCAGTAAATAGCGTTGATGCAACGTATCAAGTAGGTGGATGACTTCATGCTGTGATGGAAAATCTAAGGGTGGAAGGAAATTAATAAAGCAATTATTGGGTCTTAAATCAGCGGTGAAGACATCTGGATACCTCTGCGGGATCTATACCTTGCAGCAGTTACAGAAGAGCACCGCAAGATTTACAGAAAACTTTTAGGGCATGGTACTGTGGTCATTTAACACCAGGCATATAAAACGGAACATAAACTGGAGCCAGCTTCTCATGCAGTATTGTTGCAGAACCCCCAAACTGACACACCGGGTGCTTGAAAGTATTTGATAACATTGACTACGATGAAGTATAAAACGAACATTCATTCTAGCCACTCTATTCTATCTGCTAGAATGAATGTTAGGTTTTTTTTTTAAATAATGTTTATTGAAACACCGTAAAGTACAGACATAAAGAAGTATTCATGACAATCATGGACATTGAAAAGATGTCAATAACATCTGCCCGATGATAAGCAGTGAATAAAGTTGCAAATAAAGAAATACTTAGAAAACAAAACATTAGTCTGTCAATTCTTGTGCACTAAAACTATCTGATCTACAATCAATCAATAAGTAAATAAGTGAATAAATAAATGAATGAATGTGGCCCAGGGCGGTCTCAGGACAGAAATCATGCGTGGGAAACGAGAAAATAAATTTAAGTTTAAAGAGAAATGCTCAATCAGACAGGGTCACCGGCGGGTCCCCAGAGAGGAGTCGCAGCATGTACCATTGAGTATCCTTGAAAGAATTGTGAAGTTTGGTCCTTAGCGCCAAGGGGAGCAGTGATATATAGCTCTCCCATGTTTCAAAAAATGTCTTAATGCGGACATCCTTGTTCAAAAGGAACTCAATCCAGTCCATGTTAAAGACATGGAACTATTTAGTTTTAAACCGTTGCAGGGAAGGTGGGGTTGTGTCGATCCATGTCTGCAGGATGGCCTTACGTGCCACCATGCTAACAATTAATAAAAGTCGCCTACCTCCCGTTGTCACCCTCTGTTCCTCAGGCACAATACCAAATATAGCCCAGTGGTCTGTGAAGGGGATGTAATTCACGAGATGGTCGAGAGCAAACTTCCGAACCTGGAGCCAGAAAAGTTTAAGCAAGGGACAGCCCCAGAAATAATGATATAGGTTTGCCTCGCTAGTGTGACATCTCGGGCATGTCGCCGAGGGAATCAGCCCGGCCAGGAATTCTCTGCGGGTGAGAAATATGCTTTATGAAATATGTTTTAAAACATCTCTTGGTATTGTAGCAACTTCCTGGAATGTAACAAAGCCTTAGACAACTGAGCGCAAGTTAGGTTGGGCATCACCATGGTCCAAGCTTTCATACCGGTGCTGATAGAATCATGATCTATGATTTTCCTAAAGAAATTATAATGTATGGAGATGGCTTTGCGATCAGCTACCCCGGACAAGAGCATCGTTCCAAGGGTGTTCGCCCAGTCTGCCTCTGAGAAATGACGAGTCACTTCTGATACGTAATGTTTGGCTTGGATATAGGCTAAAGGATATCTCCTAAAAGAGGGAAAGGTCTCAGAGGCCACATTATATGACATTGGTTTCTTCAGATCGTGGTCAATTAAAGCTCTCACAGAGGACAGACCCTCGGAGCCGACACTACCAAACGGGTGGCCAGCCTGACCTCCCTGGAATTCTGGGTTGTGTAAAAAGGGTAAAAAGAGGGTCTTATGGGCATTCAGGTTTAATCTGTGTCTATGAATGTTAGTTTTATATTGTAGCGGTAATTCCAGAAAATAACATGTTATATTTCCTGTGTTGTGCGCTACACATGCAGATTTGGAGGGTTTTATTAAATAATAACTGTATGTAGCAGCTTTTAATATTGTAGTTTTAATTAGAATAAATATCAGTGTTTATTTTTTTTATACGTAATTTTATTTATGCTATAATCATTACAGCAACATTTCATTGCTTGAATTCTCTATTTTTAAACTATCAGACATATGCTTGTTAAGTGCAGAGACTTGGTTCCAACAAACTAGTAAAAAAGGTTTATGAAGGCCACACTATTGTAGTCCCACTGAGGGACCGTTTCAAAAAAACACTTTTAAGTTCTAAAATAGATCTCCAGGTATAGTTGTAGAATGTTATTGTGTGGGTACAGTGTGTACCCTTTGGGGGGTATTCAATGTCAGGGGCACGGCTGTCGAGCTAGCGTGACAGCCGTGCCCCTGTCTTATTCTCGCTTTGCTCGCCTGGAGCTCGGCAGTCGGGATTCAATGTCCCAGCCGCCGAGCAGCAAGAAGGGGGCGTGGCTGCGAGCTGAGGATGGAAATAGACGAGCTCCGGCCGGGAGCTCGCCTATTTCCGGCTTTTCTCGGCAGAACGAGTCCGACAGCTTGTGAGGTCGGGCTCATTCTGCTGAGAACCCCTGTCGGGAGATAAGTGCGGGAGCACGACACCCATTGAATACCCCCCTTTGTATTGTACTCATTTATGTACAATTTCAAAATAAAAGAACTTGTCTTTAAAAAAAAAAATCTATTGTATTTGCTGATAAGGCATTCTGGGCCAAATGTATTAAGTAATGTATTCTGGGCCACATGTATTAAGCCTTAATAAGTGATAAAGTGGGGTGTGATACAGGGCAAGATGCACTAAGCTTCAAAAGTGATAAAATGGAGAGTGATAAACCACCAACCAAACCGCTTCCAATTGCCATTTTTCAAACACAGTGCGGCATTACAGTTAGGAGCTGATTGAATGGTACTTTATAACGCTCCACTTTATCACTTGTTAAGGTTTAATACATTTGGCCCTATGCCACCACTGTGCACTTTTGACCACTTCACATTCTGGAATGTTTTTATGGGCAACCAATCAGAATCTACTTCTTAATTTGCACCTTTTAGAATATAATAGATAGCACCTAATTGGTTGCCCATAGCAACATCCCATGTGAAATAGAACTCTCATCTTAGTAAATTCCCCCCTCTGACTCCAATATTAGTGGCATTTCTATGCAGTACACACAGTACCTCTCAACTTTCCTTATTTTGGCTGGACAATTCCAATTAGAAGGATATGGCCCACTCCAACAGACTTGTCTGTCCCACAGCAGAAAAAGATAGGCTGTATAGCCTGCTGAATGCTGTTCTACCTAAATTGGAGAGTAGGCTACGGTGCAGCTTAGCATTAGAAAGCATGAGGGTGACACTTGAACTCTGTTATATCTTGTCACATTCTGCTGTCTACTTTGTTATTTAGTTATTATAAAAACAGACAAAAATTAAACAGGAGCATCCTCATTTCAATTAAGATATCCCCTCATGGTGCTCTCATTTATTATATTATAAATCCTTTACTTATAACTGTTGTATTAAGCCCCCTACACACGAGGTGATGGAGCTTCTGTGTTGAGCAAAATGCACTAGCAACGTGTGCTATCTGTGCAGACCAGGGTTCCCTGGTGAGAACACTGGCGACCTAACTAGATTTATATTGCATGCCGTATAACTCTAGTCTGGTGATGGTGACATATGGGACCGCACATCGCCGTAGCTCAGGGGGTATCTACACTGAGCGATCCGTGCTTAATTTCAGATCGCTTAGTAATAGGGCTAAAATTGCCCTGTGTGTAGGCATTAGTTATTGGATAATGTACAACTTAAGTAGAACACAATGTAATTAACATTTTTGTTACATTATCTGTCCCCTATTGTACGCAGTTTTCAGTCTGGCTGAAAAATCTGGACATTCCTATTCAATGCGGCTGTTTTCAGATATTTTTTTGCCAATTGAGGTTACGAAGTCCAATCTGCATTAGCAGATAATAGTAAAAAATGGATGCATTTATGAATAAAACACATGAGTAATTTGCTGAACTATTTTTTTTCCGTCCGTGACTTTTTTTTTTGACATTTGGAAAATCATCACTTGGATTAAATAGGTCACGACAATGGCCAACACCTTGCCCGAAACTTGGCAAGCAAAGCGAGCCTGTGAGAGTCTACATGTGCGTTAATCATGGTCACAGACTGTGAAATGGACAAATTTGGGCCGAAACAAACTTGTGTCGATTTCATGACAACCTTTTAACCCTGTCGACATTAGACACAGTTGTCCTTTTGCATGTCGACAATATGGGAGTCAACCATACCTGGTAGCAATAATAATATGCAGAGTAACCAGGACACAAGTAGATAGATATATAGAGCACCAACAATAATACATAAAGCCATACCTGGATCATTAACACACATGTAAGGTCTATCCCAGTGGTTCCCAAACGTTTTCAGTCCAGGGCTCCCTTTGGGTCTCCAAGACTTTTTCAAGGCACCCTTAAGCCAAAATAATTTAATATGGGTAACCAGATGGCCCGTCACAAAATGTCATAAGCAAATAAAATAGGAATAATTTTATAGCGAGGTTGGTGTAGTAGGATGAAAGAAGAAGAACCTGGTCATTTGGAGTAGCCGAGCAAAACTGATCATCTTAAGGGGCCTACAACACAGGAAGATGCTGAAGCTTTCTTAGCGATGTGTCAGCGCCAAGGGCGTAACTACCATAGGTGCAGGGGGTGCAGCTGCTATGGGGCCCACTGTTCCTGTCAAAGTATCATGTGCTGTATACATTTTTCAGCATTAGTTCAAAATAGGGGCCCTTACAAACTCTTGTCTGTTGAGAACACTGGCCCTGACCGATTAATATCCGGCATGGTGGATATCAATCGCCGGTGGCGATAGCGACGCGCAGGGCCAAGCATCGCCATCGCTATGGCTCCTACACAGAGATACAATGTTCTAACCCTTGCATCTCTGTCCCTACCGCTGCACCTAAAAAAACAAAAAACAAACCTGCACATTTTATATCCTGGACAGCAGGTCGATGGCCAGGGCATGTGGGCAGACAGCAAAGCATTGGCCAGGGCAGACGGCAGTCGATGGTCGGGTTTGCGGGCAATGGACAGGGTGAGTGGCAGGGTGATGGACAGGCGGATGGCAGGGTCCTGTGTACTTCCTTGCAGCCTGCATGTCAAGCACTCCCGGTGCAGGCAGCATGTTAACATATCGCAGAAGCCAGCCATCACAGCCTGTGCTGGCTCTGCAGCGCTGCTGGCTGTGATGGCTGACAGTGTGTGTGTGGAGGAGCAGTGATGCGATTGGATTGCGGACAGAGATTTGATCGTGGCTGGAGGAGGGGCCCTTTCAGAGACCCCCAGAGCCCCTGCCTTAATATGGCTCTGCACTACACACCCCAGCAGTAGAACTCCTGCTATGCTGCACCATCCTATCCACCCACCCTCCACCACTTGCCAGCTTCCCCCTTTCCATGTACTGTAAAAATAACTTGTAGTCCCCCAGTAATAACTTTCTTCTATGCAACAGTGTCTCATGAGACACTTGCCTGCTGTGCGTACTCCGGCTGCCGCCACTGTCTGGATGCAGGCACAGGTAAGAGCACCATGCTCATACCTCCCATGCTGTGGCCGGCTGACTGAGTCATCCCGCACGAACCCTCCCCCTTCCTGGTTCACGCCCCGTCTCCCTCCCGTCGCTCAGTCCCTGCACCCGCTCAGTGCTCACACCCTGCCTCTCTCCCGGCGCTCAGTCCCCGCACATGCTGGCGCTCACACCCTGCCTCTCTCCTGGCACACACTCCCTGCTTCCCTCCCAGCCCTCGCTCCCCTCTACCTGCTCGAGAGGAAGCCATTAAGGACACTTAGGCTGCAGCACACCTGTCACTGCGCTGCGCCACCCCAGGGAGCCGCGGCGCACAGTTTGGGAACCACTGGCCTATCCTATATGCCCATAACTCCCACTGTTCAAGACTCATTTGGTGTAGCATACAAGTCCTGCTAGGACGTAGCATGTCTGCTAGCCACAGGCAATCAGTGGCTGGCAGGCAGCAGAGAATGAGCAGTAAGAAACGTCATATTACCAGCAGTTGCACGCTCTTCATAAACTTTAAGTCTGTTGGTTATGGTCAGCCAAACCATATTCTAGTACAGATGCTGTAAGCCAGACATGTCCAAACTATGACCCTCCAGCTGTTGTGAAGATACAAGTCCCATCATGCCTTGCCAAAGTTGTTTTGTTATTAGGGAATGCTAAAACTATGGGGAAACATGCCTGGATGTGTAGTTTCACAACAGCTGAAGGCCACAGTTTGGACATGCCTGATGTAAGCAATATGCCAATATTCTATTGCTTTACATTGCAATAAAGTATTTCTGTTTGGTCATTGCTCTTCCTGTGCAATCCTTAACTAGAACAACAGTTCAGGTGACTGTGGTGCCGTGTGAAATTTGTGTATTGAACCTTTTCAACCTCTGAGTAGAATTTTTAGATACAAAACATAAGATTTAATGTAGAAAATATTGAGCCTGTATATGCACAGTAGACAGACTTGCATGCAGTTAGCACTAGATGGCAGTATTAGCCAAGGATTTCTACTCGGCATGTAATAGAGGCAGAAAGTAGCCTGTATTTGTTCTGGTCCAGCTACAAGTTTTCACAAACAGAAATAACTTTGCAGTTTTGTGAAGCCATCTGTTGGTTTCCTGTGCAAAAGACAAATACAACCACAATAAATGGACCACATTATTTTGACAACTTCACAGTCAACCAACATTATTAATATCAAAACAGCTCACTCAGTACTGTAACAACCAATATTCGCTTACAATTTTGTTTACACTGAATATCAGCTTATTCTCGTTACGCCTAGAATGGTGTTACTGTATGCCAAACGGCTCCAAAAGCATATATACACAATGTAAAAATGGTTACTTTTTATATCTGTGTAATCTGTAAGATTTACTGACAGTTGGCATTCCTGTGTACATTCCTAAATGCAACATATAACATTTGCAGGGGCTAAAGTGAGGGGGAACGAGGTGGAACAGAGTTCCACCACCTCTATTGGTGAGGTGGAACATTTTAACCTCTGCATTGGCCCTGCACAGTAATTCTCCCAGAAAAGCATTCTAGTTTGCAGGGGGATGCCAAAAACCCTACCACTGGCCTGGTCTCTGCCTAATGGGGGGAGGGGTTATAATTAGGTGGCATAGAGAAATGAGTTCCGCTACCTCTGCATGACCACTTTTTGATTTAAAAGATTTCTATTTTAATTTTTTCATATAGACAATGTAACATTATATGTTGGATTAACAATGTAACAGGTATACAATTCGAGCCATTTTCTGTTCACATTCTCTTTTGACATTTGCAACAAGATGGTAATGTAATCTGCAGAGAGAAGGTACAAAGCTGTATGGGAAATAGTACATATCTGTCTATAAGAATTTATTATGCCATAACCCAGGGGTGGGGAACCTCAGGCCCGGGGGCCGTATGCGGCCCCCGTAGCCGGTCTTAGTGGCCCTCCCATCCGTCTGGCAGCTTTGCCGGGAGTCAAGTACAGGGGAATTCTCGCGAGAGGTCGGTAGTTCTTGCGAGATTCCTCTTAAATCATCAGCACCCGGAGACTGTCAGTCCTAGTCAGCGGCAGCCGCCGGAGCGTGGGGCGGCTGCAGCAGGACAATTTGTAAGATATATTTTTACATATGGTTCCCGAAGGATTTTTTTCCCCATACAAACGGCCCTTGGCACCAAAAAGGTTCCCCACCCCTGCCATAACCCATCATGGATTTACTGTATTTGTGTTTGTTTTGGATATATGTGCTCTTTTAGCCACATATACATACATGTGTTTTATGTGCGATTGCAGGCAGTGTTATGGACAAGTTGTGGCATTCTGCAGTATGTCTGAAGAAAGCAGGAACATGCACACAGGCAGAAAACATGCGTGGAACAACTTTCATTAACACAAACAGCAGGCTCCCCTTCCACAGGCTCCTGTCCTACGGATAATTCATTTCCTGTTATGACTCCTGACACATTGTCACTGAGGGATAACAAGACAAACTGCAGCAATTAGCACCCCTTCCCTTACAAGATTTGGCAGCTGCACCCAGCTCTGGCTCCCATCCTATTGCATGAAATGAGAAGGTCAGGGCACTACTGTGTTACTTATATAAATAGGTTATGGCATCCAGGTGCACCACATTAACCTTTGAATATTAATTTAAAAATTACTGTTTGATTTACATTTTAATCATATCATTGTAACAACAAACGTAGTAGCTGCATTTCTGCTTCAGAGGATGAGACGGCTGACAAGGAAAAAGCATTTGTCCCCACATTAGAGTGAAAACAAGAATGTCCCCAACGTGAAGGCTATTAATGGTTATCGGGGGTGTTTTTTTTAACATATTTAGCAATATCAGAATTCTTCAGTGTTTTCCAATTCTGCATAAATGTACAGCTCCAACCTAGTAGTTCTGTACGCATTTCTCAATACTTGAATTTACACTATAAAAAAACATTAATTGTATGTAACCATTATCTAAATTCTATGGGATAGTCTGAATTAAGATTTACTACTGATAATTTTATCTGCCTCATGATAACTCTCTCTTTCGCTCTCTCTCCCCTGGTGTAAGCTCCAGAGTGTTGCTTTTTTGGGGGAAAGATGAGTTGGGCAGTGAGGAACTTTGGCTAATTTGCATTACAAAGAGGGGAGCTATTACAGCAATGTGACCTGTTCAACCTTATTGGGTAAAGCATATTATCTAGACCTCATGATCAAGTATTTTTATCATAACACTATAGAAAAACTGTAGTTTCTGCATCATTTTGACTTGTCACAAGTTATAAAATGATGCAGAAGCTGCAGTTTTTTTATAGTGATATGACAAAAATGAATTCCTGAATTAGGCTAAAAGTGCAGTGAATTGAGTCACTTGTTGCCATTTATGATTAGCCTAATTGAGTAAATGTAATTTAATATTCTGCAGAAGTTTAAATAGGGCTGCAGACTGCAGTCCCCATTATTATCATTGGGGACTACAATGTGATCATTATGTACAAATTTGGGCCAGCTAGTGTAGACAGTCTTCAGATGGCGTAAATGGCTTTGGTCACATCCACCATGGCGTTTGCCCAAGATCCCTGTACTGTGCCCAGTCCTGGACCCTCTAGGTGCACTAGTAACCATGGCGCTCACCTCTGCTATGTCTCTGGCTCCACTGGGGTACATGTGGCCATGTTGTCATCGCGTGGTGACACTGGTGTATTGTGCTCCAGCTCCATGCAGGACATGAGTAGCATATCACCATGTGTGTTTGTGCCTGGTCTGTGTAAAGGCCGGTGCTTGTGCAGCTGCATACAATCAGGGCTTCCCAGCCTCTCCTGCACGGCTCCGCCTCCCTCTCTGATTGCCTGACCAATCCCGGCACAGCTCACCTGGTAAGTACTGGCTGCTCAGGCTAGTCCAGCAGTCAGTACAATGATGTCGATCCCGTAGCATCATTGCTCCTACCTGACTCTGTAGTTACTCACTACAATCCTGAGCTTCCGCTCTCACCTGGCTCTGTAGTTCCCACTACAATCCTGAGCTTCCCCTGGAGAAGATCCTGCTGGCCGTTTACTGCATCAAGTACCACCGGACTCTGCTTACCGCCTATGTGGACAGCGAGGTCAGATCCTCAAAGGGGTCTCACCTTGCTATACTCCCGATGGTCACTTCCAAAGGTTACCTCTGGCAGCAGCCACGACCATATAATGCAAGGATTCCTCTTCTTCAGTTGTCTTCATTTATTATCTTCCAACCCTCCAATCCGCAACCAATCATCCAATCTTCAAATAATCATCCACATCACCCAATCTTCCAACCTTCATCCAATCATCCAACCTTCATCTAATCATCCACATCATCCAATCTTCCAACCTTCATCCAATCTTCCAACCTTCATCCAATCTTCCAACCTTCATCCAATCATCCACATCTTCCAACCTTCATCCAATCTTCCAATCTGCAATACAATCTTCATTCGTTCTTCAAGTAATCCAATCCACAATTCCTTCTGCAACCCTTAAGTCAGGGCTGGGCAATAGTGGCCCTCCAGCTGTTGATGAACTACACATCCCAGGATGCTTTGCATTAGTTTTGCTATGTGGCCATGCTGAAACTGATGCAAGGCATGCTGGTATGTGTAGTTCATCAACATCCGGAGGGCCGCTATTGCCCAGCCCTGCCTTAAGTACTATTTCGGTTTATATTCTATTCCACTCTTCAATTATATTGCAATTTTCTTCAAGGACCAAGCTTCATCATCTATTATAATAACTTACTGGACAATTGACTTTATATTTGCATACTTGCCATATACCGTTTTTATCATCATTATCACTGTCTGCAATATCTTCATTAAATTCATTATATTTTATCCTCCTTGTTTCACTCCCTTCTGTCGTGGATGCAACCACCATACGTTAAAGCACCCAGCCTCCGTTACTCTCCAGCTGGTGCTTCTAAGAGCGTGACAGCTTTAAGTCAATGTAACCACAGTATCGGGAGAGAGATTGTCCAACCCTCTTTTGCAGCCTCCAACGGCTTTGATTCCAGAAACTGACACCATTCGCATGTGCAGTCTCAGGTTCCATGGAGCAGTCTTTTACAAATGTAAAAAAACTCTTTGAAATACTGGTGAGGTAACTTACAGGGACAGCAGTTATCACTACAGTATCCCTGTGTGTTGCACTTACTACATGGTAGAGAATATATCTAATAAAATTTGAAATGCACGTTCCTTAACCCTTCAGACAGTATCTGTGGAATGGTGGAGTGGTCAATACATAGATAAATGAACATGTATGAGTTTTCTGCATTTCACCTTTAGGTGTCGATTCAATTGGACAGGAAGGGGGCAAGTTGCTATTGCAACAGTGTGGAACCGCCAGTAATGACACCTTACCCCTTTCTCCTCCAACATTAATCTCTCCATACCTTCACTTAAATGAAACATTATTAAAACCAAGTTTAACTATGAATGCAAAGCACAGGCAAATCCTAATTACTTTATCAATTATATTTACTATCAAAATCACAAGATACCACATACAGTACAAGGAGTATGGATTAGTGATTTTGTCATGGTTTCTTGTAGAGGGAATATGACTGGGGAGGTCTTGGCAGTGTCTAGTTGGCTCATCATGTGGGCTAATTTAATGTAAAATACAGGGCTTAATCATTTTCGTCACACCCAACCCAAATAAGCAAGTGGTTGGTATGAATAGGTAGTAGTATGGATGAATTTGGGCATAGTCTAATTTGTGTTGATTATCAAATTGTGAATGAAGGGATATATATTTACAACAACTCCCTCTCCTTGTGATAGAGCAGATACTTTGCTATTTGGTGATGCATCTCATTATGCACATATAGCTGTATCAGTCGCTTGCCCTGCTTTTTTAGAACGTACAGTGCTTCCATCACTCTGAGGGTGCTGGCTATTCTACATGAGAAGGCCGCTCTCTAGCCTGAGAATTTGCTAGGACTGGGTCATTTTAATGTAAATTGTGTTATTAAACACCAATCAACTCTGTGAACAGTGGGCAGAACTGTAAAGATGCCATTTGTGGCATCATACAGTTTGCCATACCACCTTAATAAAGTTAATTATGTTATCAATCGAAGCCAACATCTTTTCACACCTTCCCCCAGAAGGAAGGTATAAAGCAGATAAGAATAGTCATCATTATCATGCCTATTTAAGACATCATTACAATAATAAATGCCAGGAAACGAATGCAGACATGGGATCTTTCATTCAGTAATATTAAATATGTAAGATTTATTCATTTAACCCCATGCCTGACTGTTAAACTCCACATTATGTATTTCTCTGATTTTTTTCTTTTATTGTTTTTTTTTTTGGAGTTGCTGATACCGGTTCTCTGTATAAAATATCAATTTACTGGCATGCTGCATCATAGCCACATTATCACTAGCACCACCAAATATAACCCACCAATTTGCTAAGAGTTTATTTTTTTTATCTTAAAAGCTGCCTATTGAGCCCCATGGCCATCAGGATATAAGAAAAAGACTCCAAGATCCAATTTCATTTTTCTTTTATATCCACAAACAAATAATAGGAATTGGCTTTATTATTATTATAACAAAGTGCAGTAACCTGCAGCAAACAATCACACCTCTGCTTCATAGACAAACTTCTAATAGACTGAGCAAGTAAAAGGTCTGACTACTGCTATGCCTTTCTGTTATTTACCCCATCTAATGTCCTTACCACCTTTGTTATGATTCTAGCATATTACAGTCATATTGTTACCAGGCAGATTCATTATAGTTACTGCACACTTATGCTGGGTACACACAGGTCGACGAGTGTACCCAGCAAATCTTGTGCGACAGGAACCGGCAGAGCAGTGGCATTGGCAAGTGCATACATTCTTGCCAATGCTGTTTGCAACAAGCAATAGCGGGTGGGTCTGTGTTTTGGCCATGCTGCATTCTGTAGCATGGATCTCTCTAGCGATATCCTCCATCTTCAGTGACACTGGGGAAGATATATTAAGCCTTAACAAGAGATAAAGGTACTTATGTAGTATCTGGGCTGCCGATTTTTTGATTGTATGCCTTAAGTTAAGGCATACAATCAGATGCGATGCGATGCGATATCGCATCGCATCGCATCGCATCCGATATCGGATGCGATGACCCGATTTTTCCATAGGAATCAATGTTAAAATGATTCCTATGGAAAAATGGGTCCTTTTCATACCCCTACTATCCAAGTGGGCATGGAGTTGGATATAAACCTGTGGCGAGCGTAGCGAGCCACCGAGCCCGAAGCGTGGCGAGCGAAGCGAGCCCCGCGAGGGGACGGTATTCGTCCCCTCGCGGGGCTCGCTTCGCTCGCCACGCTTCGGGCTCGGTGGCTCGCTACGCTCGCCACAGGTTTATATCCAACTCCATGCCCACTTGGATAGTAGGGGTATGAAAAGGACCCATTTTTCCCATTGAATTCCATGTTAAAATGGACTCAGTCCATTTTAACATTGATTCCTATGGAAAAATCGGGTCATCGCATCGCATCGCATCGCATCGCATGGTCGCATGCGATGCGATGCGATCTCCCGATCCGACCCGATTTAGAAATCGGCAGCCCAGATACTACATAAGTACCGAGATAAATGCAAGGGTGATAGACAGATTACTGTCCAGCCAATCAGCTCCTTACTGACTGTTTTCAAACACAGCCTGTAACATGGCAGTTACTGTAGCAGGCAATTGGCTGGACGTTTATCTCTCTTTATCACCCTTGCATTTATCTCTTGTTAAGGCTTAAGACATCTGCCCCACTGTATGTACACACTGCATGGCAACCAATTCCCCTTAGCTATTAATATTGCAGGAACTTTTCACTGGAAATAAAAGCACATACTACAGCCGGACGTTAATAACTGGGCTTTCGGGAACAAAAAGAACAATTGTAATGGGCTGATTCAAGTAGCCACAAGAAGGGTGGATTAAGAAAGAAGGCGGCCTATGTGCAGTCTCTGCCTAAGCCCTCCCCACTCTAGCCGGCAACTGAACAGCGCATTACAGAGTAGACTCTGGCAGGGGTGTCACCTACCTCTGTGACCACCAGTGCAGCCATTGGAGCGTGCATGTAAGGTGGCGGGGATTCATGAACGGTGTGGACTTCATGTCCCAACTCCCCATTTTCATCAAAGGGGGGTTCTGAAGATGTGGGCTGCCCCTGTAGACTAATATGGCTGCAGTGCCAGCTCATTCGGATGCTGTATGCTAAAAATTGCAGGACCTGGCTCCTGTCATTGTGCTGGAGTTGACATGTCGGCGTGACACCTAAGTGGGTGATACCTAGGTGTAACCCGCACTCCCCTTGTGATGCCACTGGATGCTGGCCATGTACCAAAGTCTAGTCTGCAATTGCAGGTCTTTAGGGAAATGCTGAAGTGGCCATTACCTAGTGACTTGTGTACTGCACATTCACAAAATGGCCAGTGTACACTTCTAAAGGTGATTTGTGAAGATCTGCTGAGGCTCTGGAGAGGTACGTATTGAATAAATGGGTGCTTTACCCATTATACTTATGTTGCAGTAATCGGCTGATGTTCCTATAATCATTAGCCTGTACTTGTCCTCTATTGTCTTCAACTGTAAGTCACTGTTATCCTGTTTGATTAGGTGTACTCTGTAACTGGGCGCTGCGGAACCCTTGTGGCGCCATATAAATAAAGGATAATAATAAATATAGTTACACCACTTGCTGGGAGGTTCCAATGTACTGCTGTGCGAGGAGGAAAATCTTGCTTTTTTTTCACTTAAACCTCTAAGGAACATGAGCAAGAACAAGAAAGGGCCTCCTACCCGCACAGTATTAGCGTGCATGATCCCGACAGAATCATACAACTTATATATATAGGAGCAGATTAATCAAAGCTTTGAGAAAGGTAAAGTACCAACCTGTCATGTTACAGGCTGTATTTGAAAAAGGACAGGTAGGAGCTGATTATTATCTCTCTCCAATGTATCATTCTGCAAAGCTTTGATAAATCTGTCCCTTAATCTGTTGTATGCTTTACCACTTTCAAGATATCGTATTGTGAATTCCTTAAGCAAACCTAGGGAATAGTCTCTGTCACCTTTAGTCTAGCATTCAGTCATATCTTCAGTTAGTCTTTACAAGTTGTGGCCACACTGTAACAGATGTCATAATCTTGGGACAATGATATCATACACATCACTCGCATCATTATGTCACCGCATAACCTGTCTTATTGTGAGAGGATAATACCATTTTTTACGAAGGGTTTTGTGAGAAGATTACAGACTATGGCAAAGAAAAGATGAAGAATGGCATTTGTACTGAACAGTGAGCTCTTTATACAGGCTTACTAGCTTCGCCATAGAATACATATCACGCTCTGACACCACAAGAATATTTCTGTCCATTGAGTCAAAACAGAGTAAAACAAAAGTAAATTTAAGGGTCAGAGTTCCTTTAA
This sequence comes from Crinia signifera, assembly GCF_055691185.1. Taxonomy (NCBI): domain Eukaryota; kingdom Metazoa; phylum Chordata; class Amphibia; order Anura; family Myobatrachidae; genus Crinia; species Crinia signifera. Next base: position 193,450,080 of record NC_139220.1, read on the forward strand.
CTTTCTTCATCTCGCTGCCAGCTCAGCTATGAATTCATATTATGCAGTCAGCAGTCCGATCGCACTCAGCTATGGATTCTTTGTCCATAACAATAACAGATACTATTTAGAGATCTTTTTATTAAACAGCACAAATCAGTGGTAAACCCCAATGAAAATATTAACCCGGGTTTCGAAGATGATCACTTATTTAATAATGGTACAACAAAACGCCACTAAAAAAAACAATACAATAAACTCCTGTACAATAGAATTCCTATCGTTTGAAGTGATGTAATGTTAAAAAGGTGGACACTGATGAACAAAAACATGCAGACATGGTCAAATTTGTTGGTACTATTACAGATCCCTTGTGTACTGAGCATGCTTTATTTAAGTAAAATTATAGGTTGTATTATTTATCCTGTATAATCATTTTACTATAAAGGCCCCCATACACTAGTGCAATTTGGACAGTTTTCACCCAATTTAGACAGATCACGTAGAGAAATCGTGTGAAATCGGGCCAAATTGCATGTTTGATATCCACAATACCGTGCGCATCGGGTCGGAGTAGGAGGTTGGACATGATGCACATAAGATAAATTTAGCCTGCAAAAAAAACCAAAAAATACCAAACAAACCCAAAAACAATATAATAAATTTCCGTACAATACAACTCATGTTGTTTGAACTGATGATATATTAAAAATGTGGAAACTATGATGAACAACATGTGCAGACATTTTTGTTAGTACCATTATAGCTCACTGACACAAAGCTTCTACAGTATCTGAAAGTTATGAAATGAAAAGCTCTTGTCTTACGTATACTTTCATGCCTTTGCTATGTCATAGGACAGATACAGTGAAGAGAGAGAAATCACTGCTTCTTCTCTTAAATGGCGAGGAAGGATTTGTTAGAAAAGAAAAAAATATTAAATTGGATTATTGTGATATTTCAGACTAATTGCTTTTTTTGACTTAGAATCACAGAAGTCTGCAATATTGTAATCACGGATTGGGTTGGAAGTGTCTTATAGGGACAATGCAGGAAGAAACATGTAAGCTGGCATAGTCAGAGCAATCGAAGAAATGATATTTGAGAAACCACAAAGGAATAATTAAGACAGACTAACCACGTTAAAATAGAATGTAGAGTTTGAAGATTTAGAGATCTGAAATGAAGAAAGCTAATTAGAGTCAGAACCGTTGGTGGGAATTCAGTTAAGGGCGGGAAAAAAAAAGAAAAAGCCACAGCATTTTTTTTATTCAATTGCAGGATTGAAAATGGAACGCTGTAATTTAGTCATCAGGTCTGTTTTCATGCATCTCTCAAGCAAGTCTGATTCCACCCTCCACCCCCCAAAATTGTTAATTTTAGGAAAAATCCCTGGGACTTGCTCTAGAACCCCAGCAGCACCCCCTCTCTAAAGACTAATTAAGCAATTGGAAGTTTCCAATTAGGTCTTTAAATACTCACCTTCCTTAGCAGGGTCTTTGGCATCCAGCGCCAAGAGGCGGGACCTCTGCAGCAGGTAGAGTATGTGAGGTGTCTGTGTGTGTGTAAACAATCCCTGATTTGTATCCTGCCCCTAGCCGACTCCCCCACCCCCCACACACACAGAGCCAGCCACTGGGAGAACTACATCTCCCATCATTCCTTGTGCATCCCAGGGTCTTGGGACTCCCAGCAGCCTCCTCCCCAATAAGAAGATGGGAGGGAATGAGTATCTTTATTTTTTTTCCACACGACTCAGTGTTATTGCTACAAAACCCAACAACAATTCTCTATAACTAAATACCACGGGTATTAGGAGTGTGCATCTACTTATGTAAAATTTTTGGAGATCAAGGTTAGCAATCTGGTTTATTTATCTCTGTTTCACAGCTGTATACATTGTCAGAATATAGTAGGCGAGTGGGAGGCAGTAGTATAAGGAGCAGCAGATTTTTCCCATTTAAACTTAGGGCCTGATTCAGAAATGTATGCAAACCCAATGGGTGGGTAGATTATGCATATTAGTGTTCATTCTAGCACCCGTTATCTTTAAAAACCCATGCAGTTCCTCTTCCCTGCCTGGGGTGTCGCTCTCTGCTGTAGTGCTTCTAGCACAGTGTGGTCTGTATATCAGCACTGATATGCAAACCAGACATGTGCTAGAAACACCACAGCAGACAGCGACACCCCAGGCAGGGAAGAGGAACTACATGGGTTTTCAAAGATAGCGGGTGCTAGAATGAACACTACTTATGCAGAACAGATACTGCTTGATCTCACAACCAGACTGCCAGTGTTTGGGGGGCAGGAAGGGTGTCAACATGTGCAGCATTCCCCCAAAATGGGGTAATGGGAGGGTTGCTTCCATTTCCATTGCAAAGGACTGTGCCTGCCTGTCTTTCAACACAGACTTCCTAGCCCCAGCAGAACAGTACTGGCAGTCATTCTGAGTATGCTACAGCTTTCTTAGGTGACAGACGCTGCCAACATCACAACCATCCAATGCTAGTACTTGGATTGCATATGTTGGCAGGAGGCCTCTTTTTCCTACAGACTCATGCTGCATTAGCAGTTTCAGGCAGCATAGTTGCAGATGCAGCACTAATGTGTTCTGGGTCCATCTCCATCAAAGAAAATGTGAGCTGGGAGGGGTTGTTTTAGAATTGAAAGGACTTGCTGTTTAATGGGAAATACTTTGTGTGGTTTATATCATCACATCTTGAATAAGAGGCTCTGTGTGCGTTATTCTAAAATGATTGACTAGCTGGCAGGAGCATTCCACTGATAGATAGTCCAGGTGCCTCTCTAATTTCAAACTATACAGTCAACTGTCAGTTGTTTAGTATAAATGAAACACTTGTCGATTATTACAATGCTATGTGCATGTTGTAATTGTCCTGTTATGTGAAGAAGATTATGACAACTGAGCCATAATAGGACTTCTATAACCGTTATTCAAATTGAAGTGTGGAGCCAGAATTACCTGCAACATTAAACCCCATATTGACCAAGTGCTTTCTGATCTACACAGGAAGTTATAACCTACTGTACAATTTATTTCTTTGGGAAACTGTGTCACAGACTGCTTTAGGTTACCAACAAGCATGTGGCTGGTTCCCAGTAGGATGCTTCTGCAGCTGCTATTCCCTATGGCACAACAGTAACCATTTGTATTGGTACTTGCAGCATCCCTGGCCACACCCACCTACTTGCGACTTCAGACACACGCACACACCAAATTTTGATAATCAGACTTTGAATAACCCCCTGTGACTGGTGAAACAAACAAATTAAATACGGAGTAGCTGGGGTGCATTACATCAGAGAAATTGATTCTTTTTTTTTTGAAAAGGTTATAATTGCACTTTTATTATTTCTATTGAAATTGGCCATGACATTTGCTTATAAACATTGATTCGTGAGAAAGCTATTGCTGCAGAGTCTGCTGCATACTCATAATCAGTTCCAAGCTTCCGGAGCACGTCTAACCCAGTTTCTCCAAGTGTCAGCAAAGATTTGCCCATTTGCACTGTAAGCACAAAGTGTGATAACCTCGCAATACAACTACGTTTCTTTTTTGCTTTATGGTAATAATAGGTCCGTGTCTGCCAATAACTATGTGTGTGCCTACATTGTATACTACATTTCTGGAATCTGGCTAATTGCTTAACAGACCTTCTAATTACACATGAGTACAACTATATTGAAAATAACCATTTATATGAAAAGTTATTTTGTAAGGAGGTAACTTTAAATAAATGGATTTTTTTTTTTTTTTGTAGCGTCTTTTGGTTGAACAATATAGTAACAAAATATACACATAAGAAAAATAAATGTTAAAGCATACAGAACAAATAGATGTGCTCCTGTGTACAACAAGGAACACCTTGCTGATTTACAGCTTGTCTGTTTCAGGTACATTCCAGGTACATCTATTTCAGGTACATCTTCTGATGCTACAGTATAATCTCCTAAATAGTATACTGTATATCTGAAACAGCAGCAATAATCAATGCTTCTCTTTAAACCGCATACATAAAACAATATACACTGACGGACTACTTAAGGTACACTTCTACTTTCAGGCCTGAAAGCCATAAATTAATGGTATCCTGATGCCAAACATGATGGCCATCAAAATTATTTTCTTAATTGTTTTGGCATAGATCAGTACATATCCTGCACAGAGTACTGTTCTAGCTCTGGTTGGGCTCCGAATAAACTCGTCTGCCTGATATCTGGGTTTCGGTCTCTTTAGACCAAGTCATACCTCCCATGGACAATTTATTAAGGTTTGTAAAATATATATTTTACAGATCGTAGCTTGATTAATTATGTCAGATTGGAATGACACTGCAGAATTTAATAACTTATACCCCTTTCACATCGCACTTTTAAAACGGTATATTGCCGTTTTTTTCCCTTTTTAAAACGTTTAAGCCTGCACTGTGAATGCACCACAGCCAATTTACCGTTTCAAGTTAACTGGCATTTCGAACCGTGTAAAAAGCAGAGTCCTACACGGTTCCTTGCCGTTTTTTGTGCAATGTGAATGTGTACAGTTTGTCTGAAACGGTATTTCAGGCAAACACAAGCACAAGCACAATTTGTGGCGCCCCCTCCCCTCCTATATGTCACACAGGACACACAATCACACTAGAACCCGTTACACAAAATCTCCGGGCATACCACTGCTATACAATAGGTGCGCGCCAGTGGTGTCCAGGTGTGCACCACTGGCGCAGCACCTCTACGGGACACCCCCGTGACCAGCTTCTGTCCCCCCAGTCGTTGTCCCCCCCCCTGTACCTGTGCTCCGGCGATCGGTACGCCGGAGCTCCCGCCCGCCAGCCAGCCCAGCCGACAGCCTGTCACTCGTCAGGAAAATGCAAGAGCGCATATGACAGGCAAAAGGCACACAAAATAAGTTGGGGTAACCATACATGAAACATGAATGGTACCTAATGGACAGTCCTAGAGTTAGCACTATCACATTTCTGATAAGCCAACATGGCTAGTCATCTGTTAATTTATACAATTAATGCAAAATTTCTGTATAGAGAAAGAGAAGGCTTTTCTAGGATCATATGCTAACAGAAATAGTACCTACTCACTCGCTATTGGATATCAGTGTTGTGTTATGTCCACGGAGAGGAAATCATCTCATCTCCATGGGGCTAGGATGATCGCATGCCTCTGGAGCAGCATGCGGCGTGGCGGAGGGGAGCTGATGGAGGAGGATGCTGAGGCGAGCACTGGGGACAGGGTGACAACCGGCCGGAGGAAGAAGGCAGGCTGCTGAGGGGAGCACCAAGCCAGTTGCCGGAGACGCAGCGATACCCGGCCAGAGGAAGAAGGAAGTCTGCTGAGGTGAGCGCCAAGCCAGGCGCCGGGGAAGCAGCAGCACCCGGCAAGAGGAAGGAGGAAGGCTGCTGAGGCGAGTGCCAAGCCAGGCGCCGGGGAAGCAGCAGCACCCGGCAAGAGGAAGGAGGAAGGCTGCTGAGGCGAGTGCCAAGCCGGGCGCCAGAGACACAGTGACCCCCTAAAGGAGGAAGGTGAGGCGAGCGCCAAGCTGGGCACGGGGGACGCGGCAACACCCGGACACCTGGAGAAAGGGCCGGCCGGAGGAAGGAGAGCACTGCAGCCCCTGGCCCCTTTAGGAGGCTGCACCTGCTCCGGGTGATCTCTGCGGTGGCGCCGCCACCCCCCCCCCCCCCGACACAACCCACAGTGGCTCTCACATAGCACTTGAAACGTGTTCTGGATGAAACGTTTCAAGTGCTATGTGAATGACACTTAACCGGTATTTAAAACGGTAATCTGGGTCACTGTTAAGGCTCTGACCCGTTTTAATTACCGTTTTAAAATACCGGTTTTTAAACCGTGTCTGCGATGTGAAAGGGGTATTACTGAAAATGGTTGATTCCAGGGTTCATTCCATCAAGCAAATTGCTTTCAAACATATAAAATGTCAGGAGTAAGGTGTGCCCAGTATTAGAAACACCTCACTGTGGCCCCAGCCCCTATTAGATAAAAGCAGTAACTACCAGTATTGTAAAGTAGGGGACTGGGCCAACCTGACACAATTAAATGTGAATTGAATCACTGAGCTACCCAGACCACTCATTTCACTCCAGAGGTGGCTGGCGGCAAGCCACATGTGAGAGACTGGCCTACTCTCAATGGCGTGCTGGTGAGCCACGTGAAATCCGGGAGTAGGTACAGTAACTATGACACCTTCATGGTGGAAGCCTGTAATGCATACCAACTGTCCAGTATGGTTAATATTTGTATTCCAAGAGGTTTAATATACAATAATTTCACAGATTTGTGAAACAGACCAAAATAAATAAATAAAGGAAAACTGTGGTAAACTGCATTTGAACATGCTTGGGACAAACATAAACCGTGGCCTGAGATTAAACCATTAATAAGTCAAATGTCCATTTTATATAAAGCAATGGCACTATTTCTGCTGTTTGTTCTGTGCAATTGGGCAGACTGCGTATCATCTTTACATAGGGCTAGGTATAGCCCTTTAACAGGAATGCTAAAGTATATATATATTATGTTGAAAATGTCCAGATCGACACAAAAATGTTAACATGCGAGATGTTGACCGTGAAACACAGGCAACATGAGTTTTTATCACTTGTCATGCTTCAAGCTTTACCATTCCCAATCAAAATCAACATGGATGGTAAAGTATGAAAAAGTTGGAAAAAGAAAAAAAATTCCAGAAGCTCATGTAAAACTTTTCACATGTCAACCATAGCTATGTCAACCTTTTGCTTGTGTCAACTTTTTGACCACGTCGACATTGACCTAGATATTGTTGACCGACTATCCGGATCCCATTTTACCGGTGCATTACACTGTGGGACGGTTTTATATTGCTTTAGATAAAGAAAAGTTAATTACTGCCTATTTTTTTGCTTGGAATCTTAACTCTCACCCTGTTGTAACTACAGAATATGTATAAAAAAAAGTTACGTTTTTTTTTTTTCTACATCACCTTGCAAAATCCAAGTCAGCTTCGCGGGACATAGTTATGTTTGTCAAATTCTGCTGTAGGACAAAAATATTTCTACACATCTTTTTGATCCCAGATTCACTGATGCGCTTGAAGTACTGGGCACTATTAATGAGGATGCAGGAAATCAGATGGCCGAGACCTGAAGAAAAATAAATCAATACATTTGTGTTTAATATTAAAATGAACCAGCCCTAGTGTCCTGTCACTGGCAAAGCTATCTGACTGAGTCCTGCCCTAAGGTGCATACACAGTTAGATGTTGGCTATGGCCGATTTTGACTATATGATTTCCCCTTAAAGTGCATGGAGACTATTTCGACTACATGCACTTGCGATTTTGACTAGATCTGATTTGGCCTATGGCCAAATACACTACATGTGACAGTCATAGCCTTGCCTGCATAGTCTATTTTTTTTTGCAATACCAACCACGCGGGCCGCGTATCAGCATCGCAAGCAGGGTCAACACTGTGCGATTTTGGCTAACTTTTCTCAAAATCGTAAGACAAAATCTCACTTTTAAAACCTACTGTACCCAGGGCCAGTGCTAGGGTCTCTAGTGCCACCTTGCAAACACCCTTTCATAACCCATATATGGACAGTGCGATACAATAAAAGGGTTATGGTCTTAAAAAGAGGGAGCATGGACACACGATAGTACTCCTAATTTAAATAATGCCACACAGTAGCACCATTGTACAGTATTACTTTTACACATCACGTAGTGCTCATGAGTCATATTACACCACACAGTAGTGTCCCATATTCACATTATGCCAAACAGTAGTACCCTTATACACAATGTCTACAGTAGTAGTGCCCAATATGCAGATGTGTCTGCATACCTTCATCCATCCATCCATCCATCATGGACTACAAGTCGCATTACACATAATGCATGAGCTCAGTGTGGCACTGTAGCACAGAGCATCTTTGGGTGCAACTATTTTCTGTTAAAATTTGTCTTATTCGCAAAAACATGATATGCAGCATTCCTATAATAAGTTTGTGACTCTGGGTGTATCTGCATAAGAAAACACTAACATATAATTCCGTATGCAATCACTGGAGCAGGTTTCAGACCATATCCTAATGCACACAGATATGCAAGATCCACTTTTAAGCTGGGTACACACTAGGTGATATGTCTGTCAGATCAGACCATCAGATCGTTCACATCAACACATTATCAGGCAATGTGTACTGTATGTCCAATATGTGTGTATGCATAACCAAATATTAAGGGCACTTAAAAATAGGGGTGTGCGCCAGGACACTTTTAGTGTTTCGTGAAATGTGTTTTGCGTCTGTATCTCTGGCAGTGTTTTGGATCTGGATCTGTACCAAAACACCACCCTTCAGTATTTCATGTTTTGGATCTGTATTTAAAAAAAAAAAAACATTAATAATTCGCATCACAGAATTTGGGTTTTGTTTTTTTGCTCCTATGCTATCATTAACCTCAATAACATTAATTTCGAGTCATTTAGAGTCTATCCTGAATACCTCACAATGTTGTTTTTAGGCCAAAAGGTTACACAGTAGCGGGGTGACTATGCTAAGCGACACAAACACAGGGCCCAACTAGGAGTGGCACTGCAGTGGCAGACAAGATGGCAGTTTGAAAAACTAGGCCCCAAAGAGCACATAATGCCAAAAAGAAAAGGTAAAGATAGAATTGTTCTTGGGCCCTCCCACCCTTATGTTGCAGAAATAGGACATGCACATGTTAGCTGAGAAAGACAGCACTATCTGGACTGGATGCGGGCAGGCAGGCAGGCAAGTGGCCAGGACGTGATGTCTCTTCACTCTCCTACACTGGAGTGAAGATGGTGTCCGGTTACCAGCCCCTTTAAAGGTTCCGGATCCGACGGCGGCATCCCGCGAGGTCCGCAGACCCGTGCTCCGAGTGCCAGGGCGGGAATTCTCGAACAGGCTTGGAGCGCGAGTTCAGATTGAGGGTGTCTGGATTCCCCCAATCAAAACTCCCACATCCCTACTTAAAAATGGCTTTTACATGATAATTTGGTACTCTTTACCTAGAACGGCGCCCATCGGGGTGATCGCGGGATCGCGGGCAGTACATAAACGGCCGCGACGCGATGCCCGCGATCACCGCGATTTTCCCGTAGGGAACAATGTTAAAAAGTCAGATTGATCGCGATTTTGCATTCAATGCCTCAATGCCCGCGATTTTACCATAGGAATCAATGTTAAATGGGCTACAGAGCCCAAATAGGCTCAATTAACCCTTAAATGTCACCCCAATTTTTTTACGCCACCCCACGATCCACGCCAACCCGAAGCGTGGCGAGCGCAGCGAGCCCGCGAGGGGCGGCGGTACGCGTCCTCCGACCTTTTCATGCCCTACTATCCACGTCGGCGTGGAGTTGAGAATAGAATAGTGTGGCGAGCGCAGCGAGCCACCGAGCCCGAAGCGTGGCGAGCGCAGCGAGCCCCGCGAGGGGACGCGGATACCTTCACAGTTATACGCGTCCCCTCGCGGACTTCACAGGTGTCCGTGGCGACGCCGACACCTGTGAAGCCCGCGAAGGGACGCGTTTACCTGTGAAGGTATCCGCGTCCCCTCGCGGGGCTCGCTGCGCTCGCCACGCTTCGGGCTCGGTGGCTCGCTGCGCTCGCCACACTATTCTATTCTCAACTCCACGCCGACGTGGATAGTAGGGCATGAAAAGGTCGGAGGACGCGTACCGCCGCCCCTCGCGGGCTTGCTGCGCTCGCCACGCTTCGGGTTGGCGTGGATCGTGGGGTGGCGTAAAAAAATTGGGGTGACATTTAAGGGTTAATTGGGTCTATTTGGGCTCTGTAGCCCATTAAACATTGATTCCTATGGGAAAATCGCGGGCATTGAGGCATTTAACATTAAAATCGCGATCAATTAGGCTTTTTAACATTGTTCCCTATGGGAAAATCGCGGTGATCGCGGGTACACGATTTTGATGTACCCGCGATTTACCCGCGATGCCCGCGATTTTTTACCCCCGACGCCCGCGATTCTGATCGCGGGCGCCGTTCTAGGTAAAGAGTACCGATAATTTACAGGGAAGCCATATCTGGTCTGATACAAAAAGACAACTCGAGCATATTTTGCTCATTTTCTCATGAGTGCTACCCCTTATGAGATCCACAGAAAAGTTATAGAAAAGAAATTTATAGATATGCTATAAGGAAAAACGGATACATTTAAACAATCATAGCTTTGAAAAAAGCCCCATGGTGATCCAAATAATAGCATAACATCTTTGAAGAGATACTTTATGGAATAAAATGGTTTGGCAAATACTATGCAAGATACCGTGTCTGGTGAACAACATGATGGCCCCAGTATAACGTTTTTAGTTAGTTCCCTCATATTTTGCAGTTTTACATAGAATACTTAATTTATTCTCTTTAGTCCCTTTTCCAGTAAAGCTAACAAGCAGCTCTACCATTTTGGTTTATGAAAATTGTTAGAAAAAAACATCTACATACCTAGTACTGGGCATGATGTATTTATAAACGAACATGCATGCTTTTAATGTATAATTTCCATGTTTTGTTCCCTTTAATGGGGAACAGCTACCAATAGATAAAACAGACTATTCCTACCTTCAAAGATGTATTGGAACTTATGCTGCTGGAGACTGGCTCCCATAGCCTCTTCTATACCACTTATGTCCTTATTGAGGCGCACCACAAGTGGGTCATAGTCCATGCTCTCCACATTAGCCACAATGGCGTAGTTTCCTTGCTTTGCCAAAGGAATGAGGTAATGGAAGCAGTGAACTCTGTGAAAAAGAACAAATTACATTTGTACATAAAACGAACAAAGTCGTCAATTACAATATTTGTGACTTTTTAATTTAAGAAGCCATCTTTCAAATGTCATTTTCAAAACACACATATATGCAATGATGATCAAATGTAAAAATAAATAAATAAATAAAAAAACTCTTTGCAAGCAGCAAAATACAAATCTTTCAGTAAAGTAGTGTATTAGGGTCAGATAATGTTTTGTAGCTTATGGGAAAATTTCATTTCTAGATGCTTTTAAGAACACAGACCCGTGGGTCATATTTTCCATAACCTCAGCCATGTCGCTGCTACAGATTTTAATTTACCTGCATGGAATTTTTCAAAGATCACCTGAAAAATAGAGCCTTTGATTGATGCTTTCACAGTACACTCCGCTCAGTCTGTTAATTCTTAGCAGAGAGAAAGAGAGCTTGCTTATGAAAGCCTGACCCCCTGGGTCGCACAAGAAATGTCAAATGCCTTTCAGCCTGGCACATTACACGTAGGCTTTACAGACACTTTCCTTGATGAACTTTTCAGAGACCTCCCTATTATAGAGAACTTGTAATAGAAATGTTTTGGGCAAGATTTCAGCAAACAGTAGCTTAACACGCTCTGACTGCAACCTTTACCCCTAGAATGTTTTTTTTGTTTACCAGGTAAAAGAAAAAGTGAAGTAATACACTTTAATGGATGGTTTGTATCTCTCAAGTTATGTTTTTAAAGCAATCTTTATTAACTTGTCCAGGAACCTTTGTATTGTTACCCAGCCTGATTTTAAGATTAGAGATAGTTTTTTTGTCCTAGCCCAAGTAGCAGAATTAATTTAGTCGGAATGACAGTGGTCGATATCCTGGAGGCACAACATGGTACTGGATCCCAGACATCAGTGGAGGTTCCGGAATCACAGACATCAGTGGAGGTGCCGGAAACCCAGACATCAGTGGAGGTGCTGGAATCCCAGACATCAGTGGAGGTGAACGCATATTGAATGCATGAACGCATCCAGGAGCTTGGTCAACCACTGTATAGTCCAGACCTGGTTCCCTCATGCTTGGCAATATTTTTTTTAATAGTTTGTTTGCTGTATGGTGACACTGGCCTCATTCAAATTTGTAAGTAAAGTCGATTGGAGACGCAAGACACGTTCTGCTCATGTGCTGAGTGGGTCTTGCAATATTGCTTGCTGCTCAGCAAGCTGCAATATGAATGATGTGCTGTGGCATTTTGGGCATTTTAACCCCATTTTGTAAGCTTGATGGGTTCACGGTCTGCAACATCATATTGGATGGCAAGCCTTAGTAAGGTAGCTTATGCAGGTTTACCGATGCCCAAATATATTGCAAATCATGACCAATGATCATCATGGTGATCCGAGGTTGCATTCAAAGAGGCAGCACTTGGATCTTAAAAATGCATACAGGAGGCATCTATCTTATACATAAGCCTTATGCTGCACTTGCATTTTAATTACATGGAATTGCACAGCTGCAAGGCGCCTTACAAATATGAATTTGGCTCTTTGTATCTCAGCATTAACAAATTGTACGAAAATGCCGTCTCCATCTGTTTCCCTCTGTTCTTCTGCAAATGTTAAAAATAAATATAACTTTTCTCCCTGCAGTAGTCAAGCCGGTCCGATACACTGGACCGTTTAGGTTTTACCTCCCCTCACTCTTATCCCAGTTCCCCTATTCCCTTCCCCGTTGTTGTGTTCTTCCCCCCCTTCCAGATTCTGCACCATACTCCAAGCCATGGGTGTCCCGCCCACCATGCCGATGCTACTGTGTATTAGCCCTCATACCTATCCGCAGTCCCCAATGGTTCTCCAATGACTAATGTCCTATCCTTAAATGTCAAGGGATTAAACTCCCCTAACAAACGTAGGCTGGCTCTCACATTCTTCCATAAGCAGAAGGCAGACGTTGTTGCCCTTCAGGAGACTCACTTCTCCTCCCTAAACCCCCCTCTGTTGAAAGACAACAGATACCCTCTTGGCTTTTTTGCCAATGGCCCTTTCAAACGCAACGGGGTGGCTATAGTGTTTAGTAAAAATGTGACCTTCGTACAGCAGTCCCAAATTGCCAATAAGAACGGACGTTACTTAATACTAACTGGGACTCTGGAAGAGAAACCTGTTACTCTTGTGTCAGTATATGCCCCTATTTCTAACCAGATCCCTTTCCTACGCAAACTGTGCCTCTTAATACGTAAATCGACAAAAGGCTCATTACTAGTAATTGGCGATTTTAACTTAGTGTTAAATCCACTACTCGATAAATCCTCCAAAAGCACATCCTCCCGGACATCCCCTTCCTCAGGCCCCTCCCTGGCATTTCGCAACCTCTTGGCAGAATTCGATTTATATGACATATGGAGAACCCATAACCCCTCTGACCGCGAATAAACCTTTTATTCTCCTGTCCATAACATCTACTCCAGGATTGACTTGCTTTTATGTGATAAGTGGACCCTACAACAGTCTAAAAAAATAACTATCCTCCCCATCACCTGGTCAGACCATGCCCCACTAGCCTGGAGGTGGAAACTGCATAGCCTTAGTGTACCCCCCAGGCCGTGGCGTCTCTCCCCCCATCTTCTTTCAGAACCAATATCCAAAAAAATGATAGTATCTCCTCCAACTCCCCCTGTGACACCTCCATCCCAAACCATTGGTGTGCCTTTAAGGCAGTCGCCCGGGGCGCAGCTATCCAGGCTGGCACAATCCTTAAAACAAAAAACGCCCAGAGGCAATCAGATTTAGAAAAAAACCTCAAAGAATTAGAAAGCAAAAATAAATCTTCCCCCTCCTCCGCCCTCCGGAAAGAACTCTCTGAAACGCGCAGTCACCTGCAGAAACTGCTGATGGCGCAAACTCAATCGGCCCTTAATAAGCTACGCCAAAAATTCTACCTATTAGGTAATAAATCTGGTAGGATGTTAGCCCGTAAACTACGGATGCAACACTCTAAGAACAGAATCAAGCTTATCCACACCTCCTCCAATGAAAAGCTCATGAATCCCCGGGACATATCTAATCAATTCGCTAAATTTTATTCTCAGCTCTATAACTTGTCCCAAGACCCAGAAACTCCCCAACCCACAAATGTCTCTATCGCCTCTTTCTTGGATGGACTAAACCTACCCTCTCTCACTTCAGATCACCTGGAGGACTTGAATGCCCCCTGGACCTCCCTCGAAGTTGCAAATGCAATTAAGTCCCTACCACGTGGCAAGGCCCCAGGCCCCGACGGATACATTAATGACTTTTATGTGACCTTCCGTGACGCCCTCACCCCTTACTTGACAGATCTATTTAACCACATCTCCTCCTCAGGCTCTCCCCCCAAGGAAATGCTAGAGGGGCAGATTGTGACCCTCCCTAAACCCGGAAAGGACCCAGCCTACTGCCACAACTACCGCCCAATAGCATTACTCAATGGGGACATCAAACTATTTGCTAAACTTATTGCCGTAAGGATTAATGCCTACTTGCCCTCGCTGATACACTCAGACCAGACTGGGTTTGTACCTGGAAGGCAGTCATCTGACAACACGCGCAGAGTATTTAACTTAATCGATTCCCTGCAGGATGACCAGGGTCTCCTTCTGCTGTCATTAGATGCAGAGAAGGCCTTTGATCGCTTAAATTGGCTCTATATGCGCAAAGTCCTTTCCAAATTCGGTTTCAGAGACCGAATATTATGGTCTATCCTTGCTCTATATAGCGCTCCCTCGGCCCGGGTGTTCAGCAATGGCTTCCTCTCCAATTCCTTTTCTATCTCAAATGGCACTAGGCAAGGTTGCCCCCTCTCCCCCTTAATTTTTGTGTTGTCTATCGAACCCCTAGCGAGTAAAATTCGCCAAGATCCTCTCTTCCCTGGAATACAGATAGGCCCCTCCTCGCAGACGATGTCCTCCTCTTTGTCTCTGACCCCTCCTTAACCCTACCTCATCTACACAACACCCTCGACTTATTTAGTAAAGCATCTTACTATAAACTTAACACCACAAAAACTGACGCGCTCCCCATTAACCTTGCTAGCTCTTCATCCATATTACGCTCTAAATTTCCCTATAATTGGCAAACTGAATCCATCCGATACCTGGGCATTAACATCCCTGCTGACACTAAGAAAGTCTTTGAGGTAAACCTTCCGTTCCTGCTCAGTTCCCTAACAGCCCTCACCAAATCCTGGCTTGCATTCGATATCTCTTGGCTGGGCCGTATGGCGGCCTTCAAAATGTCTCTGCTGCCTAAATTGATGTATATATTTCGTAATATTCCTTATATCTTCCCTAAAAAAGAGCTTGCTACATTCACTTCAATTATGCTTAAATACATCTGGTCCCCCTAAATTAGCCCGCTCCAGAATGGCCCTCCCTAAAGCCAAGGGTGGTCTGACTCTTCCAGACCTAAGTCTCTACCACAATGCCTGTAAACTGGCCCAATTAAAACTCCTCTCCGATGCAAACACAGACTCGAGGTGGGTGGGGGTTGAAAGGTCTTATGTCCCGTTCCCTGCTGAGGATCTTTTCAGGATGCCCAAATCTCTCAGGCCCAAGACCCACTCACTCCTCCCCTCTACCCTAGCTTCCCTCCTAGTATGGGATTCTCTAGCTGCTAAGCTCCCCCCTTCTACGTCCCAATTACCATTTATTTCCCTGAAGACGATATCCAAAGTGATACCAAACCTGCGCCTCTCGCAATGGATTGCTTCCGGTGTGACTAAACTAGGTGATATTCTAGATGGCCAATGCGTGTTACCATTCCCCCAAATACAGAATTAATACTCTATCCCGGGGTCTGAACTTTTTCAGTACTACCAAATATGCCATTGGTGGAAAAGTGTTCCCCGCCAATCAGGCCCACAAAACACCCTATCCCCACAAATCTACTCTCGTCTCAACCAGTCACAATCTAGAGGAGACATCACGTTCTGGTACAAAACGCTACTAGACCTATCCGATATTCCTAAATCAAACGCACAGAAAAAATGGGAAACTGACACTTTCCGATGCCCAGTGGAGTAAAATTTTTCTATCCTCCCACTCCATGTCTCGTTGCTTAAATCATGCCGAGATGCACATAAAGTTGATCCATAGGCTATATCTAACTCCAGATAGATTAAATTCCTTTTGGCCCTCTTGCTCCAAATATTGCTGGAGGCAGTGTGGAGAAATTGGCCATATCTATCATATATTCTGGTCCTGTCCCTCCATCACTGGCTACTGGAAAGATGCAATTGACTTAATTGAAAAAGTTCTAGATATTTCGCTGCTTCCCTCCCCCTCAGTGGCGCTACTAAATATATTTCCTGACTCGATTCCCCCTCATAAACGTTATGTTTTGGGACACATTCTAATTGCAACCCGCTCAGCCCTGGCTCATTGCTGGAAACAGCCTACACCCCCCCTTGAGAAAGTTATTCAAAAAGTCCACTTCAGCTATACTATGGAAACAGAATACATCCCATATTCTTACTCATCTACCTCCCCACTAGTGCGCTGGTCCTATTGGCATGACTACGTCACTGACGGAGAGGGTTCACGATACTTCCCTAAGCCATCCCTCTGCGACCCCCGCCAATTTAGCCTTATTGAGTGAGTTTCGATATCTTTAAGAGATGTACAGAACCCTACTGTCACATTTCAACCGGCCTGACCTTCTGCCCACGAATCTTGGAAAGTGTATGACGCCCACAGTCTATGGCTATTATACTTGGCAAGCACGCCTTTAGTTGCTTTCCGTCATATGTGATGCATGCTTTGTATTTTATGCCTACCATGCTTTCTGTGCTAATTTGATTGTATGATTGCAGATGTTACCCCCCCACACTTGTACCCCCTATACCCGTTACCTTTTCTTTTTTCTGTACCCCCCTCCTAAAATTGGATTCAATAAAAATATTGATGTTAAAAAAAAAATATATATATTACTCAACAAAAGGAAATATCACCAACCTGACTTCCAAGTGCAAAACCAGAAGGCAACGGTCGGACATGTCTTGGAAGGACTTAGCCAGCTCATTGAGAGTCTGTAAGATCATTTCAGAAACAGGAGGCATGTCCACATTACTAAGATTGTTGGAACCAGGAGATAACGCTAAAATTCAAAGGAAAAAATAAATCACACTTTTTGTATAAATTAAGTACATACTTATATATCTGTAAACCCAATGTTCTGCAACAGGGTAGACACACCAGGAGGGGTAGAACAAATGATTGAGGATCTAGGTAGAGAAATGGTCAAGAGAATGGCAACTACAGTTTAATGCCAAAAAATGCAAAATCATGCACTTGGGTCTCAGAAATCCAAAGGCTAAATATAGTATAAATGGCACTATAATGGAAACTACTGAGGAAGAGAGGGATCTAGGTGTCACTATTTCAGGGGACTTAAAAGCAGGTAGGCAATGTAACAAAGCAATGAAGAAGGCAAGTCAGATGCTTGGTTGCATAGGGAGAGGTATCAGCAGTAGAAAGAAAGAAGTAATAATGCCACTGTATAGGTCATTGGTACGACCTCACCTAGAGTATTGTGTTCAGTTCTGGAGGCCATGTCTCCAGAAGGATATAAATACATTAGAGACTGTACAAAGAAGAGCAACTAAAATGGTGCATGGCCTACATCACAAAACGTACCAGGAAAGACTAAAAGATCTTAATATGTATACTTTAGAGCAGAGAAGGGAAAGGGGGGACATGATAGAAACTTTCAAATATATCAAGGGTTTTAACAAGGTACAGGTGGGAGACATTCTCCACAGGAAGAGGAGCAGCAGAACACGAGGACATGCACTGAAACTAGAGGGAGGAAGATTCAGGGGAAATGTGAGGAAGATTTACTTCACAGAAAGAGTAGTAGATAAGTGGAATAGCCTCCCATCAGAGGTGGTAGACGCAAATACAGTAGTACAATTTAAACATGCTTGGGATAAGCATATTGATATCCTTACAAAAAAATAAGGATCAAATATGGTTTGAGGTAACATGTTTAAAAAAAGGGGCAGACTAGATGGGCCAAGTGGTTCTTATCTGCCGTCAAATTCTATGTTTCTATGTTCTATTTCCTATATACTCTAAATTTGCTATGCATTGAGGTTTCCATTGAGTCTGCCCTCTTCTTACTCCTCAAATCCATTATCTACTGAAATATTTTGTTCTTTATATTCAAAACACTGTTACTGTGCACCACATTCCTCATTCTCTCCTCATTTCCTACTTCCAGTACTACAACATCCTCCTGTGTTGCATTATCTTCATCCATCTATCCTTGCTAAATCTTATCGGTGATCCACATCTGTATTACTACCTTATAAAAGCTCCCATTATCCTCCAAAGTCCAATTCAAATTATTTAAACTCCCCGATAAAGCCGTCCGCATCACCCCTACATGAAACATCTCACATTTTTCTCATAATGCTGTGAAACACACACCTGCATGTATCTAATCCTTTCCTCTGTCCCCACTATGTCATTGCCTAGAAGTCCTAATCATTTGCTTCACCAGCAATTAAATCCTTATATACTGTACTATCTACAAACTCCCTTCTTTACTAGACCATACCCTACTTATGCCTATACTTGTATGCCCGCTCAAAGCAAAGCTTTGAAAGCTAATCTGCTACCTTGTTATTGCATCTGTGTTTGTGCATGTGTGAGAAAGAGATGTAGCTTCACTCTCTGCCAGCAGATGGCAGTGTTTCAGAGACTCATGGACACTAGACACACATTGTATATATATATATATATATATATATATATATATATATATATAATTTGTTGATGGTTAATGGCAGTCGCTAGATCAGAATAAACTTGCCTGTTGCCAACCGTGGAAAATTAGGAGACATCTATCAAGGTGCAGAGAGTTGTTCTCTGCACCTTGATAAAGGGACCGCAAGGTCTCGAAACATAGGAACTTATCAGGTCTCCTTATTCACACTGAGTGCCACCGTCACCACGCTACTATAGAGCCGGTCTCCTGCGGGCATTTATCCGGCGGGCACCAGCTTTACCTTCCCTTTCTGGGACGCAATTGGGAATGCCGCTCCACAACTACATTATATATATATATATATATATAAATATATATATCTCGCTTGCTTCTCATAATTATAAAGATTCTGGGGATAGCAGTTGTGCAGGCAGCATTTATTAGCAATTAGTTGATATGGTTCAGTTATCAGTTAGTTCTCCCACCATTTATTCTGGAGGTCATCATGCATTAATGAATTCATTGAGTAGTGACGGTGGTATTACAATTTATATATTCTGGGAAGAAATATAAACATTATTTGATTTGTTATGTACTCTGCAGTTGCTAAAAAACGACTAGTTGTGTGGTAGCGGATTTTTGTTGTTTGAGATATTGCACTTGTCTGTAGTTCACAGTTTTTAAACATGTATTTTCTATTTATGTTGTGGGTATAGGTACGCTTCTTAGTAGCCATGACAGCAGGATTGTTGTGCGTGGTTGCTAGGGATCGATGCAGCACGGGCCTCCTTCGTTCTTCCTGTAGCATCTGCACGAGTGATGTCATCGTTAGGCACCTAAGCAGGAGACGGCGGGCGGTACGAACGCCCTGATCAGGTATTTCAATTCTATGTTTGTTTGTACTCCGTGTTCTGCCTGCACCTTGATAATGGAGCCAGTACCGAGTGCCGCCATCCCCCCTCATCTATATTATATATATATATATACACATACACACTATATATATATATATATATATATATATATATATATATATATATATATATATATAATATATATATATAATATTAAAGGTCCGGCACTCCTCACTAGCCCCTACTGAACTGTATTCCTTGGCCTGGGTGCCCGCTGTTCACTGGCGGTGCCAGCGCTTGTAAATAGCATGCAAAGGATAACGTCACTCCAGGTACTTTTTCAACAATGATTTACTGCTGGTCTACAGTGTTTCGGGCCGGAGCCCGTCTTCAGGACATAAACCATGTTATAAGGCAATAACATGGTGTGGGCAAAACATTTCTTAAACAGAACATGAGTTACAATCTAAAGGATGACTTTATGGTGTGTCTGACCGGACCAAACAGGTGATTGTCCTGGAACTTGTGTGGAGTACGTTGTGTCTCTTCAGTTTGTGCAACTGATCTCAAAACTTGAAGCAAGGACAGTTCCTCCTACCCCAGTGACTGCAAACCTGGGGGGCGATCGGAGACGCCGGCGTCCCTCGAGCCTGCTAAGCTGAGAAAGGTCCCGTGAGTTAACAACCATACTGTAACGGTGACGGAAAGATCCTGTGTATGCTGTTTGCCAGAGGGGATTGTGTTAAATCTAGTGGTAACCAGCCCACTCAAGTTGATTAACTCGGTACGAGTTATACATTTAGAAAGTCTACTTTTAAATTTATGGTTTTTAAAAAATAAAAGTGATATTGCACTATTGGGCGCCCCCCTGTCCCTCTTCTTTCTTCCATATATATATATATATACATATATATATATATATATATATATATATATATATATATATATATATATATATATATATATATATATACATACATACATACATATACACACACAATTGGAGCCCCTGTCAACTTTGTTCCTGAGGTCGTGGCTCGCCATAGCTATCCTATTGTTCTCAGCAGCAATACACTACATAGAACAATACAGTAGGGGATTAGCAAAGTAATCCTATTACTCACTTAATCCAATTAACAGGGTAAATGAGGAGGGCTCCATCTGTATGTGTGTGTGTGTGCATATATATATATATATATATATATTGTAAGTGTGAATTTTCACCAGTCAGTCACTGCTTGTGTTGAGATTACAGGGAATGTGATACGCTGATGTACTGATGTCCTAGCATCATGTTCTGGATACCTCAATTTGACATTCACACAGATGCACTCTGTGTAAAGATGTGAAACAGTGTACGCGATATATCAATTATCCTGCTCATGTGACCCGAAATATATAGGCCGCACCACCCGTTCCCTAAAAGAACGATTCTGGGAACATAGAAGGAATATAATTAACAGGGTGACCAACCACAGCGTCTCCAAGCATTATTGGACACACCACAATAGTGATCCCCAGTGCTTGAAAGTCGTGGGATTGGAACATATTAAATGCACCAAAAGGGGAGGGGACTGTTTCAAAACCCTATGTCAACAGGAAATATTCTGGATGCATAAAATGAATTGTATATATCCAGATGGGTTGAACGATCAGGTTGAGCTTAATGTCTGCCTATAATAAGAATGTATGCCATCAGAAGCCTAATAATGTGACCCTGCTCGATATTCCCAAGAACATCCATTCCATTCCAAGAACATTCCCCTTCTCCCCCTCCCTCTTCATTTTCAAGTCTCCTTTCTTATAAAAGTTATTCAACTATACAAAGTATTACTGTACCATCTGTCTATTGATAAAGATAAAGATACAAAATAAATTAAATTCATGTTTATATAGATATATAGATTGTAAGCTTGCGAGCAGGGCCCTCCTACATTTTGACTGTCTGTAAATACCCTGTTTTGTGGTATCACTCTCTGCTATTGTAAAGCGCAATGGAATATGCTGCGCTATATAAGAAACTGTTAATAAATAAATATATGAAATATTGAGTTTATTATAAATCTATAAAAAAGAGGAACAAAATCATGTAGATACATAAAATAACACTATTGATAATCATTATAATAGAAATGATCCTCTTTATAACTATAAGTCTGTCTCTTTCTGTACTTGTCCGTTTGTCTAATTGTCTATAAAGTTATGAAATTCGATACGTATATATATATATACCATTATAGACGAATTATCATAGAATAAACTTTGGATGTATGAAAACCTTTAAGGTATATTCTCTAAAGTAAAATCCCCCTCCTCTTTTGAGGTCTAAACGAGAGGAGAATGCAGGAGAAATGTATATACTGCAGTGGAATGCAAACAGGAAGAGATTTGCGTTCCACAAGCCGGCTAATATTGAGGATCTTCCTCTAGTCATCACAAATCCTAAGATGGGCGGAAGTGACACGCGACGGTGCGTGTCACTAGCGCTCCATTAACCGGAAGTAGTAGCGCAACAGACAAAGCGCAACAGACAGAGGGATATTACTACACCCTCCCTCCACTTCCGGAAATGACGCACGTGAATAGCGTCACGTGCGTTCCAACAGCCGGAAACACCATCCCGGCTCCAGACATCTGGTAATTACCGAATATAGATATATATCTTCTCTGCATTACACCTCTCTAAACTACAAATACTGGTAATATGTTTATAACACCAATGTATGCTTTATGTGTTGGGTCTGCCTCCTATATATATATATAAACCATCCATTTGGATGAACGAATATTATTGGATCAATATGGTAAACAATTATGCAAATGTGCTTGATTAAACTTCCTGTTTGTGGGTATATATACCTGGACTGCACAGAGAGTGCTATACCTTTGAAAAAGCTGTCACTTAGATGGCGAAACATGTCAGGGAGCACCTGCTGATTTTATGCTGATTTTATTTGGGTTACTGGCAATTTGGATATCTTGATCCTTGGAGTATATTCCTGGTACACCAATACTGGACTGTCTGTTGGATATTATTACCACCTGGTACCATCCACCTTTGGGGACACCACCACCTGCATACTAAGGATCGCAGGGGCGCATCTCGTCGAGGATACCCACAACTCCAGTGGGCTAATACCCTTCCTCCAGCATCACTTATCCGGCAAGGTATATGGACCCCACCTGCAACAACTACCTCCAATAAGGACATTTCTTCAAGTATCCAGCCTATAAGTATTATACCCATCTTATCGCTCAATTTTCAAATGTTATTATATATATTTCTTTTTAAAGTTTGACCTGTAACTGTGTACACGGCTATATACCTGTTTTAGTGGATATATTCCACCCTATACTATGTAATAAATAGATTGTTAATTTTATTATACTATATTGATCCAAACCATTTTTTAGCGCTCCACACTTTGCTTTTTCCTTTTACATGATATACAGGGGCCTGACACCCCCTAGAGGAGCTGCTTGAAAAACCACCCTATTCGGAGCCTGCTCAATACTAGCCTAGGCTACTAGTTTACCCCTTCTATACTCTGTGTAAAGATGTCCTGTTTATATGTTGAAAGCTGTGTATGTACATGAAAAAACTACTATTCCATTCACACATTCCTGATGGCATATTATGTGTGTACACCTATAGATGACGCTTGGACATGAAAAAATTGAAAAATGTTAAAATCGTTTAAATAGACAAAATTACGATATCAACTATTTACACTTGAAAGTACCAAATCTATATTTGGTTGAATGAAGGACATAGGAAGACAAGCTAGATCTCCACGTCATAGCCGCAACAGCAAAAGTTAAACTGAGAACTAAGAGCAAACTATTGTCAAAGGCACGAAAGAAGCAAATGTTTGTTTTTAATTATAGCTGTGTTTGAGGCAAACTTTACTCAGAACCATTTTCAGATTTCTAGTTCTATGTAATTCATAATTCATTTATCATGTTTTAATAATAATTAGGTTTGTAAAAAGATGAATAGCGAATATAGACAGGAGCCACGGGCAGTCCATGTGTCAGCTCTCAGAATTGTACACAGGAAAAAGTTAAAATATTTGATTTTCTTTTTTTTATCTGTTCCTTGGAGACAAAAGAAATTAATAATTGTTTAGGCTTTATGTAAAGATGTAAGGGGAAAAAAAAGTTTTCAAATTCAATATATCACGTTATTCACAAACATTGCTTGTGGTTATTCCCCCACAGTCTGTTCACATTTTCAGTCACTCATTTTGCTCGAGCACCTGCAATGTAAATGCTGCACAAGCAATGTTATTTGATAATCGTTTGATTTTCAATTTCTCTAATTAACTATATACGCTGAGGGAAAATTCAAGTGGCAACAACACCAAGCCCACCAGGTAGAGCACCCCCTGAACATCAGGAGCTCCCTGGTCTGGAGACCAATATTCCTCCAGTACCCACCTTACAACTGGCATCCCTATACAGGACAACTACCTGGAGGTAATATAGGAACGGACACAGGACAATACCACGACTGGACTGTGGGTGAATATCCCTGCTATCTATTTACTTGTGATACCCCCCAATCTTTTTATTGAATTTTATTTATATTTTTTTATTGAATTTTTCTAAAATAAATGTTTTAACTACACCTGTTGCATGTCTGTTTAGCGAGCGCGGTCTCAAATCCCCTTCTTTCCTTATGTGTCACAGTGCATCTAGCCCAAGGTGAGAAAATTAACTTTATTTCATCCACAAAGCTTCAAAAGTGATAAATGGAGAGTGATAAACAACCAACCAATCAGCTTCTGCCTGCCATGTCACAGACTGTGTTTGAAAAATGACAGGCAGGAGCTGGTTGGTGGATTATCACTCTGCATTGTATCACTTTTGAAGCTTAGTGCATCTGGGCCCATATTTTAAGATATGTCAATATGAACATGCCCCCCTTACTGATTTAGACATATGGTCCATTGAAGATGCATTTACTACATGTGCTACAGTAGCCACAGACAACATATGTATTATGTGCTCAGAATAGCTTTAGAACCATTCTTTACAAGAGCAGCTCCTGTATATCTCATAGTTTATACTCACAAAAGCTAAAATAATAGTATAACTTTACTTCTCAATATGGCTTCCACAATAAAACAGATCAAAGTCCCAGGAGAGTTGCCTATTTTATGTTCTATACATTACTGAGGGAATAAACAATTGGGATGTGCTCATTAAGTTCACAGTGTCTAGGTTGACAGTCAAAAGTCTGACCGCTATTGGTCAACAGTTAACAGGTGGATACATGAAAAAGGTAGACATGGCCAAAAAGGTCGGCATGAGCAAAAGGTCGACATGAGTTTTTCATGATAAAAAAAAAAAAAGACTTTTTCAAACTTTACCATCCCAGTGGGCGTAGAGGGAGAATAACGATTGCAGTGAGGGGAAGCAGTAGACTTATACTTTGTCCATGTCGACATAGACACCAAAAGTGAATAACCCACGTGGTCCTTTCCCCATGTCAACGATATGCTTGTATCGACAATTTGTCCATGTTGATCTAATGTATGTCGACTTTATTGAGGTGTCAACCTTTTAACTGTCAACCTAACCCCAGAACATTATAAAAGTGGACTCAATGAAGCCTAGAATAAAAAATAAACTCAGGTAATTGAATAAGGTTATTTCCCGGTGTCTTATATTTTTGAAAAATATTATAAGCTTACAAGAGGTGTCAAGAACAATCAACACAAAGTTGCGACTTTTTTTTTTTTAACTATGTGCAAGTTTTCTCGGAGTAAGTGATAATTATTTTTCACAAGATGAGGATACAAGTGTTGTTTGAACTCAAGATGTGCCTCCTCTGTGGGATGTGCACACAGAATATACCTCAATCTTACAAGAACCCTACCCATGGATGTGCCCCAGTACAACAAATGAACTGCTATAAGCATCAAAACTCTATTCAACCACTTTCAAGCAGCAGTTTGCCACATACCTGACATACTAAGTACAGAGAAAGTACGCTCCATATATTTGCCGTTCATGAATGTTACTACCAACACAAAAGCTTCGAAACAGTTTAGAAGCTCATGTTTAATGTTCTAATTTTAAATTAGGCGACATTGGTCTTGGTAGGGGGCCCCGCACCTAGGAATTCCCTGGCCAATGCCAAGAAGCATTGTTTTTTCCTGGTACCTCTGGCCAGTGGGGACAGGTGTACATAAAAATGTTCTATTAGCATTGGCCTCTTGGTTGTCAAACAAGACCATGCACTGATAATGATACATATTTTAAATGCTTTTTGTTTCTATATTAATAACTATATATAATTACATTTCAGTATATCTACAGACATAAAGAGTGTAGAACCTCTGACTATTAGCCTTAAGCACAGAGCAAAAAGTAAATAAAACATATGCTTTACAAAAGATCCCACAACACCATATTCAATATATTAAAATATAAATGTAGATCACTGCCATAACTTTGTGGAGGTACATGGTGAGTATAACATTGAAGCTGGTCAAAAAATCTAATGAAACATAGAAGTAGCCCAGCCCGAGGTGCACTCGAGATTTTATAAAATAAGAGCATCTATAAGTAGCATCCATGATCCCTCAGTAAACAGTGATGATGGAGAGAGTTCAGACTGTCAACCGTGATGAAGAGCCTACTAAACAGTCTATTAGTTTTTCATTTGCTGAATTAATGTTCTTTACGGCCCGAGTGCGTCGGCTGCTTAATGAATTGTCTCGTTAAAACTGCCTGCGGTGCTGTTGGGCTGCCTCTGCTCCAAGGCATAAATTCACACATGAAATGAGCCTATGTAAAGAGGGCATAACTTCTCTGCTGGTTTCAGTTCTTTTGTATTGTGAATATCTGGAAAGAAGCAGCATTTCTGAATAGAAGCCTGGCACTTACACATCGGCATCTACTTAAGATGCCAGGAGCACAGATATAACTGTTCTCTGATAGCAATCTGAAATATAGGCCTGTCATTGTCACTCAGTGGCAAGAGTATGTTTTGGCTTTTGTTTACACTCGCAGGCATGTCCAAACTATGGCCCTCCAGCTGTGGTGAAACTACAAGTCCCATCAATCCTTACCACAGATTAGGGAATGCTAAAAGTATGGCATGGCATGCTGGGATGTGTAGTTTCACAACAGCTTGAGGGCCACAGTTTGGCCATGCCGGATTTATAGTAATCTCCCTTTGCATGCATTTGATAAATGCATTTTAATTGATACCGACAGATGTCAAAAATATTTTAATAGGAGTAACAAACCATTCACCTTTTAATTTTGTTAAGCTAGTGTTGCTGATGTTTGAAAAAATAAAGGAAAAATTAAAATGCTGGATCAGACCAACTACATCAGATTTTTGGTGAGGATTCCTTTTTTCTCCCGTCATTCTTAACCAAAATCGATAAATGAGGTACCATTTTAAAACTTAAGTTCTCCACTTCTGATGACTTGTTAATTGCACATAGTATTGTTTGTTTAAAATCAAAGTTAAAATAGCAGCACTGATACAAAGACTGCAGCCAAGGCGCAATATCACTGATATCCTAAATTTTTTTATTATGGCCTCCTGTGTGTGATATTTATTGAAAAAATAAGGTACATAAAATTAACTGTATGCAGAACATTGCAGCCAAATTAACCACGGACAGTCTTTTTATATTTATTTAATTACATTTAGAATGTACTTTTCAAAAATGTATTTAAAGCTTTTATTGAAAAAAAAAAAAATATTACGGAGGGTGTCCCCCCCCATTTCCATTGGGCCCCATTGCAAATATACCTCCCATCCCCGAGAGTTAACATCTTCGTGGCAATAAATCTTAATCTTTTAAGTAATGATAATAGATCCTCAGTGGCAGAGAAATCCCATTCCCAGTGTACCCACCCTGTTATTAACATACCCTCATTTCACAATCCACATATCTAAATATATATATATATATATATATATATATATATATATATATACAGAGGGTGTGTGAACCGGCACTCTGCAAAAAACAATCAGCTGCCCCGGGTGCCTTCGGTGGAGATAGATACAGGAGAAGGAATATCCGCGTCACTCCAGGGGACTTAGGTTTTCAAGTAATACGTCTTTTAATAAATATCAAGACATATGCATACAGAGGTCGACGTTTCAATACTTAACAGTATTTTTATCAAGACAGCATACGTCAGGAAAAGATAATAACAGCGCTCGGCGGCGCACAGACACATATTTATACTCACCAGCATGAGATCTTCACCACGGCCGGGTGCAGTGAGCGTCCCCTCCGGCGGGAGCGGCGCTGTATGCTGACGTCAGTCCTGACTAAGTTGCCAAGCAACAGTACAGGACGCCGTCCCCGGCCGCAGTTAGGATCATAGCTGGCCGTCAAAAACGCAACATAGGAGTACAGCAATACAGGGTGCTGATGTATCAAATAACACATGCAGACAACTAGGCTCTGAGCACATGCAGAATGACACATGAAGAATGTCACGCCCATATGGGTCTACTGATGGGGAGGACAGAAATACAATAATGTAATATGGTCATATAGTTAGCACTTAAAGAAATATCTGCCAGCTAAACCTTTCATTAAGACCCTGCGGTCTTATGGTCTGTAGGCGATAGATCCACTTAGATTCCAGTCTTAACAACTGGCCAGCCCTGTCACCTCCACGGATGGATGCAGGTATATGGTCAATGATTATGAATCTGATATCTGAGATGGAATGGTTCATCTCTAACCAGTGGCGGGCTACTGGTTGGTCCGACTTTTTGGTTAAAAGTGCACTATTAATAGATGACCTATGCAGTGCCATCCGCTCACGAACAGTCCTGATGGTTTTACCTACATAGTGGAGTAGGCACGGGCAGTATAGTAGATATATGATGTGAGTGGAAAGACATGATAGCACATGTTTTATGGGGAAAATCTGTGCAGTATGGGGGTGTTTGAATGTTCTGGTCACCACTAAGTTCATGCATGTGGTGCACTTCAAGCACTTATAACACCCAGGTTGCCGTTGGAGAAAGTTGGTAGGTGGGGTGTTGCTGGTAAATCCCGTTATGTCCGTGTGGACCACGAAGTCCTTTATATTGCGGCCCCGAGTATAACATGATAGGGGTCTCGATGATTTGAAGCACGGTAAGGCTGGGTCCGTTTTCACCAAGGGCCACAATGCCTTGGTGGCTCTTTGTACAACAGGGCTACTGGTGGTAAACTGCTGTTTCCATGGCAAAATGGACTCCCCCGTTCTTTGTTTACTGGATAATAATGTTTCCCTGGACATGGCTAATACTTCCCTTTGTTGATCTCTGAGATGGGCTAGTTGGTACCCTCTCTGGTGAAATCTTTCCACAATCATATTAGTACTATGAACTGCTGCTTCCATGGTGCTGGATATTCTCGCTACCCGCATCAATTGTGATTTGGGTAGCCCGCGTTTAAGTGGTTTGGGATGATGGCTCGAAGATAACAGCAGGGTG
The DNA here is from genome assembly GCF_055691185.1 of Crinia signifera. Lineage (NCBI taxonomy): Eukaryota > Metazoa > Chordata > Amphibia > Anura > Myobatrachidae > Crinia > Crinia signifera. Next base: position 193,478,938 of record NC_139220.1, read on the forward strand.
TTCCGATCAGTGGCTTTGGTATAAATAGCAGTTTGAATCTTATTGTCTTGGATGCTGACTAGGACATCCAAAAAGTTTATACTCCTAGTTTGGACATTATAGGTGTATTTTATCGGGGTGTCACTCATGTTGATGGCTGCCACATGGTCCTCAAGGAACTGGATGGGGCCAGTCCAAAGCATAAACACATCGTCGATAAAGCGGACAAAAAGGAGGACATATTGTTTGAATATTGGGTGATGGAGGAACTTCTCTTGTTCTTCACCAAACATAAAGATATTGGCAAAGCTGGGTGCCACCGGACTGCCCATGGCACACCCTTTAAGTTGTTGGAAGAATCTTCCGTCGTATAGAAAGTAGTTACGCTCTAATGTGAGGCGTAATAATTGCAAAAAAATTGATTGGTCCAGGTCCTGTATGTCATTGTTACGCAAGAACAATGCTACCGCTGCCATTCCTGCCTGTTGGGGGATGGACGTGTACAGGCTGCACACGTCCATCGTTACCAATACCGTGTCTGGGGGAATGGTGTTAAATCGTTGTAGCAATGTGAGGAAGGCTGTAGTGTCCTTAATAAACGTGGACTGTAACTGGACATGGGGTTGCAGGATTGTATCCAATAATTTAGAGACAGTGCTCAGAGCCTAGTTGTCTGCATGTGTTATTTGATACATCAGCACCCTGTATTGCTGTACTCCTATGTTGCGTTTTTGACGGCCAGCTATGATCCTAACTGCGGCCGGGGACGGCGTCCTGTACTGTTGCTTGGCAACTTAGTCAGGACTGACGTCAGCATACAGCGCCGCTCCCGCCGGAGGGGACGCTCACTGCACCCGGCCGTGGTGAAGATCTCATGCTGGTGAGTATAAATATGTGTCTGTGCGCCGCCGAGCGCTGTTATTATCTTTTCCTGACGTATGCTGTCTTGATAAAAATACTGTTAAGTATTGAAACGTCGACCTCTGTATGCATATGTCTTGATATTTATTAAAAGACGTATTACTTGAAAACCTAAGTCCCCTGGAGTGACGCGGATATTCCTTCTCCTATATATATATATATATATATATATATATATATATACATACATACATATATATATACACACACACACACACACACACACACACACACAAACCCCCCTCCAATAACTAACAGAAGGAGATCATCTGTGTCAAGTAAGTGGTTAAAGCTACTTAAGTATCCCATTTAAAAACATCAAGGCAACTAGAACACATTTGAACACTGAAGAAATATTATAAAATAAAAGGGGTAACGTTCCCCAATCTGGTCTGACACTGCTGTATTGATAATGATGATGGTGATCGATTGGCCACACATGGTGAAAACACATGAAATCTTTCCCCCTACACTTAAGTGCATCATCAACTGAAAGAGGGCAGTCATTTTTTCAAACAATAATTTCCCATTTTTTGCCTGGTAATCAACCAATAATAATAATGTACACTACTATAAAAACAACCACATCCTCCACTGCATACTACAAAGCATTGAGATATACAAAACTGCCGCACCTCCCCTACCCCAGCTCAATAAGCTCATGGCGACCTAATTTTATTCAATTTGTTTTATAGGTTTGAGAATGGTATCTCGTTGGGCTACCATGTTACCCCTACACTCTTTGGTCCTTTTTCAGAGTAAAGGCCCATACACACTATAACATTATCTTTCCAATCTGGCTGGTTAAAAGGAAAATCTGGAAATTGTCTGAATGACTATTTTTGCCTTGTTTTCCCTGTTTACGAGCAAATGGACAATTGTCATTTGCTCCCAAAAATGTTCAAATTTTCATTCTAAGAAAGATAATCTTATATAGTGTGTATGGGCCTTTACTCTGAATAAGGACCAAAGAGTGTAGGGCTGAGTGAGTCCTGGCTTACTTAACATTGGGAGCAGGGGAAAATCATTACATGCATGATATTCCCCCATGTGCATGCCTGCAAACTTGTTCGCAGCCATCATGCACAGGGGCGGGGGACATGAGTTCAGGGGGGGGGACTTTACCTGCTCCACGGGCTTCTAACACTCTGATCCCAGAGAACAGGTGTGAATAAGGTCCGTTTTGGTCGATGGCCAAATATACTGCTGACGACAGTCAAAACAGACTTCCCCGCAGTCTATTTTTCCATGTGATACTGACGCCATGTATCAGTATCTAATGCAGTGCGATTTTGACTAACTTCCATACAATTTTGACTATATAGTCAAAATTTTAAGCCAAAATCGCACCGTGTGTACATGCCTTTAGAGATATAAAAGATAATACAAATGTTGTTATTAATAATATTATTAATCACTAATCTATCACACTAGTTTCAACAATTATCACTATAGCCTGATTCTTTTTCAAGATAATTAAAACTCCATATGTGATGTGCACATGTTATATGGAATGTTTACCTGGAGAATACACATTATGTACTTTTATATACTGTAGTGTGCTCCCATAGTAGATATATACAGTATACAATCTTTTTTAGCAGTATAAAAACTTTTTGGCTATAAAATACCTTATAGGACTATGTGGGGTTTAATTACATTTCTAGATGTATCTTTCATATGCATTTCATACAGATTGTTTACAAGGGATTAAAAATGACACTTTTAGGCCTGATGCAACGATAAGCGCAATTTACTCTTATTTACTGCTATTACACATTGGGGGAAATTTACGAAGATGTAAGTTCTATTTCACATGGCATGTTGCTATAGGCATCCAATCAGAATCTACTTCTTATTTATTTATCACCTCATGGAAGATAATAGATAGTATCTGATTGGTTGCCGATAGGAGTTCTATTTCACATGGGATGTTGCTATCTTATACCCCTTTCACACAGAAAATGAAATTCCTGGGTAAGCCGTTCAACCCGGGAATTTCATGAAATACTGTGCACAGGTCATATTTCTGTGTGAAAGGGTCAATCACGGTCTTAGGGGGTATTCAATGGCCGCCGCTATTTCAGACAGGGTAAATAGCGGTGGCTCCCTATTCAATGCCCTATTTAGCGACAGCATTGATCATGGCAGAACGGGCCCGACTTTAGAAGCTGTCGGGCCCATTCTGCTGATAATGGCCGTGGATTGTTGCAATCCCGGTTTCACGGCCAAGCCTCCTTTGCGCCGATCAGCAGACGGAACATTAAATCCCGTCATTTACCTATCAATCAGACCGCAAATGGGCTAGGATCACGACAGCCTGGATTGAATACCCCCCCTTAATCTCCAGGGTCTCCGACCCAGCAAATGACCAGGATCAGATATCCAGATTTAAGGATCCGGGTTGACCCTTTCACACAACCCCATGTAATAGAGCAAATTTCTGGGTCTACATTTGCTCTCCTGTGTGAAAGGGGTCTGACAGCAAGCAGCCGAATAACCCAGCTCTTCAAAAGCCAGGTAGTTCCGGGTTATTTGCCCACCACTGTGTGAAAGCGGTATTAGTAAATTTCCCCCATCGTCTCTACTTTTTCTCTGGTGGTCCCTCCTCCTCACATGAGGTGGCAGAACCTATTTCCTGGAGGCCAGTGCCATGTAATTGTCAGCTAGCCCTGTTAGTGACTGCTACTCCAACTTGGTAAACTGTGTATTTCCTGCCAACACAGAGGCTTTAGAGCAGGGGTGTCCAAACTTTTTGCAAAGAGGGCCAGATTAGGTGAGTTGAAAATTTGTGGGGGCCGACACATTAGGAAAGTAGAGCTGTGAAGCCACTATAGTGGTGATTCTAATTCCCCTTCACTGTATGTCCCCAAGTCTGACCCCCATTCACTGTATGTCCCCCACTCTGCCCCCATTCAATGTATTTCCCCCAACCTAACCCTCCTTCACTGTCTGTCCCCCAGCCTGACCCTCCTTCACTGTATGTCCTCCACTCTGTTCCCATTCAGTGTATTTCCCCCAAGCCTGCTCCCCCCTTCTCTGCATGTCCCCCACTCTGCCCCCAATTCAGTGTATTTCCCCCAGCCTGCTCCCTGCCCACATTCAGTGTATTTCCCCCAGCCTGCTCCCCTGTTCTCTGCATGTCCCCCCTTCTGCCCCCATTCAGTGTATTTCCCCCAGCCTGCTCCCTGCTCCTCTGCCCACATTCAGTGTATTTCCCCCAGCCTGCTCCCCCTTCTCTGCATGTCCCTCACTCTGCCCCCATTCAGTGTATTTCCTTCAGTCTGCTCCCTGCTCCTCTGCCCACATTCAGTGTATTTCCCCCAGCCTGCTCCCCCTTCTCTGCATGTCCCCCACTCTGCCCCCATTCAGTGTATTTCCCCCAGCCTGCTCCCTGCTTCTCTGCCCACATTCAGTGTATTTCCCCCAGCCTGCTCCCCCGTTCTCTGCATGTCCCCCACTCTGCCCCCTCTGCGTTTATTCCCCGCTGCTTAGCAGCCGACAGGGGGGACTCCCAACAGCCCCCCTCACCGCGGGACACTGCCGGCCGCGGGAGGGACAGCGGGACAGGCCCTGATAATCGGGACTGTCGGGAGGTATGGGCAGAGCAGCTTTCTCTGTCCCTGCTATCACCCTATTCATTGGCACGGAATCTTCTGGACCCTTCCAGTTGTCTCCCAGTATTACATGAGTTTGCTAACAATAGTGGTGACCTCAGCAATTGCTGGCGAATGAAGCTTGGCCTGTGCCAGCACTGCTACAAAGAATATTTCCAGCTTAAAGCCACCACAGCAGCGAAAATGGGGCGTGAACTAGTTTAAATAGGCCACACCCCCATATCACTAGGCCATGCCCCAAAAAACCCGGTGCACCTGCGGCGCGCAACTGGTCCTCCCCCCCCCCCCCCCCCCCGGGCCGCTTCAAAATGTTTCCCGGGCTGCTTTTAATTCCCAATCTGCCCCTGCTTCTCTATATGACTCTGTTGAAATGACCAGTGGCCAGCTGATGGCTGCCTAGGCACTGTGCAGCTCGCGGGTAGGTGTTCCCTGTGTGATAACTGTACCTGCTTATATTGTTACCTACCTGGCTGTTGCAATGACCAGTGGCACCACTGATGGCTGCCTAGGCGCTGTGCAGCTCGGCGGGTATATGTTCTCTGCATCTACAAACCCCAGGGCACATCAAGTGTATACCTGTATGTCTGTACTGTCACTATTTAACTGTTACCTAAACGGCTGTTGCACAGCAATCCAAATCAAATTCCTAGTATAAGCAAGTATACCTGCCCAATAAAGCTGACTCTGATATGTCCCCCCCTCTGCCCCCATTCAGTGTATTTCCCTCAGCCTGCTCCACCCTTCTCAGAATGTCCCCCACTCTATTTCCCCCCAGCTTCACAGTATATTCCCCTGCCTGACCCTCCTTCTCTGTATGGCCCCCTCTGTAAGTCAGAGGATGGAGAGGCCAAGCAGGCACCACAAGGAGGAGACAGATCCTGAGCTCCCTGCTCCTGCCGTCACCCTCCTCTGCAGAGTCTGCTCTGCATGCTGCTGCCATCCCCCCTCCTCCCTCCCGGCATACTGCGGTCAATGTGATCGTGGCAGGCCACAGGAGGAGAGATTGCAGACCGAGGATGGAGTGGAGCCCGGGTGGGGGACGGGCAGGGGCTGTCTGGCAACTTTCAGCCCAGTTGGCAGCACAAAGAAGCGGCCCACTGCTGCCCCGCCTCCCACCCCACTTCCCCAGCAGCAGCTATGTATGGGGATCTCCCCCTCCCTTCTATCCAGGGCCGGCCCGAGCCTTATTTTCTTGGTAAGCGAATAAAGATTTAGGCACCCCTTACTATTTATATTGTGGATGGAGCTACAATGTGGGCAACAATTGGTGCATAAACCTACCACACCGAATGAGCCATTATCCAAGTTATGCTACAATGAATGAGCCAAAACTCACACTTTGTCACATGGAATGAGCCAAAATTCAGGGACAGTGACGATTCAGGGAAAGTGGAGGCGGGGATGTAAGGACAGTGATGGTGGGGAACTGGGGGTACAGTGATAGCTGGGACACAATGACAGGAAAAGTTTCAGCAGGGACAAATAGAATGACAATGGGGATGCAGGGACAGAGAGAGAGTGACATCTGGGGTGCGGTGACAGGGAGAATTCCAACGGGGATGCAGAGTGAGTGTGACAGCGAGGACGCAGGGACAGAAAGAGTGCAGGGGCCATACAAAAGATAATCTAATGGAGTGCTAAAGTAGTAGAGAAAATGAATTGATCAGAGCAGTAATATTTAAATGTATGAATGTAATAATGTATTTAATATAAAAATATATCATATATATAAATAAGAACATGTATTCACATATCAAGCACAACAATAAATAAAAACAATAATTCAACTTGCTTATTTTGTAATTGATCATCTCCAATGCACAAACTGATTGTTCTCCTATGTACTTTAGGTTCCAATAGTCATTAAATGTACATTCCCAAAGTGAAGGAAAGTTTAGTTAATGTAGACTCAAGTTGACTATATAAATTTCAAGCCTCGAACTCGGCTGCCTGTCAATAATATGTATAGGCAGCTAAAATGTACTCACAGCAAGAAAGATAAAAAGCTGCAGCTCAGCTGTTGTGGAGTCTCCATGGTGTAGGCTGACACTGGCAGAAGAGGGAATTGCAGCCGCACTGGGCCCCAGCTGGGCAGCAATAAGGTGGAGGACACTGGTCAGTACTGACACAGAGAGACCCCCAACAAGCAGTCGTATACACAGGGACTGCAACTATACTATGAGGCTGTCCCCATAGATAACCTTTCACCTGCAGATGTCCATGTCCCTCCCGCAGCCGCCTTTCTATCAGTGATGAACAGGCCAGCAATTTTGGTGGTAATTGCTGGCGTCCACTTTGTTCCTGTTGCTCTGTGTCCCTCATGCAGCCAGCTCTCCATTTGTGACGGACGGACCTTTTTATCAGTCCAACCAGGACCTTACAAAAGCCACGCATGCTTTATATACCAGCAGCGCTGAGCGAATTAACTGCTTCTTGGTGCCTTTTTCATTGTGGCGCTTTATAAGGCCACGTACCCGGCGTAACAGTTGGGCCAGCCCTGCTTATTCCCTGTTATAGCTTTCGCTAATTGTCTCTCCACAAGCCAGCCCCAGGACACTGAAATCGGCCAAGCCCACCACTGGGGATGGGGGTTGGAAAACTTACTTACTGGAATATGCCGAACAGTGGCTGCCGACACCCTCTCACCACTACACAGTCACACAAGGTAATGTGCGCTCGCCAGAGGCCCCACCTCTGTAGTCCCGTGCTGTGCGTCCTGCATCTAATGCTCCACCTGGAGGCTGCGGGCCACTTAAAATGACACCACGGGCCACAATTGGCTCGCGGGCCGGACTTTGAACATGCCTGCTTTAGAGGAAGCCAACTTGTTTTCCAAGCAAGAAGAAGCAAATCTTGTTTCTGCCATATATTACATGATATTATAGTTGAACATTTGATTTCAAGTCTTCTCTTTCTCCTGTAGTGCTACATAATTTATTATTATAATTCTGACAAGAACTTGGAAGAAAAGTAACCAATGGTCCATCTATTATTAATGTGTTTTGTAGTTTTCAAATGTTAATTGTAGCAAAGAAATATAATACCACTGAGTGTGTAATGATCTGTGACTTACAGTAGATCAGTTTATAGATAGAGAAACTCATTAACTAGCATGCAGCATATATTTGCAAGTCAAGTGAAATGACACATTTCTTTAACCCTTATTATGACATACTTGAATGTTTTGGAATAATTATGGCATTTCAATATAACTACATATGCAATTGAGTCAGATAATGCAATATTTCTTACCTACTAATTAGATATTTATGGTTCTGATTTGGAAGGTATTATAATGAAATAACAGTCACCTTTATGGGAGAGTACTAAGGTAAGTGGTGGCGGCAAGTCCCACTTTCTCATGTAGAAAGACTTTTAATGGATTGGACTTCTGCGCTATCCAGACGCAACCATGAAAAAACCACAATTTAACTATATAATAATTTTAATTGCCCCATTGACTTCTCATTCATAATGCATGCATATAACGAAGGCTTGTTTGTCTTAGGGGGGTATTCAATGTCAGGGGCACAGCTGTCGAGCTAGCTCGACAGCCGTGCCCTTGTCCCGTTCTCGCTTTGCTCCACTGGAGCTCGGCAGGATTTCTAGAGGGGGGTTTCCAAATGTAATCCAAAATATCCCACTGGAGTAAGTGTGGGGGAGCGGTAACAGCCCTGAAAATTGGTCTCGTTATACACTGGATACTGTATGGATTACAGTATTGATATTTAACAGTACATATGGTGTATAGTATAGGCTCTTTCAAACATTTAAATAAGATAAGTGGTCAGGAAAAGGTTAAACATAAGAAAGAAATACACAAACATAATAGAAACAGTACTGCATTTTCTAAGCTCACAATCTCCCACTTCATAGTAAGGCTCCTGTCTCTTCCGCCTGGCAGCTACTCTCTGGTCCACTGCAATGTTTCAGGGCTCAGATCCACACATACAGTAGATGTGGTAGAAGAAGCTGGTATGCTGGGCATGTGCAGCAGCTCTGCTCTGTCCCTTACACTGTATGATGTGGTGGCAGCTCTACTGATCATATCATATACCAGTGCTATTGTTGTCAACTTGTCATAATGTAAGGCACTTGCTGACAGGAGGAGGGGGGTTCTGGGCAACCAGAAACCCCCTCTGTGTTTGCCTATGGGATCTACAATTGGTCATGCTATTAGGAGTACATTTACTAAGATAGGAGTTCTATTGCAGAAGAGGTGTTGCCCATAGCAACCAATTAAACTTATCTTCTAGAAGATGCTAAATAAATAAGTATAATCTGATTGATTGGTTGCTATGGACAACATCCCATCTCCAGTAGAACTCCCATCTTAGTAAATGTACCCCCCTTAGTGTGCTATTTGTTATGTATTAGGTAGAATATAAGGTTGACTTATGAATACACTACATTATTGCACACCTGCCTATTTTGCGGTGTGTGAATGAATGTTAGTGGTTTCTCCGTTAGTGAGACATGTAAAGTAGTGTAGCCTCTGCACCTATTCAGCTGTTTACAACCTGCGTTCCTAAGTAATGTGGATCTGTTACATTCAATTGACATTTTGTTAATCAATAGTAAACAAACTAAATGCTTTTTGCTTTTATTTATCTTTGTTCAATCCTTTATTGGCACGGAACGCCAAGCAAAGAAGGGAGGAGGAGGGGGAACTAACATACTGCATAAGTTAGCAGTCCTTAGGATTGTAGCTTTACAAATCACAAAATGTAACAAGAACATATCTTCTGCATTCCTTTTTTATTTTTAATTATACTAACATGGTTTTATATTATGTTCTTTTAGCCAGTTTGTCCAGAAATATTACATTAAACCTGAACATTTAGTTTTGTAGAGCCGTGATGGTCCTGTTCCTTAATGTCATACAAAGCTTAAATATCTAGATCAGGGGTTCTCAAACTCTGACCCCACACAGTTCACATTTTCCAGGTCACCTGACAGGTGCACTCATTACTCACTGACACATTTTAAAAGATCCACAGGTGGAGTCAATTATTTCACTTGTGACTGTGTGGAGACCTGCAAAACATGCACTGTGTGGTGTCCTGAGGACCGAGTTTGAGAACCTGTGATCTAGATCAGTGGTTCCCAACCCTGGTCCTCAAGTACCCCCAACAGTGCATGTTTTGCAGGTCTCCACACAGAATCACAAGTGCTGTAATTAGCTCCACCTGTGCACCTGCCGGGTGACCTGGAAAACGTGCACTGTTGGGGGTACTTGAGGACCAGGGTTGGGAACCACTGATCTAGATCATGGGTTCTCAAACTATTTTGCTCTGGGATCCTGTCAGACACTAAAAAATTACAGGTCCCCAGCAAGCTACCACAGGATGGCCACCACGTGTCGTCAGCAGACAGCACATGGACAGTAGCAATGCAAAGGCACAAAACAAGTGAAGTGACTGCTAATGCAAGTAGGAGGCAGTGGATAATGGGGATGGAAGAGGGAGACAGTGGGTCAACCCGGTAATTTGCCTTTTAACACAGATTTTTTTTTTTCAGTGTGAACGGTTCGACCCATGTCAAAATTCCCAGGTCTCCAACCCTGCTTTTTAACCGGGTTGGAGATTATTATTTTTTATTACACCAACATGATTTTATATTATGTTCTTTTAGCCAGTTTGTCCAGAAATATTAAATTAAACCTGACATGTGCACAGGTGTACCCATTACTCACTGACACTATTTAAAAGATCCACAGGGGGAGCTATTTCACTTGTGGTGTAGCTATGATGTGAGAAGGAAGGAAGAGAGGACACCTGAGGATGACATAGCTATGATGTGAGAAGGAAGGAAGAGAGGACACCTGAGGATGACATAGCTATGATGTGAGAAGGAAGGAAGAGAGGACACCTGAGGATGACATAGCTATGATGTGAGAAGGAAGGAAGATAGGACACCTGAGGATGACATAGCTGTAATGTTGGAAGGATGGAGAGGACAGCTGGGGTTGTGAGGAGAAAGGAGGAGAAGACATCTGAGGATGGCATAGCTATGATGTGGGATGGAAGGAGGAGAGGATAGCTGGAGATCACATAGCTGTTATGAACATAGAAACATAGAAACTAATAAGGTACCAAGGAAAAAGAAGAAAATCAGGGGATGTTATGTATAAGTTCTAGATAGTTGATAGCAGCTTATAGAAAAACAGTTTATGCCTTTAAAAAGATACTCTGGCACTCAATATGAGCAGGAGACAATGGTACTAGGGATTTTTAGGGATACATGGTGTGTGCTATGTTTCCAGAACTCTGGATATAACAATTGACATTATGCACAAAAACAATCAGTTACAATTATCTGCTTTTGTATTTTTTTTTTTTTTTACTATCTCAGTGATATACGCTTAGCAATGGGTTATTTAGGAGGTGGAAAACAAAACTGAACCTTCTCTATTTCTAACGATTCAAGAATGCTTAGAGAATGATTCTATTTTCTGATTCACAAGTGTGACTACATCTATAATCCCTAAATGTAATCGTTAAAGAAGGAAGCTGCGTTTGTATTCCTTTAAAACACAAGAGAGAAGAAAATGACTTGTCGCACCTGACTGCTCCGGTAATACAAAATCCAATTGTGAGTGAGGGGAGATAAGAGGAGAGAAGTGGAAGGGCCATCACATCAGCAAACACTAAGTAATGAACAGGGCTGCCACTGTCTGCCATGATAAAACACTCCATTAGCTGCGCTGGTTTTAAATGAGTGATAATTGTGGCACCACAGCAGTGGAAGGTGATTGAATTTTTATCTCTAGTCTGGCGTCTTGACAAGCTGACCATGAGGCAAAGATGTCCCCGGTGCACAGCATTATACGCTGTGTGTCCTCTTCTAGCAGCACTGTGGGCGCTAGGTCTGCAAATCCTACAGAGATTAACCCTTTCGCAGCACTATCCTGAGCACACATTTAACCGATTATAAAATAAAAAATGGTCATATGACAAAATTCTGCCTTCTTAGGCATTTAAACATGCTCTCAGGATACATGTTTATAACCTGATATAAAATAATGTACATATAAAATACAAAGCTGAGAAATATTATATCATGCTATAGTATTTTAAGGCTAGCCCAGTTACGGACCTCTTGCTTTCAGTAACTAAGTAAATGTTGCAATATTTCATTATGGTTTCTTAGTCATTTTTTTTTTTTTTTAACACATGAGCAGATTCATTTTGATTCCAGCACTAACAAACTGGTGCTTTGCCAATAAAGTTTCCATATTTAATATATATATATATATATATATATATATATATATATATATATATATATATATATAATCTGCTCCTTAATTGTTACTTCAATATAATAACACTAGGTGATTCATCATGCCCTACGGGTGCTCCTCACACCGTCGCAAGGAGCTCCGCCCCCATAACATGTAAACGCATTATGGTCACGGTATACACTGAGGGAGGGTCAGGGTTGACGCTGTGAGAGGGAGGGTCAGGGTTGACGCTGAGGGAGGGAGGGTCAGGGTTGACGCTGAGGGAGGGAGGGTCAGGAAATAGACTCTGGGAAGGAAGTATTTGGGTTTAGGCTGTGGGTGGGGAGTTAGGTCAGGTTTAGGCTGCAGAGGGGGAAAGGGGGGGTGTAGAGTTAGATATAGCAGCACAGCCTCTTCTCCCTCTATCCCCAGCAACACAGCATGGTTTAGCCACAAACCCTTAGACCATGATCACTTTTTCCCAGGTGATGCTTTTCTGGGGATGGCTTTTTAATGACCTCCGGCTGTATTCTCTCTCCCTCCTCCCCGCTAGAACCCCTCAGGTTGCCACCATCGCGGTCATAGCGCAGGGGGCATTGTTACACAGCCAGCCACAGAACTGCCCCCATGCCCACTTACCTCAGTGTGTGGGAGCATGCGGTTGGCGTGCAGGAGGATGTTCCCACAGTGGCCAATGGCACCCACCCACTGGCTTGTGGCCAGTTCTCCATGCTGGCGGCGGCCCTCTCAGCATTGCAGCGCCGTACTCAGCCCGGCCCCAGCTGTATACCATAAGCTTGGGAGGGGGGAGCCGGGCAAGGTCGGCGGATGGCTGCCAGCGGTGGGTGGGATTGGAGGCGTGAGGATTACGGCGGGCTAGAGGGAGAGCGGCTCCTCACCCATCTATTGGCAGCAGGGTTTGGAGGTGTGCGAACTAGATGGAGACACGCCCTTAATGGGTGCAATACCACACCTCTAGCGGTGAGGTCACTGGAGTTTGGGATGTGTTCCGCGGTAAATAGCAGGTCTGTGGTGGGGTGGGTGACCCATAATGTGTGTGGGGATGTGTGCACATTATGGGCCACTTCTTTGGTGCCCTGCAGCAGCTATTGTGTGTGTGATGAGTCTGTGAGTGTGTCTATGACTCCGCCCAGCGTTATACACACACTCACAGACTGACAGTTCTGGGCTATTATACAAGAGATATTTTGATTGCACGTTACATACAAGTACAGTATCTTCCAAATATCCAGATTCGGACAGACACTCAGAAGTCATTAATCTGGAAAGGGGTGGAGTGTGTATACCATAGTGGTATTTTTGGTGGATGGTAGTTGGGCAGGTCAGGAGTGGGGCTTATCGTATTCCAATTTTATATAGAAGAATGCTGGGAGATAAAACACTGCATGTATTCATACTATCAGCATTTTAATAAGGAGCACCTCTGACTTGCAGCAATCATATAGAACAGTAATATGAATCATTATACTTGTCCAGTGCCTTTTCCAGTGTTCAGAACAATTATACATGCTCTCTCTCATCACTTTAAGCTTGCATAAGTGAATAGGACTGCAGAGCCAGGCTGGTCCTTGCTGCATTGCACCTCATCACATATTCCATTTAAATCTACAATTGCCTGACCTCTCTGCTGAGTGATTACGTTTTCGGGATTTGACCTTTCATTTCAACAGGGGAGTAAATAAAGTCAGTCTGAACTGATATTACCAGAGTCAATATCTGGAGTAATATTTTTAGCTGTGTAAATTATCAGCTAGCAGTATTAATAAACCATAGATGCAAAGGCCATTAGCAATTATAAAAAAGAAAAAACAGCTACAGTTCTTAATTCATTGGACACTGATAAAAGGCCTAATGCCATTTGGTACGCTGATTAAAAAAAGAAATAAAATCAGGCAATTGTTTTGTCATTTGCACAAGCGTGCACGTGGCAGTGCACCTCTTAAACTGTGTTCACATTCAGTAAAATGAGACTGCAGTTCAAGAGCCCATGGGGGCAGTGTAGCGGGGGCCTGTCCCAGACAACGCAGGCGTGTCTGGACTGTTTGCAGGGCGGGCAGCGGTAGTGGCTTGATGTTGTGCAGCCCATCAACTGACTTTTCAGCTCGGCCGCACAGCCAGGGGGCAACACTAAGCAAGCGAGCGCTTCACTGTATAGCAAAGAGCTCACATACTAGCGATGCAATTGCAAGTATTTTCAATCGCAGGGAGGGACCCTGTATGCAGGGCGACCTCCCACATGCTGGTGCCAGGAGCTATAGTTCTGCGGTTTTCTGCAAGGCTACAAAGTCATGCTTAATTAGGCCCACAAAATAATGAGAGTAAAATATCTTAGTTCTCCCAAACATGCCATTTCACGTATTAGCAAAAGGAACTTACAATAAAACATCAATCGATAAGTCAACAGCAGCAGCGCTTCCTTAAATGTGATCAAATATTGTACAGGTTTCCATATTTACCTTGCCACAAGTGGTACTGTTCTACTGGAGTTAACCTATTGTATGGAAATTATGTACTCATAAATCACTCAGATTATTGCAGGTTTGTTTTCAAAATAAAGTCCCAATTTTTGGGGACGTTCCCGTGACCCTCCCGCGGCCGGCAGTGTCCCGCTGCGGGGGGGGGGTGGCAGTTGGGAGTCCCCCCCCCCCAAATCTGACAAGATAGACGCTGTGCACAGCATCTATTCGCGACCGAAAACGGGGGCGCAGCTTAATTTGCATAAACTGCGCCATCATTTACATATACCACGCCCCCTTTTCGGGCGCTCGCGCTGTGTCCCTATTCCCTTATTGATGAAGTTGGGAGGTATGCCTTAGATGTAATGCTATGCGGCCGGAATGCACCAAGAGACCATGCCGCTTAATGTACAATGTGACACATATCTGTGTGCGACTAAAGCAAGCTACATACAGGGAGATGTGCTAAGCATTCTGAACAAAACTAGATTGCTCCAAACTGATTAATATCCAGCATGCTCGGTATTAATCGCTGGGCGATAGTGATGCCACGGGCTGCTCAAGATTATCGATATGGCCCCTACACACGGAACGATGTAGGGGCATTTTTTAGGCGATCTAGTGACAGCACCAGTGTCTGGATGTCTACAAAATGTTACAGTATAGCAGTTGCAGCTTTGTTCCGTTGTGCTCTATAAGCACTCAGTCCCACACACAATATACAAGTGTCTCATTTACAATAAATCAGCAAAGTCTTCTGGTGCATAAAAGTTGCATCACCAGGGCTGCCCTCAGAAATCGTGGGACTGGGACTGACTAAATAGTCCACCAACACATATACCATATGAATGTCAGGGCACAATAATTGCTTTAAAGATTAAAAATCAACTTTCTTATTATATATATTTTATATATAATTCTGGTGAACGATAAGCATGGCCAGCATTCAAGAAACATCACACCCTCACAATCAAGGGTGTAGTGTATGATTGTTGGAAAACTGTTTAACTGTTTTTCTTAGATTTTTAAACCACAACCACATTTTTTGGAGAAAAACTTTTATCCGGATGATGCTGATCAAACTGCATGATTTTACGACTAAAATTCTGTGCGTTCTACTGGTAGAAAGTGTCATGGGCTCCATTAAACTTACTCTGTGCACTTGGTAGACTGGCAACAGCAGCTTTCAGTCTTCCGGCCAGCCACTCCAGGCTCTCATGCAAGTTAGCAAGAGCTTTCAAGTCACTGACATCACTCATAATCTCATTCTGCGGAATTAATTTATCTCCAAGATTGCCGATAAGGACTTCTGACTCTTTACCAAATGCAGCCCTAAAATAGAGAAAGATGACATGGATTATTACCTTCATTGCAGATCAGCAAAACTGAACACAATCACGCCAATTTCATATATGAACACATCTACAGATGCTGCCTTGATAAAAATGTAAAGTAACAAACAATGGATTAGATGGAGCTTAATCCCGAGGGAACCCTCCAATGATGGCCGATATGGTGAGAAGAAAATCCCCTTTGTTGTAGGGCCCACTTATGAACTACTTATAAAGAGCTGGCAAACATCTGTTCTGTACACGTCTTTACAAAAACTGAAAAACACACAACTGCAAATAAAAAACAAAACTGCAATATTGCAATAAGACAACTATTAGGAACAAAATGTTATTACACTACCAAAATTATGATGACTTTTCTAGCTCTTTATAAAGCCATCCTAGTATACCAGCAAGCTGTACACAACTATCCCATCCCATCCCCACTTTTGGATGAATGAGTGTAACCATACAGGTAATTTCTGTATTTCAGACAGATCTCTGGTAGCCAGAAAAGCATAGGGCTATATTTAATGCCGGGGGCGAGCTGTGACAGAGACAGAGAGCAGTGTCAGTATTCAGCTGACCCCCCACATATGGGGGAATCCTTGCTGTCCTGTGGCAGCGAGGATTCCCCCGGAACGTAGAATAGGGTGAGTGGCCAGCGAGGGGGTTAAACAGCGAGGATTGCTGGTATTCTGCGATTTCCGCCATTTAACCCCCTCACCGGTGCATAGTGTGACATACTGTATATACACACACATACATATACATGAAATTGTGGCTGGCTTAGTTGCACATATGTATCGGCGAATACATTTATATACAGTATATATATTATGCAGTAACCTAGCAACTGAACACAAAGCCTCCTTCTTATAGTGCACAGCATCTCTTATTAAGATGACTCCTACTATAATAACCACGATAACTGTTTGTGCCTTGTGATTCATAGTAGGTATCTGTTTGCAAAGGTGGTACTTGTGGATTATCACGGCTCCCATCGCATGCCATCACATGCCATATGTAGTGGCATGCGATGGCATGCGATTGGATACGATTTTTGCCGTTTTAGGCATTTTTCAAAAATCGCATGCAATCGCATGCGATTTTTAACAGAAATGCATCCAAATGCATTGAAATGTGTATCAAACATGTTCAATGGCCCCCAAATGTCATTTTTCAGGCTGTACCACCCCCACTATCAACGCGAACCCGAAGCGTGGCGAGTGCAGCGAGCCCGCGAAGGGCGGCGGTACGCGTCCTACGACCTTTTCATACCCCCACTATCCACGTCGGCGTGGAGTTCAGAATAGAAAGTGTGGCGAGCGCAGCGAGCCCCGCGAGGGGACGCGGACGCCTGTGAAGCCCGCGAGGGGACGCGTATACCTGTGAAGGTATCCGTGTCCCCTCGCCACGCTTCGGGCTCGGTGGCTCGCTGCACTCGCCACACTCTCTATTCTCAACTCCCCACCGACGTGGATAGTGGGGGTATGAAAAGGTCGTAGGACGCGTACCGCCGCCGCTCGCCACGCTTCGGGTTCGCGTTGATAGTGGGGGTGGTACAGCCTGAAAAATGACATTTGGGGGCCATTGAACATGTTTGATACACATTTCAATGCATTTGGATGCATTTCTGTTAAAAAATCGCATGCAATGCGATTTTTTGCTATACGTGGGAGCCGTGATTGTCCACAAGTACCGCAAAGGTCTCCACCGACTGCTTATATTCAGCAAAATCTTAAACGGAGGAAGAGATGGGTGATACAAATTGTTATGCAGGAATGTTTGTAGTGAGGCTGGCACCTGGTTGACAGGTGCCACAGCTAAACCCAATCAGGCATGGCATTCATACACACATGCTACTGTATCTGT